>NC_056743.1:1024965642-1025295642 GCF_019279795.1 Protopterus annectens
ACGAAAAAATGAGTTAAGTTATCATATAAGGAGGAGAAGGTTAGGTTATAGAGCAGGTGCACAGTCAGGAAGCGCTTGTAGAGTCAAATCTTTCCAAAAAGCCATAGATGAAGCCAAAGCCCTGGCATCGTGGGCACTGACCCTGCCTGGAATAAATTTGTTATAGTGAGTATAACAAAAGGTAATGGCTTTAGACAACCACTTGGAATAGTCTGTTTTGACACAGGTTGTTTCCTCCTCTTACATTCACAAGGAATAAACAATTTATCTGAAGATCTGAAATATTTAGTCTGTCAAAAAGGCACCAGAATTGTCTGTGGATATCCAGGGTATCCTTTCTCCTTTACTTTTAGGTTAATAAAAACAGGAAGATAGATACTATGTCTTAACGTAAACCTGGATACTACTTTAGGCATAAAAAGGATTAGTTCTCAAAGCAACCCAGTAGGGCTTTAAACAACTCAAGATGCCCTTCTTGCAGAGGTCAGAGGAATCAGTAAAAAATATTTTCCATGTTAAGAACCTCAAGTCGGCCAGATTAGCTGGCTTACATGGAGCTAAATTAAGATCCCAAGAAGAGGCTACTGGTTTAAGTGGAGTCCTCTTATGTAAAACCCCTTTAAAGAACATTTTGGCATGAGAATGCCTTGAAAAGGAATGATCCATAGTCAGACATGATAAAATGGCTGAAAAATAAACCCTGACAGAGGAATAAAGGCCACAGGATACAAACTCTCAATATTTAATATTGTAAAACCAGAGAACAACTAACATTAAATGGGTGCCTGCTATGTTGTTGACAGAAACTAGAAAACCTTTTCCATTTCCTAATGCATTATTTTCCAGTAGCAGGCCTCATTAGTACCTGCTGCATGGCCTCAGTAAACAGGTGCCTAAAAGGAATTAAGATCCTACCATCCAGGCAGTCAACTGAAGATGATTGATGTACTGCATTAAACACCCCTGTTCGTGTGTGAGTAGATCCAGTTGGAGAGTAAGCTTGTGGTAATTACCCCCCTATCCATTTCTGAAAGAAGGGAGAATCACAGCTACTTAGGCCAGAAAGAAGTCACCACAGTGGTCTTTATGGATTCCTTCTGAATCTTTTGACGTACCATGTACATCCTTGGAAAAGGTGGAAAAGCATATATTAGCATTCCTGTCCACAGAAAAGAACAAGCATCTGTCTTTCAGGCCTCCTTGCGTAGAGTCCTGGAACAGAATCTTACCAGTTGATTGTTCAAAGAGAAGGCAAGGTCAGCTTGAGGAACTCTGCACAGATAGATCAAATCTTGGAAGACCCACTGATCTAACTTTCATTGTGATGGTCTGCCCTGGACCTGCTCAGCTGGATTGCCACACTATTTTGCTCTGAGAGAATATAGATGCCTGTAGAGTGAAATTGTGCTGTGAAGCTATATCTCAATCTAACACTGCTAGTCTGCAAAAGGGGTACGACTTTGTTCCTCCTTGCTGGGGGGGTGTATGAATGTGGGATTGTCTAAAACCACTAGAAGTGGACCTGGGGACCAAAGATGGTTCAGAGTCAAGTGCCTTGATCCGGGCAAGCATCTCCTTGGCATCTGTATGCTTGCACCTGTCCTTGGTGTCCCACACCCACTGCACTTTTATCCCTCCTGAAACTTGCTCCCTAAGCAAAGTCTGAGGCGTCTGTGGTGATTGACTGCTTTGGAGCAGGGGAGAACCGGAATCAAGAATTTCGGCTGTCTCTACCAAAAGATCTCTCTTCTGACAACCCCCAGGGTCTAGGATTTGATAAGACAATGGGTGCTAGGACCAGAGAGATTTCAAATACCACTCTCTCATGTGGAGTATTGTCAGTGGTATCATGAGAATTAGATGCCATGAGACCCAAAATTCTGAGGTATTCCCTCAGAGACTAAAGTCTAAGTGGGAAACCTTGTAAATAGATCTAAATATTTTTTTTCCCTATGGAAGAAAAGCTCTTTGAAACTGTTTCTAGCTGCCGTCCCACGAATGCAATCCTATCTGAGGGAGTCTAGAATGACTTCAATGATGTCTTGGAATCCCAGTTTGCGCAAGAGCTCTCATCCAAGAGAAAGAATCCTGGCACTTTAGAAAGAGACTCTGCAAAGATAAGCAAGTTGTCTAAATATGGGAATAAAAATGCATATCCTGTAGCCCACAATGAGCTATGACTTGAGCTAGACTGTCAACACTCGTGGTGCAGTGGATAGTCCAAAGGGTAAGGCAGAAAACTGATAATGTGGTCCAGACAGAGAGAACTTTAAGAAATGTCTGAAGTCTGGATGAATAGTGATGTGAACAACAGGTGGAAATGAGAGTGCCTGATCTAGGGTAACAGGAATGACTCCCTGGAAAGAAGGAATTTCTCCCACGGCAATCTGTAACCTTGATGAATGGTTTTCAGAACCTATATGTCTGAAACAATCTGAATTTCTGCTTTTTTTTTTCTTTGGTAACAGACTTTCTGGAAGGAAATAAAAGGAGTCAGGGTGGGAGAGAGTCACAAGGTCTCTTGGAATAGTTTATTCAGACCTTCAAGACTGTCTTTGGTTTTCTGAGGTTTGAGACTTCTCTTTGGACCCCCTTTGCCAATTCTTCTTAAACTTCTGTTTACCTAAATTTGCTGAGACTGTTTAGTCTGCTTTTGACAAAATTGGATGTGGAGACAGAAAATCCCTTAGACAATTTGGAAAAGGAGGGCTGAAAAATCTTAGAGATTCCCTAAATCATCTTGACCCTTTCATCACACTTTATGATCACCACTGCTGCAAAAGAGACTAACACTAAAATCTATATCTAAGGGAGAATAAAATTTTTTATCATCTGGAAGGTTCTGTGAATGCAGCCAAGCAAACTTCCTTAAAACAGCACCAGTGACCACAGCCCTGGATGTTTCAACAGGGTAATACACGCATTGAAAAAGTACAGTTGTGTACACTTACCATAAATGTAGATGTTAGAGTGTATTCACTGTTGCAGTCATCACCTGTGGGTTATCCCTGCTGTAGTAGCCCTTGGCCGTCCTGAATACCAGATTCAATATTTTTCTGCGTCAGCTGCTGTTGCTTGCTGCCTAACGCCAGGTCATCAGTGCTATAAAGGAAGGCAGCCAACACCATTACATCAGTTTTTCTTGCCCTAACCAGTTAGATGTCCAAGTAAATATGGTAAAGTGGTCCTGGTGGCTAAAACCCACCGTTAGAAACTTGTGTCTTACTAAAGAAAGAAGATACAAGGGGGAAGGAGGGTGGGAAACCAGGAGGGCAACAGTGAATACACTCGAAAATCTACATTTACTGTAAGTGTACACAACTGTACTATGTTCTTCGTGTTTCACTGTTGCAGTCATCACCTGTGGGAGGATTCCCAAAGCTGAGGAGATGGGTGGTAGGATTAGTAAGAGACCTAAGAATGGGTCAGCATGCCCTGCAGAACTAGAGAGGCAACCCTGCCCTAGCCTTAGAAAATAGAGGTAAGTGGTAATGCTTGGTAAAGGTATGGACAGAAGTCCAGGTGGTAGCTTCCAGGATGTCCCTGGTGGGAACTCCTCTAAGGAATGCCGTGGAAGTGGAGGCTGCCCTAGTGGAATGGGTTCGAATAAACTGGGGGGGGGAGGTTCCCATGCAATCTGTAGCAGAAATGGATACTGTGTGACATCCATTTGGAAATGGGCTTCCCCCTCTGCCCCTGGGGCAAAGCTGACAAGTAGTTGGTCTGTTTTCCTGAAGGGTTTAGTACGGTCCAGATAGTATCTGAGCTGTCTGTGCAAGTCTAGTGAGTGCAGAATTCTCTCCCCCTTGTTTTGAGGGTTAGGAAAGAAGGTAGTTACATTAGGGCATAAAGGAGGGATTAGTTCTCAGGGAGACCCTGTCTGCATGGAAGATGATGAAGGGCTCAATGGCCATCAGCGCCTGAAGTTCTGAAACCCTTCTGGCTGAGGTGATAGCAAGGAGAAAAGCAGTCTTCCAGGAGAGGTATCTTAGTTCTGCTGAAGCAGCAGGTTCGAAGGGAAGTAAAGTTAGTTGTTCCAAAACATAATTCAGGTACCAGGCTGGAGTGGGTAGCCTTTTAGGAGGTCTGATATTATAAGCCCCTCTGAGGAATTGTTTAATCAAGGAATGGGAGAACAGGGGCTGTTCTGGAGCAAAATAAGCTTAAATGGCTGAGGTGTTGATTTTAATACGGGAAAAGGAGATGCCACTATTAAGCAGCTCCGCTAGGTGGTTCAGGATAAGAGGGATAGAAGGTTGTGAGGTATTGCCCCCTCTGTACTGGGTCCCGAAGCATAATCTTTTCCATTTTCCTTTAAAAGATTTTCTGGTGCTGGGCCTTCTGGCCTCTGTGATAATGTCTAGGACCTGTTTGCTTAACAGGGGGCCCTATTTTGCCTTCAGAGTATTAGCCATGCTGCTGATAGTTTGAGAGTCTGCAACCCTGGGTGCAGCACCCCCCCCCCTGAGTTAATAGGTCTGAGATCAGGGGAAGCGGCCTGGGAGGCTGTAAGGTCAGGCTGCGCAGTAAGGTGTACCAATGTTGTCTGGGCCAGTCTGGAGCAATGAGTATGGCCTTTGGTCTCTCCTCCTTTATTTTGATCAGTACCTCTGGAATAAGAGGCTGAGGAGGGAATGCATACACAAAGAGGGTGTTCCAAGGGAAGGTCAAGGCATCCACTTTCCATGCTAGGTGGTGAAACTTGCTGGTACAGAATGTTTTCAGCTGATGGTTGAGATGCGAAGCAAACAGATCCACCTCCAGATTTGTAAAAAGATTCTTCTGTCGAGCTGCCATTTGTGGGGGTCCTGTAAGTTTCTGCTTAAGTGGTCTGCCAGAGTGTTGTTAATCCCTGGTAGGTACTGGTCTATCAGGTGTAATCCCATGGAAGAGGCTGTGAGCCAGAGGTTCATGGCTAGCCTGCACAGAGGGTAAGATTGGGTCCCTCCCAGTTTGTTGATGTACCACATTTTTGTGGTGTCTGTTTTGATATGGAGAACCCCTGGCTTGAGATGTGGTTTGAAGGATGTCAGAGCCTTTTGTACTGCCATAATTTCCTTCTGGTTGATATGTAAGGGAAGTTGCTGAGCATCCCAAAGACCTTGGGTGTACCTGCCTTCTAGCTGAGCACCCTAAGCTATGTTTAAGGTGTCTGTGATAAAGGTCTGACCGGTTGGGCGGAGGATGAAGTAAAGACCTTTGTTCTGGGCAGAGGCCCCTGCCCACCAGAGAAACTCAGCCCTTATACAGGGGATCAGAGGGAGAGAGGTCTCTAGAGGTTGAGAGTGCTGACACCAAAGGTTCTTTAGGTACCAGTGAAGTTTTCTCATGTGAAGCCTGGCTAGAGGAATTAAATGGATGCAAGATGCCATGTACCTTAAGGCTTACAAGAACTTCCTTTGAGATGACTTCTGGAAGCCAGCTGGGTAAAATAGAGGCTCTGCTTTTCTGAGGACAGAAAGGCCATTTGGGATGCTGTGTCTAGCAGTGCTCCCAAGAAAATGATCTTCCTGGAGGGTGTTTGCTTTGCTTTCTTCTCATTGATGGTGTACCCTAAGGAGGTTAGGAGGCTTTTGACAAAGAGGAGATTCCTTGAGGAGCTTTTCTTTGCAATCTGCCTGAATGAGGCAGTCATCCAGATAAGGGTAAATTTGTATATTTTTCTGTCTGCAAAAGGCCATGGCCAGGGCTAAGCATTTGGTGAATACTCTGGCAGCAGTAGATAAGCCAAAGGGTAGTGTAGAGAACTGAAAGTGTTGTGAGCCTGCTCTGAAGCGAAGGAATTTCCTGCAGGATTCCCTTATGGGGATGGGGAGGTAGGCATCTTTTAGATCTAGGGTAATTAAACAGGCATTTTTGTCAGCGCATGCAGCAGCTGCTGCAAAGCTAGCATTCTGAATTTGGGGAACACCAGGAAGGTGTTCAGAATGGATAGATCCAGGATGGGGTGCCAAGTGCCCTCTTTTCTGGGAACAAGGAATAGTCTGGAATAAAAGCCTCTGCCTGTTTTATCTGAAGGGACAGGTTCTACTGCCACTTGGGATATGAGAGTTTGGACGTATCTCAATGCCTCCATCCACTGATTTGGAGGCAAGTCTGGGTAACCTCTTAGAAATAGGAGTTTGCTGAAGGAGAATTTGTATCCCTGAAAAACTATCTTTAAGGCCCATTGGTCCTTTGTTACAGAAAGCAAATTTTCTTTGCAGAGGGAGAGCCTTCCTCCTAGTTTTTGGTGAGTGAAAACAGGGCAGAGGGGGGAAGTGTGTCACTGACAGTTTTTGCCATAGAGGGATGGCTTAGAACTCCCTGCCTTTGGAGTGGAAGTGGTCCACTGTTTGGTTCTCTGCTGTCCCTCAGAGAGGAGTCTGGGTGGTCTGTCCCTACGAGGCTTACCTTGCCCCCATATACTAGATGCAGGAGAGGACCAGTGTTTTGAGGGAAAATTCCTGAAGAACCTAGGAGGTTGTATCTGAAGGAAATCTTTTACTGTTTGCATAGATTTTGCTTTGTATTCCATTTTTTTAAGCACCTCTTCTGCTTTTGTCCAAACAAGCGCTCCTTATCCAAGGGTGCATCAAGTAATTTAGATTTGACATGATCAAGAAGAAATTGTTCCTTCAACTATGCAGGTCTCCTAATGACATAGCCTGACACTGCGGCCCTGCTTGAGGCGTCTAGGGAGTCACATTCACAGTGTAATGAGTGTTTAGCCACCTGACAAGTACAGTGCAGTAAATCTGCTCTTTCGAATTGGCACAGTCAGGAAAGGTTGAAATCTTTTGCTTTGATAGTTTCAAAGTGTGGTGTCGATATTTTAACATGAGGAACTGACAGTTGAGTGCTCTGATAGCCTAGGTTGTAGAGGTGTATACTATTTTACCCCATCTGTCCACAGCTCTGGAGTCCTTGTCAAAGGGAATAGGATTCTTTGCAGAACTAGCCTTAGCTCCTTTTGGTCCCTGTGTAATGACCTCCGGGTCTGCAGCAGGATTTCTGTACAGGTATTTGAGAGAATCCGGTACTCTGCAATACCGGTCAGATTTTTGAAGAGCAGGTGGGAGGGTATCAGGAGTTAAGCTGGATTCATGGAAGACATCATCAATCACCTCTAAGACTGGAGGAATGGCCAAGGGTCTGTGCTGGGGCAGATCTAGAAACTCTTAGTCTTTTGTTAGACTGAGGGAAGTCCTGGGATTCCCAGTGGAAATGTTCCCTGAGGGTGTGAAGTGTTTCCCCAAAGGAAAGATCTTCTGGTGGAGAGGCAGAAGGAATGGATTTCTCTGCATCTGAATCCTCATAAGCAGTCAGGAGGTGGTTGTTCCTCTTCAAAATCTGAATAATCAGACTCCTCAGAATCCTGTTCGGTCAGTATTTTAGGAGAAATGTCTCTTTTCCTTTTAGAAGTTGTGGTCTGACTACCCCTGATAAGGGTGATCAAGATCCTCCTCCATTTTAAGCATTTGAGCTTGGGGTGGTGGAGCAGGAGTAAAATGGTGACTAGAGGTAGTTTTCCTAGGAGTGGCCTTGCTTCTAAGCCTAAGAGTATCCATCTCTCTAAGAGAAACAATAGTTGGAGGAGAAGACATCGTTTTTTGTCTAGATTCGGTAATGCAAAAAACCTCCTTGGAAGATAGTGCCTGTGTCGCAGCTCCGGACCCAACCAATGCAGAGACAACCAAAGGCTCAGAAGACGAAGATTTCTGTGGCATACCGACTCCGAAAGAGTCTCAGTAGAGGCCTGTGAAGGTATTGCATCGGGCATCAGGGGCTGCGAAGGTGCCTCGCTGAATTCCAGAGAACTCATGACCTGCTTAGCGGTAGAGTCGTCAGAAGGCTTAGCCTTGTGTGGTCTGTCTCAATCTTTATCCTGTTTTTTCGGAATGTCTACGGATTGTTGGCACCATTTCAGAATGCGAAGATGGAAGAAAATACCTGGCTACAATAAGAGCTCTACAAAGAATGGTTCTCACGTTAGAGGGCACAGAACCGGCAAAGTACAGTTTTGTACCTACCATAAATGCAGATGTTAGAGTGCAAATACAGCTGCAGTAATCACAGATGGGTTCTCGGCTGTCAGGCGGGTCCTCGGTCGGCCGAATTCCAATGTCTAGGTCCGGCGTCGGTTGTTGTCGCTTTCTTTCCTGACGTCAGTGCGACAGGGGTATATAAGACACAGCAGACGCCATTTTCTTCAGTCTTTCTTGCCCCAGATGTCAGGTGCCCCCAGAAGGAAGGCAATACATAAATTATATATATAATCATGCAATGCAATATAATCAAAAATCAGTAGTTGCAAGCAAATACACCATAGAAGGATAACCCAATC
Organism: Protopterus annectens; assembly: GCF_019279795.1. Classification (NCBI taxonomy): domain Eukaryota; kingdom Metazoa; phylum Chordata; order Ceratodontiformes; family Protopteridae; genus Protopterus; species Protopterus annectens. Next base: position 1,024,973,969 of record NC_056743.1, read on the forward strand.
AGGTTGTATGAGGAGGTGTTAGCCACTAGGCCTTTACGAAGAGGGGAAGGAGGGAGGGAAACCTGTACTGCAGCTGTATTAGCACTCGAACATCTACATTTATGGTAGGTACAAAACTGTACTATGTTCATCGTGCATACAGCTGCAGTAATCACAGATGGGTAGAATCCCAAAGCTACGCACAGGGTGGTAGGCACTAGGTGGAACTGGGAGGAGCCAGAATGCCCTGCAACACAGCAGTGGCAAAGCCTGCACTAGTTTTGGAGTATAAAGGCAGGTGGTAGTGCTTTGTGAAGGTATGCACAGAACTCCAAGTGGCTGCCTCCAAAATATCTTTGGTAGGGACTCCTCTGAGGAAGGCTGTAGAGGTAGCTGTGGCCCTTGTGGAGTGGGATCTGATGCCTGTAGGAACAGATTTGCCATGAAAGGAGCAACAAAACCGTATGCAGTGGCCTATCCATTTTGAAATTGTCTGTTTGAAAATTGGCTTCCCTTGAGCTCCTACAGCATAGGACACAAAGAGTTGTTCTGATTTCCTGAAAGGCTTTGTTCTGTCCAAATAGTAACGTAGCTGTCTATGGATGTCTAAGGAATGTAGCAGCCTTTCCCCTTTGTTTTGAGGATTGGGGTAAAAGGTAGGTAAGTGTATGGCCTGATTTAAAGCTACCCTGGATACTACCTTAGGCATAAATGACGGGTTGGTTCATAGGGAAACCCTGTCCTGATGGAAGATGAGAAAGGGCTGCACAGCCATGAGGGCTTGTAGTTCCGAACCCTACGAGCTGAGGTAATGGCCAGAAGGAAAGCTGTTTTCCAGGACAAATATCGCAAATCTGTTGACGCAGCTGGTTCAAAGGGAGGCAATGTTAATTTTTCTAGAATGTAATTAAGATCCCAGGCTGGTATTGGTTGTTTCCTTGGAGGTCTTATAGTCTTAGCCCCTCTGAGGAACTGTCTTAAGAGTGGGTGAGAGAATAAGGGTGGATCAGTGTTGTATTCTGCAGAAATGGCTGAGGCATGAATTTTGATGGAGGAAAATGAAAGTCTACTGTTCAACAGCTCAGCTAGATACTGTAATATCTGAGGCAAATTCAGTTTTCTAGGATCCTGGCCTTTTTTCTCATTCCAAGCGCAAAACCGTTTCCATTTTGCGGAGTAAGCCTTTCTAGTAGATGGCCTTCTGGCCTCCAAAATGACATCCTGCACCTCTTTGGAGAGTAGGGTCTGTTGTGGTGTTAAGGAATTTTCCATGCAGCCAGATTGAGTGTTTTCAGCTGACTGTGAAGAGTTTTGTAGCTGTGCTGAGTCAGTAGAAGAGGCATTAGAGGTAGGGTCCAAGGAGGAGTATGTGTTAGGCTCCTCAGGAGTGGGTACCAGTGTTGTCTTGGCCAGTCTGGAGCAATCAGTATAATCTTCGGTCTGTCTACTCTTGCTTTCAAGAGCACCTTGGGCAGAAGAGGCAAAGGTGGGAAGGCGTAAACTATCAATGCTGCCCAACTGAAAGAAAGGGCGTCCACTCTCCAGGCCTTTGGATGGAAGGTCCTTGAGCAGAACTTTGTCAATTGATGATTCCTGTGGGAGGCGAAGAGATCTAGGTCTGGCCTTCCCCACGCTTGGATTATCTTTGTAAACACTTGAGGATGTAACTTCCATTCGTGTGGGTCTGTCATATTTCTGCTTAGATTGTCTGCCAGCGTGTTTTCCAATCCTGGCAGGTACTGTGCTTGAAGTTCGATTTGCCATTCCACAGCCAAGTTCCAAAGTGACATGGCTAGCCTGCACAGGGGGTATGAATGTGTTCCTCCTTGTTTGTTTATGTGCCACATTACTGAGGTGTTGTCTGTTCTTATCAATAAATGCCCTGGATGCAGGAGGTCCTTGAAAGCTGTAATTGCATTTATCACTGCTAGCATTTCTTTTTGATTGATGTGAAGGTGCTTTTCCTTTTGGGACCATTTGCCCTGAATGCACCTGTCTGTCATGTGTGCCCCCCAGGCGTAGTCTGAGGCGTCTGTTGTGATGACTTGATTTGCTTGAGGCTTGCAGAATGGAAGACCTGTGTTTGTTTGGCATGCTTGGGCCCACCATAGAAATTCCTTTTGCAAACATGGGATTATTGGTATTATTGTTTCCAAACTGTGGCTGTGTTGAGACCATAGGTTTTTTTAGGTACCATTGAAGTTTCCTCATATGCAACTTTGCACATGGGATTAAAAGAATGCAAGATGCCATGAAGCCCAGAGCCTGCAGGATTTTCCTTGCAGTGAGCCTGGTACAATTTGCTAGTATTTTGAAGTACTGTGTTAGTTGCCCCTGTTTTTCTGGCGTAAGATAGGCCATCTGGGTGTTTGTGTCCAAGTTGGTACACAGGAAAGTTATTTTCTGAGATGGTGTTAGCCTGGATTTCTCTTTGTTGACTGTGTATCCCAGAGAATTCAATAACCGTGTTACATAAGCCAGATGTTCCAGAAGTATGTGTTTGCTGTCCGCTTGGATCAGGCAGTCATCCAAATAAGGGTACATTTGTATCCCTTGAAGTCTGCAGTAGGCATTTACTGATGCCAGGCATTTCGTGAATACTCTGGGCGCAGTAGATAAGCCAAAGGGCAATGCAGAGAATTGATAGTGGATTGAACCTGCAAGAAATCTGAGGTATCTTCTGCAGCTTTTTCTGATTGGGACATGCAGGTATGCCTCCTTGAGGTCCAATGTTACCAGCCAAAACTCCTTGCCCAGCATGGGAAGAAGCTGCTGTAATGTGAGCATCTTGAATTTTGGTACGAGTAGAAATGTGTTTAGGATGGATAAGTCCAAAATAGGTCTCCAGTTGGTTCCTTTCCTTGGTACCAGAAATAGTCTGGAATAAAAACCTTGACCTTGTTCGTGAGTAGGTACCTCTTGAATAGCTTTCATGTCCATGAGCTTTGAAATTTGCATTTGAGCCTCTGCCCTTTGATTGTGTGGCAGGTTCGCATGCCTCTCTTTTTGGAAGAGTGTGAAAATGAAATCTGTAGCCTCTGTTTATAATGTCCAGGATCCATTTGTCTGTTGTGATAATATGCCAATTTCTTGTAAATAATGTCAGCTTTCCTCCCAAGGGTGCTGTCAGCTGAGACTTGCTTGGCATGAAAAGGGGGAAGTCATTGGGTTTGTTTCCTGTATTGTTGTGCACTGTCTTCACCACCTCTTGGTGCTGGAGTTTGCCATTGTCTGCCACTATATGATCCTTGAGATTGTCCTCTGCCCCTTGTGCGCCTGTATCTACCTCTTTGGGGCTTGTCCGTGGCTGGAAAGGACCAGTTTTTTTGAAGGCCAATTTCTGCTAAAACGTGGTGGTTGAACCTGTAGAAAAGCTTTGACAGTTTGCATAGATTTGGCTTTTTCTTCCATTTTCCATAATATCTCCTCAGCATTAGTACCAAACAGCACATCCTTTTGTAAAGGAACATCTAGAAGTTTAGCTTTCACATGATCAGGCAAGCTTTGTTCCCTAAGTCAGGCATGTCTACGAATGACTGATCCTGTAACAGCAGCTCTACTTGATGCCTCTAGGGCATCATAGCCACATTGTAAGGTGTGTTTACCCACTTGTTCTGCACTATGCATCATATCCTGCAACTCCTTCAAATCTAGTTGTTCAGGTTGTGACATTTTATTTCTTAATTGTGATAACAGAAACTGCTGATATTTAAGCATATGGAACTGACAATTTAAAGCCCTCATGGCTAGAGTGGCCGAGGTATATACCTTTTTTCCCCACCTTTCCAAGGATCTAGACTTAATGCAAATGTTGTTTCTTCACATGAGAACGCTCATAATATTAATAATGATAGAGCCCATTCATTAACTGAACAGACTGAATCAGTCACTCCAGGGGCAGATGTTACACTAGAAACTGCGCAAGTTGAAGCAGTAGTTAGGAGGAAGGTTATAATGAGAACCAGCACAGATAACAATACTAGCAGTACCAACATGAATAGTTTAGTGAACCCTGCACCTATTTTTGATAACCGAAACCCTTTCCCTATCAGGACCCCAATGAGAGTGGGGAGGACGCGTTCCATCAGCAGGGGGCGCCAGAAACGGAAAATCTCTTTAGACAGACAATCCAACAGGAACATCAAGAAGATGTGGGAGGTCAGGAAAACGAGTTAGTATTTAACTTGTCCAATCATGCATTAAGTCATGAGGAACTACAAGTATTATCAAAGGGACTTACGTTTATTCCCACTACATATAGTAAGTATGAGGAAACACTCAGAGACTTCAAACTATTTATCAGAAATTTGTCTTTGAAGATTGCTTTTAATGGACAAGATATTGCAGCTGGTCCATCTTTTAGGAGACCCAGTACGTTTATACCTATGGTACACCCTTTGGTTGCCGCTTATAGTAAACTAGTAGAGGATGACTTGTACAACTATAAGGGCTGTCTTGATCTCAATAAAAAGACCAGATACAACTTGTCTTACAAGCAAAGAATAGCCTTGAACAGTTTATGTAATAGGCAGGACATTGTCATACGCCCAGCAGACAAGGGCGGGGGGGTGGTGATTTTTGATTCCCATAGGTATCAACAAGACATGTTTTCCATGCTGGGAGATCAGAAGTTTTATGAGCCATTTACCAATGCTAGGGTAGACTCATTAATCAAGAAGATACAGACTACCTTGAAGACTCTTTATGATAATGATATTATTAACCAAGTACTTTTTGATTTCTTATATGTGCAACATCCATTGATACCAGTAATACAGGGTCTTCCGAAGGTGCATAAAGACCCGGTTACACCACCCATGAGACCAATAGTAGCTGGAAGGGGGTGGTCCACTGAACCTTTATCCATCTATATAGAAAGTCTTTTAAGACCTGTTGTGGACTCCAATGGTCACATTCTTAGAGACACCAAGCAGTTCTTATTGGATTTGTGTCAGTTTACCAATACTTCCACCACATTGGATGATGTTTTATTTGTGACAATGGACGTTCAATCCTTGTTCACGGTTATACCTAACCATGTAGGTATTGACATGTTAGGTAGTTATTTGAAAAGAGTTGGAATTATTACCGCTACAAACATTGAGTTGCTACTTGGCCTTTTAGATATTGTGTTGTACTCCAACGTTTTCTGCTTTCAAGATAAGATCTTCCTCCAGCGAGATGGCGTAGCTATGGGCACTTCTTGTGCCAATAGCTACGCCAATCTTGTTATGGCGGAGTGGGAGGGCAGTTGTTTGAGAGTCATTTTTATAAGGAATAAGTTGCCTTTTACAGGCGTTTTGTAGATGACCTGTTCCTGATTTGGACAGGTACACCTGCACAATTGGAGTCTTTTCTAGAAGAAATAAATACATCAACAGGATTCCTAAAGTTTACGATGGAATGGTCAGATTGCTATATTCCTTATTTAGATATCTATGTTGAGAAAATGGGCAATGGCTTAGTGAACACAGGGTTATACCGCAAACCATGTCATAGGAACACTGTTGCATCGCCATAGCATGCACCCGGGCTATGTCTATAAGAACATAGTAAGAGGACAAGCAATACGCATATCTAGATATACACCTATGGATGCAACTTATGAGATGGATATAGCTGAATTTAAGGAGATGTTGAGTGAGAGATGTTACAAGGATACGGATTTGATGACTATAACAGTTGATATGCCTAGTCTAAGGGGCACTAGAGCTAAACCCTATTTTTCTACTAACACAGCAGATATGTACATGAACAGTGTAGATGATGATAGAATGACTGAAGATCGTAATAAGATTACACAACAAGCACTATTTCCTGTATATTATACCAAGGATATAGACCTCATTAAGGATATTTTTTATAAACACTGGCATGTCCTCTCAGTGGATCCGAAGATCAAGGAAATTACGGGTGATAAACCCAAATTCATTTATAAAAACAAAAAGAATTTAAAAAGTCTCCTGTGTTACCCTAAATCACAAGGGAACAATCAATGCACAGAACAAGGTAACACCAGACGCTGTAACATGTGTAATTTTTGCTCCTTTATATCTACAGATAATACATTTGCACATCCATTGGGACTAGATGATTTTAAGATCAGGGCTCAAGGAGATTGTATGACTAAGAATGTGGTATACCTGGCTTCGTGTGACCTTTGTCAAGCGTTTTATATAGGGAAAACAAATCTCTGCCTGAGAGACAGGATTCGTGAACATATCTACCACATCAGAAAAGGGAATTTGCATAATGCACTTGCTAGACACGTACATGATGTAGGTAGTGAACATTGTTTTAGGTTCAGGATTTTAGAACAGATATACACTTCCATTAGGAGGGGAGATGTGGATAATTATACACAAGCTAGAGAAACAGTGGATTATTAAACTCAGGTCTGATATGCCACCAGGGCTCAATGGCAAAGTCCCTTTGAGACCACTGTTAAAAATGAGGAGTTTGAGACACAATAAATAACTGGTAATAGATGGTCCTTCAACATATTCCTCATATTTTTTCTCTTGTATGAATATATAGATATTTTCAGTTTGTTTAGAACCTTGCTGCAGATTACTAGTGAACTGCAATATTCATACATATCGTACCCAACTATGCACACATACACTTTTACATGCTAATATATATGTTTTTATATACATTACACTGAGGAGTATATGTTTTTAGATGTTGATATGATGGTGTCAACAATGTTTTAATGAGTGATTTTTATTGTATTAATTAAAATGAAAGTGCATTAGATTTTTTAATTTTCGCGCCCTTTTTGGGTATTTAAATCTGTCCTTATGAGCATTTTGGTGTATGAGGTCTGAAGAAGCTAACCAGCGAAAGCGCTAACCTGTATAACAATTATAATAAACCTACTCAGTTTCATAGTGATTCGAGTGTTTTGGATTTTATCGCATTTCTATAACGAGTGTATTTTTGGATGGGACTTTGGTATATTCACTCCTTCATTGCTTTGCTCCTTTGTGTTCTATTTATACATTGAACCTGTAGAAAAGCTTTTACAGTTTGCATAGATTTAGCTTTTTCTTCCATTTTCCATAGTATCTCCTCAGCATTAGTACCAAATAGTACATCCTTTTGTAAAGGAGCATCTAGTAGTTTAGCTTTAACATGATCAGGCAAAGTTTGTTCCCTAAGCCAGGCATGTCTACGAATGACTGATCCTGTAACAGCAGCTCTACTTGAGGCCTCTAGGGCATCATAGCCACATTGTAAGGTGTGTTTACCCACTTGTTCTGCACTATGCATCATATCCTGCAACTCCTTCAAATCTAGTTGTTCAGGTTGTGACATTTTATTTCTTAATTGTGATAACAGAAACTGCTGATATTTAAGCATATGGAACTGACAATTTAAAGCCCTCATGGCTAGGGTGGCCGAGGTATATACCTTTTTTCCCCACCTTTCCAAGGATCTAGACTCTCTTTCGAAAGGTAGTGGATTCTTAGCAGTAGAGGCCTTCATTCCCTTGGGGCCTTGAGAAATGGTTTCAGGGTCAGCATTATGGCTTTTGTAAAGAAATTGGTGAGAGTTAGGAACTCTGTAGTACCTATCAGGCTTGACTGGGGCAGGAGGCAGGGAATCCGGATTAAGGCAAGCCTCCGAGTAAACATCATCAAGTATGCCAAGATGGGAGGTATCGCCAGAGGTCTGTGCTGAGGTAGCAAAAGAAATTCCCCAAGTCTTTTCTTGGAATCAGAAAAGTCTTGGCCTTCCCAATGGAAGTGTTCCCCCTCAAGGTATGCAAGGTTTCCCCAAAAGAAAAATCCTCTGGGGGAGATACAGAAGGAATGGACTGCTCTGCATCAGAATCTTCAAAAGGGGAGTACAAGTGTTCCTCTTCATCAGAATGTTCTGAAATAATGGAGCCCTGGTCAGAAGATGGAGAATCTTCCTCCACTCTGGGTCTCTTGTCTGGAGGGGGTTGGGAACCCCTGATAAGAGTAATTAAATCCTCAGCCATTTTTAGCATCTGCTTTTTAGACATGGGGCCTGGAGATGGGCCCTGTGCAACAGGCCTCTTGGGATGCATGGCTGATTTGGACTTAAAGGCCTTTATGGAAAAGGAAGATGAGGGTCTAAAGACACCATGGGTGGAAGTGGACCTGTCCACATTAGGAGGCTCAACCCACACAGTGGCTTCGGTGGTTGTAGTCTGGGTATGGGCCGAGGCACCTGCGGTCTCGGTTACAGAAGACACCGCCAAAGAGGTGTCGCCGGTAGTCAGGGGTTGCGTAGGCGCCTCGCTGAGAACCGGACCACATGTAGCCGGTTTTGGCGTGGTGTTGGTGGAGACCGCGGACCACGCATGTCGGTCTTTGTCCTTGCGTTTTTTGGACAAAACGGTAGTCAGTCTCCGACGACATTTTATAATCAAAAGCTTTACCAAAAAAGTGCTGGGCGAACTCCACCAGACGCTTAATAGTGCTTTTATTGAAAGTTGCGCAAAAGCGACAGCCCGAGACGTCGTGGTCTGGGCCTAAACAAGGTATGCAGAGGGAATGGAAATCCTTATGCGGTATTTGCTTCCCACAAGAAATAACAATTGTTAACTTTGTCTGACATCGGTCTGTGTCAAGAAAAGTTTCCCCAACAGGGTACTTAGCTTTAAAGAAGACTTCGGTTTCCAAATTTTTGTAATTTCAGGAGCTGGCCGACCGGCACTTGCCAACTGCTTCTGCCGGCACCGCAGCAAAAAGACTGAAGAAAATGGCGTCGGCTGTGTCTTATATACCCCTGCCTCACTGACGTCAGGAGAGAAAGCGACAACAACCGACGCCGGACCTAGACTTTGGAATTCGGCCGACCAAGGACCCGCCTGACGGCAGAGAACCCATCTGCGACTACTGCAGGTGTATGCGCGATGAACATCAGGGGACGTCTTGGTCTGGGCCTAAACAAGTGACAAAGTATGAATGGAAGTCTCTGTGTGGTACTTGCTTTCCACAGGTGAGACAATTGTTAACTTTTTCTGACATCAGTTAGTGCAGGAAAAAAGGATCCCCAATGGGGTACTTAGCTTTAGACGTTTTCAGCTGTAATTCAAACTGTGGTAGTGACCAACCGGCACACTTGCAAACTGCTTCTGCTACGGGGTCCACGGCAAGAAAGACAGACTTAAATAACATTGGCTGCCTTCCTTTATTGCACTGACGACAGGCAGCATGCGACAGCAGCCGATGCAGAAAAACATTGCCTCTGGTATTCGGGCCGGCCGTGGGCTACCACAGCAGGGATAACCCACAGGTGATGACTGCAACAGTGAAACATGAAGAGCATCTACAAGTACAACAGAAGAAACAAAGTTTTTTTTAAAAGAGATAATTCATCACAAGAAGAAACTGCAGATAAATTGTGAAAGAATAAGTGCTTTGTCAGAACTCACTAACATGAACCTGACAATTCAAAATTTAAAAAAATCAAAGTTGCAGAAGTATACATTTTCCCCATATCTATATATATTTTTTATTTTATCAGAGTATTACTGGAATTAGCTAAGTGTTTTGAAGCAGTGGGATCAATTAAAGCTATAGCTTGCAGTGCCAGGTCTGGGAATACTGTACAACATTTTAAAAGACTGAGGAACTTTATACATTTTATCTGCCTTCATAGGGGCAGCTGGCTGAGTATAAGGAAAACTATAGGTAGTAACACATCCTCTAAAGCCAAGAGGAAAGAAGGAATGGGTATAGGTTCCAGAAAATCCTTCTGTAACAACTCAGTATTTTCTGAGGGACAGAAACCTCGGTGTTCGCCCACTGAAAATACTGGCAAATTCATCAGACACTGAGCTCTCCTCAGCCTGAATAAGAAATCCAAGGTGAAAAAACATCTGCCCCTGTATCTTCCTGTTCGGATTCAAAATCTTTAATCTCATGAGGAAAAGGAGTCCCTTCTTTTACCAGAAGGTACTTTACAAGAAGGAATAGCCTGAACTAAACCTTGAGCCAGACCCAGTAAACTACTCCTAGCCAAAGAAATTTGAGGAGTAGTAGATACATGCTTGATTTAAAGTTTCTTTTTAACGGGGATCCAGTTTTGTTAATGGCAGCAGCTGTTTCCATATGGATGGGCACAGTATTCTAGCACAAGGAAACCTTCCCAGTTCCTTCTCCCAGGACTGACAAGGGTGGCTCTCCCTTGCCCACTGAAGGGACTACAACAGAGGATGTAGCTAACCTCTGATCCACAGTGGCTGTAGATGCTACACCAGAGGAATCCGATGTAAAAGATGAGTAGTCTCCGGTACAACAAATGACCATAAGAGAGTCACTCACCTGTGGCTGAGGCAAACTGATAGCCTGACAGACTGTTTGCTTAATTTTTTCTTTTTGCAGCTGGAAGGCAGATCAACTGTGGGAGTGCTAGCCCGTTCCATGGTCAAGCCGAAAATGGTCTCTCTTTCCCAGGGAAGACAAGTAGCAATTGCCAGTGAAACTACCAGTCCGTAAAAGTTGCTTTTTTGACAGAAAACACAGTAAAAAGCACTTTACAATACTACGTCAACCCAATAAACAATTTCTCCATAGAAAATAAGGTTTTAGTTAGGTTTACACAACTATTAAATTGACAGAAAAAAACAAGTATTAAATTTTTGAGACAGTCCGTTGAAACACAATAATCTTAGCTTTAAAATAACTTTCCTGAAGAGGAACGTAATAAAACATCAATACACTTAAGAAATGGAAGTCGCCCCCCCCCCCCCCAAGGGAACTTATCTGCCCCCAACAAAGGAAAGCACAAGCCAACAGATCCTAGAATGCCTCACAGAAGAGTATTCTTCGGCGTCAGTAAAGCTCTTAAGGGCTTTGCACCCTGACTTGTCTTTTATAGTCAGTTCACCTCACGTTACTTGACAGTTTGGGTGCATGGAAGGTACCCTGAAGCTTTGGAAGATAGCCGAGGCTACTGCAACAGTGATCAATATAATTAACATTTATGCTGGAATATCCACAAATACATTGTTATCCCTGGGATACTTTGGCCATTATCATGGCTCAGCTGCAAAGTGCTTTGCTACTGTTTCATAGTCACAACAATGTAACTGATCAATAAAGGGTGCATCTTATAAATCTGTAAGCATTCCAAAACCTATGTATACAGGGGTACTGCCAAATGTTTTTAGGGGTAATATATCCATGCCATACTTAGACTTTTCCCCTTCTTACAACTTTCTGTTATGACTTCATTTAACAAGGGATGACTTTGTTCCATATGACTTATTTTTTTTGTTCTATTTCCTTTTTTTTTCTAGATGGCTGCATACTGGAACTTAAGAGTTTATAATTTACATATTGCTGTACAGCAAGTTAGTGGTGCAGTGACCCAGTGGTTGTGTTGTCGCCTCCCAGTAGGATGCTCTCCCTTTCGATTCTCTGCTGGGGTGCCTTCTGTGCAGTCTGCAGGTCCTCCCAGTGTTCATGCGGGTTTCCTCTGGGTGCTCAGGTTTACTCCCACATTACAAAGACATACATCTGGAGCATTTCTCCTCAGGCCTCCACTGAAAATTGACGTTGTTCCAAGTTGGACTTTCCTGTTACATAAATGTTAAATAAATAAATAAAAAATACATAAACAGCTCTTAGGATGACTTGCAGGTTCACTCTGAGAAGTATTTTTTCCTGTTCATAGGTAGGTACTAGGCTATTGCCCCTAGGGCATATTTAAGCCTAGCCAAAATGTTTCAGCTTGCGCCTCCCCATGCGATTTAGTTACCTGCGCCTCTGTCGAGCAGGGCCACAGAAGTGATTCCTGGGGTGATTTTCCTGTTTCCCATCCACTCATCGAGATTCTTCTTGAAGAGCGTTAATGAGGAGCTCTGCCCAACATATATGGGGACCTTATTCCAGAGCAGGGGGAGTCTCTGGGACACAAATCTGTCCCTCCAAGTCCTGTTTATTGTAGAGGTCAGATTAAGGTCCCTAGAGCGTGTAGCTCGGTAGATTGGGTTTTCCTTAAGTGGAGCATTTCCAGCAATTCAGGGTTTGACATAAGCCTTGTATGTCAGGCAAAGATTACCTCTGAGTAGCCGGTATGCAACAGAGTACAGTTGAAGTTTTTTTAGTCTGGTGGCATAGGGCATCTGTTTTAGGCCCATTATCCTCTTGGTGAGGTATTTATGAGGCCTCTCCAGTTGTTGCAGGTGTCTAGTAAGGTACATCCCAAATGGGGCATTGTACTCAATAATGGGTCTAATGAGTGACTTAACCACACTGGTTCCTGTTCAGAATGTACACAAGTATTTTTTTTTTTACTCCTAGCTAAATCTTTGTGAAAAGATGTTAGTATCTTTAGCCAAAAGTTAGATACTGCTTCCAGAAACAGAGATTTCCAATTGGGAGCTTTTATCTCAAATTTTCTTGCTGTTATTTCCTCTCTCTTCATATCCTCAACCTCAGAGCTTCAGCTTCTTTTAACTCTTTTATCCATTCAACGTCCTTATGTTCAACATGACCTTCATAAATGCTTCTCCAAAATGTACATCCTTGTACTATTTTTTTTGGTTATGTTTCTATCGCGTTGTTGCCCAGTTCTCTATATTCTCTATGAAACCTTTTTGGGTCATCAATGAATTGCTGTATTGCCCTTTTCCTTTATATTTATCTGCATACTTTAATTTTTCTGCTTGTGCTTATATTTTGTTTATTATAGCAAATAGCATATGATAAATCCCGGTCTGTTTTAGTATTGTGTTTCTATGACCACATCTATCTCAAGATGTTTTTACCGGTTCCTTTTTCTAGATTCGAATTGTAATACTTCTAAGTCTTAGTCACTTTACAGTTCTCTCCAGTGTTTCCATGCTAGTATTTTACGTGCTCTCTTCCTTTGTGACTATGTATTTGTGGTAACACCATCTCTTCCATGCAGAAGACAACAGGTGTTTACTCATGTTGTCAGAAACCAAATGAACCATTTCTTCAGCAAGTGGAATCACCCAAGTTGACCACTTGGATAACTAGAATGCCTTGAACAGAATGCACTCATGCTCAGAGGGGATTTTGTCAGGCCATCAACCCTTTGCCCTTAAGAATTCTAGTATTCCCCTGAAATTGGGGTTATGAGACCAAGGAAGGTGTATTTGCATCCTGGTCACTGCCCAGATATAGGATGGGAGGTCTGTTAAGCAAATCCATCTGCTTACTTCTATATGAAGCCTTATGCCCAATCTAAATGGGGGGCGCAGTGAAGGGTGAAGTCTGGTTACTGGAAATGGTGCTGCCATCCGGTTTGAGGCAGCCTAGCAACTCTGCCCTGGGCCAAAACTAAGAATCCATCAAGGCAAGGCCGCCAGACACAAAATTGTATTTTAGCACTTTCATCCTACTTATTAACACAGAAAGTACAGTTTTGTACCTACCATAAATATAAATGTTAGAGTGTTCACCCTGCTGCAGTCATCTTACTTGGGTTATCCTGCCGTCAGCCCGAATTCCAAAGTCTTGGTCCGGTGTCGGTTGCTGTCGCTTCTTCCCTGACGTCAGTGCGTCAGGGGGTATATAAGAGGCATCAGACGCCATTTTCTTCAGTTTTTCTTGCCCCAGATATATATATATATATATATATATATATATATATATATATATATATATATCGGTACAAGCAAATACACCACAGAGGTAGTATAGGATAAAGTGGTAGAGATAAATTCAGCTAGTTCAGAGGGGATGGAGGGAAGGTAACCTGGACTGCAGCAGGGTGAACACTCTAACATCTACATTTATGGTAGGTACAAAATTGTACTATGTTCATCGTGTTACCCTGCTGCAGTCATAACACTTGGCTTGAATCCCAAAGCTAAGGAGGGGAGGTGGAGTCAAACAGGGTTAGAAGAGGCTAGTAGGCCCTGCAAAACTGCAGTGGCAAAACCAGTTCTAGTATTACAGTAAAGAGGTAAGTGATGGTGTTTGGTGAAGGTGTGCACTGAACTCCAAGTAGCAGCTTCCAGAATATCCTTGGTTGGCACTCCCCTGAGAAAGGCTGCTGATGTAGCTGTAGCCCTGGTGGAGTTGGACCTAATGTTAGCAGGTACTGGTTCCCCATGATGTGTGTAGCAGAAACATATGTAATGTGAGATAGCTTTTCCTTGTGATCCTGTAGCATAGGCTACAAAGAGCTGGTCAGTTTTTCTGAAAGCCTTTGAATGTCCAAAAGAGTGCAAGAGTCTTTCTCCTTTGTTCTGGGTATTTGGGAAGAAGGTGGGCAAGTGAATGGTTTGGTTTATGGCCACATTGGATACCACCTTTGGCATAAAGGAAGGATTAGTTCATAGAGAAACTCTGTCTTGATGAAAAATGAGGAAAGGTTCCACTGCCATTAGTGCCTGTAGTTCTGGGACTCTTCTAGCTGAGGGTATTGCTAGTAAGTAGTAGGGCAGTTTTCCATGAAAGAAATTTTAAATCAGTTGAAAAAGCTGGTTCAAAAGGTGGCAGTGTAAGTTTTTCCAGGACAAAGTTGAGAACCCAAGTAGGTGTTGGAGCTCTCCTTGGCGGTCTTAAATTCTTAGCCCCTCTGAGGTACTGTCTTAGGAGTGGATGTAAAAATAAAGGAGGATCCGTGCTGTAATGAGCTGAAATTGCTGAGACGTGGATCTTAATAGATGAAAAGGAAAGTCCTTTGTGTAACATCTCAGTTAAATATTGTAGAATCTGAGGAATGTTCGGCTCCAGGGGATTTAGGCCTTTAGCCTTGTTCCAGGAGCAAAATCTTTTCCATTTGTCTGAATAGGTTTTACTGGTGCTGGGCCTCCTGGCCTCCAGAATGACATCCATAACAGCTTTGGATAAAGGTGTTGGCTGGTTGTTTAGGTAATTTGCCATGCAGCCAGGTTTAAAGTCTTGAGCTGGCTGTGTAGAATCAGATCGTCTCGCTGGGTGAGCAGGTGAGGAATTTGTGGCAAAATCCATGGTGGGCCCTGCGCCATGGTCCCTAAAATTGGATACCAATGTTGGCGTGGCCAGTCTGGTGCAACGAGAATCATTTGTGGCCTCTCTAATCTGACTTTCAGCAGTACCTTTGCTAGAAGAGGCAGTGGAGGGAAGGCATACACTGTTAATGTTTTCCAACTGAATGAGAGAGCGTCCACTTTCCAAGCAAGTGGATGGAAGGTCCTTGTGCAAAATTTTTGAAGTTGGTGGTTGTGCGGGCTTGCAAACAGATCTATGTCTGGGCATCCCCATTTTTGAGCTATCATTGCAAATACTTGTGGATCCATGATGTTTCTGCTTAGGTCATCTGCCAATGTGTTTTTCTTTCCTGGCAGGAATTGTGCTTGTAATTGAACCTGGTAAGACAGTGCAGTGTTCCACAAGGTCATTGCTTGCCTGCATAGAGGGTAGGAATGTGTGCCCCCTTGCTTATGTACCACATAACTGTGGTGTTGTCTGTCCTTAGTAGTTGTCCTGGGTGTAGAAGGTCCTTGAAAGCTGTTAGGGCACTTTGCACTGCTAGCATTTCTTTTTGATTGACATGCAGGTATCTGTGATCTGTAGTCCATTTGCCCTGAATGCACTGTCCTGCCATGTGTGCTCCCCAGGCATAGTCTGATGCATCTGTTGTCATAGTTTGCCTGGCTGTGGGTAAGGTGAAAGGCTGACCCTTGTTGAGGTGACATGCCTGTGCCCACCATAGAAACTCCTGTTGAAGGCAGGGAATGAGTGGAATCATTGTTTCCAAGCTGTGGCTGTGCTGAGTCAATACACTTTTCAGGTACCATTGTAATTTCCTCATATGCAGTTTTGCAAATGGTATTAGTAGAATGCAAGATGCCATGAATCCCAAGGCCTGCAGAATTTTTCTTGCAGGAAGTTGGGTCTTTGTTGCCATTATTTTGAAATATTGAAACAGTTGTCGTTGTTTGTCTGGCGTGAGAAGCCATCTGGGCCGTTGTATTTAAGCTGGCACCCAGGAATGTTATGTTTTGTGAGGGCACTAGTTGTGATTTCTTTCCGTTTACTGTGTACCCTAGGCAACTTAGAAGGTGTTTGACAAATGCCAGATGCTGTAAAAGAATGTCCTTGCTTTCTGCTTGAATAAGACAGTCGTCCAGGTATGGGTATATTTGAATTCCTCTTTGTCTGCAGTATGCAATTACTGGTGTCAGGCATTTTGTGAAGACCCTGGGCGCAGTAGATAAGCCAAAGGGCAGTGCAGAGAATTGATGATGCGTTGAACTTGCAATGAAGCAGAGGTATCTTCTGCAATTTTGTCTGATTGGACCTCAAGGAGGCATACCTGCATGTCCCTAAGTGACTAGCCAAGCATTCTTGCCCAGCATGGGAAGAAGCTGCTGTAGTGTTAGCATCTTGAATGTTGGTACTTGCAGATAGGTGTTCAGAATTGAAAGATCCAGAATGGGTCTCCATGCTTTGTCCTTTCTTGGAACTAGGAAGAGTATTGAGTAAAATCCTTGTCCCTGCTCCTGTGTAGGTACCTGTTGAATGGCTCTCATGTTCATGAGAGCTGTAATTTGTTTTTGTACCTCTGCCCATTGATTTGGTGGCAGGTTTGGCATTCCTTTGATCCTTGGTAAGGTATGAAAGTGGAATCTGTATCCTTGAGAGACAACCTTTAGAACCCATTTGTCTTTTGTGATGATGTGCCAGTTGTCTGCAAAAAATGCTAGTTTTTCTCCCAAGGGTGTTGCCAGGAGAGATTTGCTTGGTAGTTTGAGGACAGAGTCATTGTGTCTGCCTTCTGTTAGCTTGGGGCCTGTCTTCTCCACCTTTCTAGGTAGCAGAACCCCATTGGCGAGGTTTGTAAGGGCCTTGTGACTGACCTCTGCCCCTTGGGCGTCTGTATTTGCCCCTCTGTGAACTGTCTGAAGCTGGAAAGGACCAATTTTTTGTTGGCCAATTTCTGCTGAAGCAAGGGGGTTGTACCTGCAAGAAATCCTTGACCGTTTGCATAGATTTAGCCTTATCCTCCATTTTCTTTAAAAGCTCTTCTGCTTTGACACCAAATAATACATCCTGTTGTAAAGGTGCATCTAATAATTTTGCTTTAACATGGTCAGGGAGGGTTTGCTCTTTTAACCAAGCATGTCTACGAATAACTGAGCCAGTAACAGCTGCTCTACAGGAAGCTTCCAGTGAATGAAATCCGCATTGTAAAGTATGCTTGCCCACCTGTTCAGCTGCATGCAACAGATCCTGCATTTCCTTGAACTCAGGCTGTTCTGAGTGTGTGCTCATTTTTTGTTTTAACTGAGACATCAGGAATTGTTGATATTTCAACATGTGAAAACTGGCAATTTAATGCTCTCATAGCCAGAGGTGTATATTTTCTTTCCCCATCTATCTAAGGCTCTGGAATCTCTTTCAGAGGGCACAGGATTTTTAGCCATAGACGCCTTTGCTCCCTTAGGACCCTGGGATATGGTTTCTGGGTCAGCTACAGGGCTTTTATAAAGGAATTTGTGAGAGTCAGGTACTCTGTAGTATCTGTCTGGTTTGGCTGGAGCAGGAGGTAGTGAGTCTGGATTTAAACTAGACTCCAAGTAGACATCATCCACAATATCTAAAACAGGAGGACTAGCAAGGGGTCTGTGCTGGGGTAACAGAAGGAACTCTCGGAGCCTTTTCTTAGAATTTGAGTAATCCTGGCCTTCCCAGTGGAAATGTTCCCTCGTGGTATGTAATGTTTCCCCAAAGGAGTAGTCTTCAGGGGGAGATGCTGAGGGAATAGAATCTTCAGCATCAGAATCCTCATAAGGTGGAAAAGTGTAAACCTGTTCCTCAGAAGAATCTGAGGCGAGAGAAACCTGGTCAGAGGATGCATAATCCTCCTCTTGTCTTGGTCTTTTATCAGGAGGGGGATGGGAACACCTTATAAGGGTAATTAAATCTTCAGCCATCTTAAGCATCTGTTTCTTAGGCATGGGGCCTTGACCTGTAGACTGATGAACAGTTTTCTTAGGTTTTAAAGGAGTTTTAAGTTTAGCATAAGATTTAATGGTGAGTGTAGTCGGTCTGAAGACACCTTCTGCAACCAAAGGTGTTTCCTCTACACCGGTGTCTAAACCTGCTCTGGTGTCGGTATACGGCTGCTTATTCCTAGGCTGCCTGTCCTTATCCTTGTGTTTTTATGAATTGCGGTCGTCGGCTGCTCCAACGGCATGATATAATTGAATTTCCTACCAAAGTAATGCTGTGCGTTTATTAAACCTAGCGCAAAACCGACAACCTGTGACGTCGTGGTCTGGGCCTAGGCAAGGAATACAATAGGAATGGAAGTCCTTATGAGGTATTTGCTTCCCACAAGAAATGCAATTGTTAACTTTTTCTGACATCGGACTGAGGCAAGAAAATGTTCCCCAACGGGGTACTTAGCTTTATTGAAGACTTCGGACTGAAATTCAAATCGAAAATCTCAGGTGTCGACCGGCACTTGCCAACTGCTTCGGGCACCGCATGGCAAGAAAGACTGAAGAAAATGGTGTTGGATGTCTCTTATATACCTCTGACGTCAGGGAAAAAGCGACAGCAACCGATGTCGGACCAAGACTTTGGAATTCTGGCCGACTGCGGGACTGCCTGACGGCAGGATAACCCAAGTGTGATGACTGCAGCAGGGTAACACGAACATCAGAAATACAAGTTAATACAGTCAGCAGTTTAAAAAGAATCGAAAAAAATCATACAACACTAATCTGTAGTTGGGATAAACAGGGTTGTGTGCATTTCTGAACAAAAATTCAGAACAGGAAACCAATAAGGTTTTGGAAAGACTTCTAATTTTCTCTGGCATTTGACATCTCCAGCCACAGTTTTGTGAGCAAGATTTATAGAAGAGACCTTTGTTAATATCTGCACCATGACAGTCTACATCCTTGATGCATGAAAAGGGGCGTCATCAACAATCAGACAATTTGGCTTAGTAGGCTAACATCTGATGACAATGTGCACATCCCATAAATTGGCTAAATTAAAGAATTTTCATACTTCGAGGTTATGATCTCGATTGGTTAAGTGTCACTGAGAATGAGGTTTCTTCACTTCAGGGCTCCAAGGCACGACCTATTTTAAGCCTCCAGATTCAGGGAGATCCACTGGCTGAGAACGCTGGAGGCGGGACTGTCACAATCAATCATGTGGGTTGCAAACTGACCTTCCCTATCCCTATTTCTACAAATATGGATATTATTAGAGACATTAGGGAAAATTGGAAAGTTATCATTAGTAATCCAGATCTATCGAAGGTTATTGCTGCAACCCCATTTTACTTACAAGTCGTCAAGTAATTTTAAAGTTATTTCTGAACGTAAAGTCCCACAATGCACACCTGACACTTTTCAATGCAGTAACTAAACAGTGCAGGTTTGTTTCAGAGTCATCTAGTGTACTAGAAGCTTTGAATATGGACAGTTGGGCAAAGGCTAGGTTCAACTGTAAATCTAAGTATGTAGTTTATCTTGCTTACTGCGAATCATGCCCTTGTCATTACACTGGGAAAACCATTAGACGTCTAGCAAGAATAATTTACAAACACACACGTGTAATACGCAAGAAATATATGGACAACACTTTAGCAAGACATGCTTTCCAATGTTCCGACTTTAAAAAGTTTACTTTTTTTTTTGTTTTCGACAATGTTATGGAGACAGACTTTGGCGGGGAGATGGATGAATTACTTGAACGCCGTGAATCAGCTTGGCAGATCAGACTCAGATCTGTTCGTTTACCAGGTTTAAATGATTACATTAATATAAAATGTTTTTTATATTTACAAAAACTACATTGAAATGTTGACGTTTTAACTAACATTTATACTTATTTTTTAGCGCATAAAGTTTATTTTTAGATGAGGGATTTAATTTCGAGTGAGTTTGGGCAGTGAATCAGTTCACTAGCTTGTATACACACCTTTCTTTGTTGCTACTGTGATTGGTTCATTAGTGTCATACGATTTTTTCCATTTTCTTTTTTAAAACTGATGACTCTACTAACATATAACTGATGAAGTTCTGTGTTAATAAACAGGACGAAAGTGCTAAAATACAAGACTGTCTCTGGATGCTTTGCTTGGTGGAAGTGTGTGCGTTTCCACATCAATTTTTTTTTTTTTTTTTTTTTTTTAGTTTTTTTTGTTTAGGTTTGTCGGGCTCTTCTCCCCCTCTATGGGCAAGGAAGTCCTGAAAAAAATCTTCACTTTCTGGTAGCTTCCCTCCTTGGGGATACTCAATCAGCAGCAAGACTGAAGGTGATGAAGGTGAATCAAAGTTCTGTGAAACTGGCTGGTTGTTTCGTGGATGGGAATACAACCCATATAGCCTAAAGGCTACTGCAGCAGTGAGAATGAATATCACAGTTATCCACACAGATCAGCAGCGTGGTTTAAGGTTATGCATACAGAAGTAGCATGGAAAACAGTGGCACAGGTTGACTTGTGTTTTAGCCAAGTTTCAGTAACTACGGTGATATCAATTTCGTGAGCGTCTTGGAAGATGCCCAACTGTTGTTCGCCTTCAGCATTTAGGATGTAAATTTTAAGACCAGATGGATGATACTGCATGCTTGTGAAAAAAATGCAAAAACAGCAAGTCCAAACCAAACCAAGAACCAAAGGCAAACAAATCACCAAGACCAGAAGATGAGTCATACTTAACTAGTCTACTGTTTCCTATAATAAAGTGACGTGCTTTCATCCCAAAGGACTTCATCAGAAATGAAGTCTTGGGTTATTCTGACAAATGGTTATGTTTTCAGCAAGTCAGAGTGTTTGACAAGCTGAGCACTAGGAGGAAATCAGTTGAGCGGTAGGTAGTACTGCTTTTGTCCAGTGGGATGAATGTTTGGCAGTAGAGTTTGCTCATGAATTTTGGTGGAGGACAGCACTGTAGATACAAATGCTGCAAGATGTGGGAATTCTTCAGCAGTGAGAGAATTTGGCTGCTTCAGTAGCAGAACAAAAAGTGACAGCAAAAATTAGAGCTAAAGAATATATTTTGGAAAGTTGGTAATTTTTGTTTAAAAAAGAATGTGTGGTGGATTACTGTACAGCTGGTGTATATCATGATAGGATACTTCCTACAACTGCTTAAATTAGTGCACAAACAACAAGATATGGCATGAAGACACTTTAGTCTCAGCAAAAGTATGCCACCATACTAACAAGTGCATATAGCTCCTTCAAGTTCGGTCTCCATAACTCCACATGCAGTAGGTGTATGTAGCTACAACTTCACATTAGATGATGCAATCAGTCTACTACTGATTATACATACCATCTTGTGATCTGGCATTATCGCAGTGGAAAGAGAGGTTAGACATCTTGCAGTTTATGGCTTACTAAATTTTAAGATGTTTTTGTGGAAATAATTACTAAGTTTGCAAGAAAGATCCTCCATGATACAACAGGGGGAAAAACAAAAATAGTAAAGCTACAATATATTTTTATTAGTTTTTGCCCCTGCTGCCTGTCAAATGGCTCACTCATTCTCTATCACTGGGGAAAGGGGTCAACAAGGAGAGGACATCAGACAGCCATTGGGACAGTTTGAGAATTTTTGCTGTTGGTAGTCCTAACTTTCACTCTACTACAAGGGCTGATCCTTCTAAGCAACACTGCCATTTCCACAAAGCATGAGAAGTAGTTTCCCAGACTCCAAAGAAATCACACAGATTAAAGGACCACTACGGGCAAATGATGAATAAAACATTTTTTTTTTATCTTGTCATGATTTACTACACCTCCCAAAGCTGCCTGCAGCAAAATAAGTACTTATTCCTATTTTTTTTTTACTCGTCTGCCCTCATGGGGGCAGACACCGTGATTCCTTTGGAAAGCTAAATCTGTCCCATAATGCACAGACAGAGAACAAATGGCCCTACCGTTTGTTGTCACACTAGACTTCCATTCACTTAGACTGGAACACCTGAAAAAACTGCCAAGTTTGAGAGTCTGCAGCTCATGTGTCATTGACTGGTATGCACAGTTTTACAAATGTTGTTCCTACTGATGTACTACACATTCTCTGAAAGAAACTTGCACGTGTCAACAAATTACTAAGATAAAAAAGACTTTTCACAAGGAGCAGTTTCAGTTCTTGGCCAGGTTACTCCTCCCATCTCCCCTCCTTTAGAAGGCTAGTGTCTCTCATTTCCAGCTTTACTAGATTCAACTAGTCAGCTTTGCAGGACAATAGACATAAAAAAAAATCACAGCCTGGTGTGCCACTAAATCTGCTCCCTTGCATGTCCCTTCACTTCTGAATAGCATTTCCCAGGAATAAAAAAAAAAAAAAAGCAAACTCATCAGCCCACAGTTTAGGCCAGTCTATTTTTTAAAATGTGCACAGTAAAATATTCAACTTGTATTGCATTTTGGCTGTTGACATGGTTATCTTTAGTTATTCTCTTACAGTATAACCTGAACTCGTGGTATTTAATGATAAATTTTACAACAGTTCTCAGTTTCTTAACAATGACCTCCCAAGCCTCTGATGTGACCTATTACCTTTTCTTACTTTGTTTGTCTTAGTTGTATATCTGTGGCATGTCTCTCATCCTCTCAGCAACAGACTCCTGGAGAAAACTTCCAAAGCAGATACTTGTATTGAAAGAGTAGCAGCAGCTACAGCAGCGATACCACACTCCAAAACAATGCACTCAAACATAGTACTGACAAACACAAGGGAATGTATACGTCTGAATCAAGCAGTGATGAAATTGCTAGGGACTTCGCTGAGCACAATTTTACTCAATCTCTCCATTTCATAACCCAGAACATTCACACCAGACTTACAATGGCCCACCTCCACCTTCCACAAACACAGCTACCCACACCCACACAACAACCTTCCACAAACACAGCTACCCACACCCACACAACATAGCCAAATTTAAGGCTTTTCCCACCTCTCTGCAAAACACTGCTGTAATGGCTTTGTCAAACAAATAAAAATGATTGATGGGTGTTGGTTCAGGGCTTCCATCCATATCTCTCAACTGTACAGATTTTAAAGTCCAGATTTTTTGTCTGTTTTTCACAAAATTGCAGTTTTCTGTCAAATCATTGAACACTGAAGTCAGAAAGTTGACATGCATTTGATTTTCAGACTTCATATCCTTAAGAAAATCCACTAATGCAAAACCTGTTTATCAACGTTCTAAGTTTGTAAGTGCAATATTTATAAATTGTCCCAATTTTGGGGCCTTTGTCCCCTATTATTTATGGCCTTGTCCAGATTTCTTGTTCTATGATGCCGAGAGGTATGCTGCCATCCCTTCCTACTGGAGCCAGCCCACTGCACTTGCACAAGTGTCCCCCTCAGCAGAGCAGCAAGCAGGTATCAGTGCAAATTTGCTTTATAGTTCTTTTACACCACACACAAAACACAGACACACACACACTAAATCTTGTTGTCCATGTTGTTGATTCTTTTCCTTGGTTTCGTTTCTCTTACTTGTAATGTTACTTTTACTCATTTTTTCTCCTGCCTCCCATATCTACCCTAATTATTACTTCTAACAAATACTTTTTCTCACTCTTTCTTCTCTTCCCCTCCTCCTCTTTATCCACTATTTGAACTTTTCCACTCTGACATTTGCTTTATGAGTAAATAATAAACTGTCACCCTTATAATGTCAGCACATTTCAATGCTACATAATATTGTATTTAGTCTAATAATAGGTTCATAGATAAGTACTAGGCTATCGACCCAAGGGCCTTAGTAAAGGCCTTTGTAAGCCTAGCCAACAAGGTTCCCTAGCTTATGCCACCCAAGTAAGTTATTTTCCTGTGCCACTGTCTAGCAGAGCCACAAAAGTGATTCCCGGGGTATATTTCCTATTTCCCATCCACTCAAAAGATTTTTTTGAAGAGTGCTAATGAGGAACTTTGCTTGACATAGATGGGTAGCTTGTTCCAGAATATGGGAAGTCTCTGGGACAGAAATCTATCCCTCCGGCATGTCATGTTTATTGCGGTGACAAGGTTTAGGTCAGTAGAGCGTGTAGCTCGGAGGGATTGGGATTTCTTTAGGTGTAGCATGTTCAACAGCTCTGGGTTTGACTTAGCTTTATATGTTAGGCAGAAATCACCTCGGAGTAGACGATATGCTATGAAGTAAAGCTGGAGTTTTTTGAGATGGTCCGTGTAAGTCATCTGAGGCCAGTAATCCTCTTTGTGAGGTACTTCTGTGGCCTTTCCAGCTGCTGCAGATGTCTTGTGAGGTACACTCCAAAAGCGGCGTTGTACTCTATAATGGGTCTAATGAGTGTCGAGTACAGGCGAACAATGACCTTTTTTTTCCTGGATGAGAACCTTTTTGTGATGAGAAGTGCCATGTAGAAGGACTTGTGGCAATGTGATTATCAAAGTACTTTCCACCTAGGTCACAAGGTCTCATCACACATTCGGTTAAGTAGACTGCTGCCTATGTGGTAGTTCATGGGTACAGAGTTTTTACCAAAGGGGATGACAATGCACTTTTTGGCATTGAGCTTGAGGCCATGGCTCTGACACTAGGCATCTGTCTCAGTGAGGCCCTTCTGTAGGATGTCCACATCATTTGGGAACTCTGCTATGGCTCCTAGCTTGCAGTCATCTGCGAACTGCGTTAGCCAGAGGCCTTCTGTGTTAGCCTGTACTTCAAAGAAGTAGATACCAAACAGGAGAGGTCCCAGGACTGAACCCTGTGGTGCTCCACTTGTCACTGGTTTGATGTCAGATTTGGAGTCTGCAACTTTTTCAGTCTGGGTTCTGTCAGTGAGCCAGTTGGCAACCCATCTTGTGATGTACAGATTTATACCTAGTTTACTGAGTTTAGCTATAATGCCAGAATGGGGGATGGTGTCAGAAGCCTAGGCGAGGTCAAGATAGGCTGTATGAACCACCTTACCTCATCTATGGCTTTGGTGACTGCCTCAGAGAAGTCGATTAGGTTCAGGATGCATGATCTGCCTTTCAAAAACCCGAACTGGGTGGGGTCCAGCACTTGGAGATTACAAATGTCTTTGTTTATGAGTTCCATGATATGTTCCATAGCCTTGCAGACCAGGCTTGTCAGGCTAATAGGGCGATAGTTCCCAGGATCAGTGGTGGCTCCCCCTTTGTGGAGTGAGATAACTGTTGCTGTGCTCCACTCAGTGGGCACAAAGCCTGATGTGAGGCTATGACTGAACATGGTGCTTGGATGGGGAAGCCAGTTCGTTCTGAAGTGCATGTAAAACGCAGCCTGGGATGTTGTCCAGTCCCATGGATGCTGTGTTTTTGGCTTTAGAGTGCAGCTTTTACTTGTGTAGTTGTGATTACAGGGACTCTGCATTCTTCCTGTATAGATATGGGCCCTTGATGGTGGTAAAGATAGCACTGAACCTATCTACCAGAATGTTGGCAATATCAGCTGGTTCTGTAATTTTCATGCCGTTGTGCTGTAACTCAGAGCAGATCTGGGTGTTGCCATTGAGATTCTTGACATAGTTATAGAATGCATTGTGGTTGTTCTTAGAATCAGTGGTGATTTTTTTTCATAGCTAGCTTTGGAGGCTCTTATAAGGGATCTCAGCTTCTTACTGAGGCTGACCCGGGAGCTCCACCACTCATGGGATTTTACTCTCTTTTGCAACAGTTTCTTCCTTCTGTTGTACAGTTTGTTTATGGCAGGGGACCACCAGATTGGCTTCCTTTTTTTGGAGGATAGCTTCTTGGTTCTGTTTGGGATAGCACAATCCATGTACTCATAAAAGTGCTTATAGAGTGCATCTGTGTAGGATTCAGCAGTCGTAACTGTATTGTCCATCTGCATGGGTGTCATGAAATTCGCCACTTCTGTCTTAAGCATGAAGTTGGCTTTGGAGAAATTTTTTAACGTGGTTTCCTTAATGGGGGGTGGGGGGCGGGAGGTGGATATCTAGGGTGATTAGCTTATGGTCAGATCTGACCGAGGAGTTGACTTCGGGTGTGGAACACCAGTCAGTCATGTTGGTAATGGCTAGGTCTGGGATATCGTTGCCCTTGGTGGGGGTGTGGATAAGTTGATCCAAGGCACTGGAATTTATGAATTCCAGAAAGAGTTGAGCGAAGGAGTTGGTATATGAGTAGTTTTCCCAGTTAATGGTGGGGTAGTTGAAAATCACCCATTATTAGGGTGTTTGGTTGAACCCTAACATTTTCCAGTATATCAAGAAAAGAGGAGTGGGAATCCTGGGGCATGATGGGGGATCTGTAGCAAGCTACAATTTGGATTGTAGTTTTGACCAGAGTTAGTTGCATTTTGCCCAGAGTTAGTTGCACTTGGATAACCTCAGATGCATTATGCCGAGCAACTAGCCTGGAGGTGTGGATATCCTTAATGAATATGGACAAACCTCCACCTTTGGTGTTCCAGTCCAGGTTACGTGGCCGAAAAGTGTGGTATGGGTTATAGCCTGGTAGTGCAGGGGTGCTCTTTGGAGCCTTGAACCAGGTCTCAGTCACTGCACAGATATAGATGTTCTCCATTTTAGGGAGTGCCGTGAGTGCATTTTGAGATTTAGACTTCTAGCATCGAGTAGCATTACCCTCAGTTTTTGCTTGCCTGTTCCTGTTATGGCGGTGAATTTGTCATTTGAACCTGGTCTAAACAAAAGCACTATAGGGGCGGCAAGAGCCTTAGCCAGTACCCGGAATCCCATGGGCGACAGGTGCAGGCCATCTCTGGCAAAGCATCATGGTCTGTCGACCATGTCGTCCAGAAAGATACTGGATCCCCTTAGAATAACACCAGAAGCTTAGCCAATTGTTGAAGTCAATCATTTTGTCCTTGTACTGTGGTATTATTCTGGGTGATGGCAGAATGCTACTCAGGGCTAGGGTCATACCTCCCTGGGCTACAAGATCGGAGATCTCTTCCATGTCTCTCTTCATGTAGTCCAGGGAGGTACGTTTCAGGTCATTCACACCAACATGGACAATGATGGTCATATTTGGACTTGATGTGGAGTGACCTAAATGCGTGGGTCGTGTGGCGGATCCTGACACTCGACAAGCAGCTGACAGTAACCTTCTCCTTGTTTAGCCTAGTGAGTGGGACATCAGTGTGCCTGACTATACAGTCACCTATGACTAGTGTGTTGGGTACGCTGTTTTGCCTAATATATTACATATGTTATAATATATATATGCTTGCCGATAACATCTGAATAAGTGAGTGGGATTTTCATGACAGCATCAAGGAAAAGTACAGTTTTGTACCTACCATAAATGTAGATGTCCGATAGACATGCAACTGCAGTCATAACATGTGGGTTGTCCTGCCTCAGGCAGCCCTCGGTCGGCCGGATTCCAAAGTCTGGGTCCGACGTCGGCTGATGTCACATTTCTCTCCGACGTCAGAGCGGCTGGAGTATATAAGCATCAGCCGACGCCATTTTCTTCAGTGTTTCTTGCCCCAGATGCCAGGTGCCCTCCAAGGAAGGCTGTAATCAAATTGGAAGACAAAAAAGCAGGATTCCAAACAAATACATGAGCAATAAAACAAATACAACATAACAGATATCCCCAGCTAAGAGTGAGGGGGATAGGAGTGGACCCTAAGCATAGAGGGGTATGGAGGGAGGGAAAACCCGACTGCAGTTGCATGTCTATCGGACATCTACATTTATGGTGGGTACAAAACTGTACTATGTCCTTCAAGAATGCAACTGCAGTCATAACATGTGGGTAGAATACCATAGCTTAGCTGGGGAAGGAGGTATGCTCTAGGAAAGAGATGGTGTGGCAATCAAACCCTGCAAGACTGCCGAAGCAAAGCCTGCTCTGGATCTGGAATATAGGGGGAGATTGTAGTGTTTTGAGAATGTATGCACGGAGCTCCATGTAGCAGCTTCTAGAATGTCCTTTGTAGGCACCCCTCTTAAAAATGCTGTAGAGGTGGCTGTAGCTCTGGTGGAATGTGGTCTGACATAGGCTGGAACAGTCTTTCCATGAAAGGAATAACAGAATCTGATGCAATGTCCAATCCATTTAGAAATAGTCTGTTTTGAAATTGCTTTTCCTTGGACTGCAGGGCGAGGGCTACAAAAGCTGTTCAGACTTCCTACTGGCCTTGGTTCTGTCCAGGTAGTATCGAAGTTGTCTATGAATGTCCAAGGTATGCAAAAGCCTTTCCCCCTTATTCTCAGGATTGGGGAAGAAAGCAGGCAGATGAATGGCTTGATTTAGAGAAACCCTAGATACCACCTTTGGCATAAAGGTAGGGTTGGTCCTTAATGAAACCCTGTCTCTGTGGAAAATAATAAAGGGTGGTATTGCCATTACAGCCTGTAGTTCCGAAACCCTTCTTGCTGAGGTAATTGCCAACAGGAAGGCTGTTTTCCATGAGAGAAATTGCAAGTCAACTGAAGCTGCTGGCTCAAAAGGAGGTAGAGTCAGTTTTTCTAAGATAAAATTGAGGTCCCAGGCTGGCACTGGGGCCTTTCTTGGTGGCTTAATGTTCTTGATTCCCCTGAGGAATTGTTTTAGTAAGGGGTGAGAAAAAACAGGAGGATCAGTGTTGTATCTAGCTGAAATAGCAGATGCATGTATCTTTATTTTAGAATATGAGAGGCCACTCTGTAACATATCTGCCAAATATTCCAAGATAAGTGGGATGTTCAGTAATGGTGCATCATGCCCTTTGCTGGTATTCCAATTGCTGAATCTTTTCCACTTTGCTAAGTAGACCTTTCTGGTGGACGGTCTTCGAGCCTCTGTTAGTATCCGCTGAACTTCCTTGGAGAGAGATAAGTTGAAGTTATTTATGGGATCTCCCAGGCTGTTAGCTGCAGAGTCTGAAGGTTTGGATGTAGTGTTTCGAAATTGTGTTGAGTCAAAAGTAGAGGCCACTGAGGGAGGGCCCACCTCCTGGTGTGACATATGCTCCGTAGTAGTGGGTACCAGTGTTGTCTTGGCCAATCCGAGCTATTATGATTCCCTTGGGCTTCTCTGCTTTGATCTTTAGTAATACTGAGGTCATCAGTGGCAGAGGTGGGAATGCATAGATTGCTAGGGAGTTCCAGTTGAATGAAAGAGCATCTATTTTCCAAGCCTTTGGATGGTATGTCCTTGTGCAAAATTTTGGTAGGAGATGATTGAGGTGAGAGGCAAATAGGTCCACTTCTGGCTTGCCCCATGTCAAGTGAGTTGTCTGAAAGCCTTCGGATGTAACCTCCACTCGTGTGGATCTGTGAAATTCCTGCTTAGGCTGTCCGCCAACACATTGTCTTTTCCTGGAACAAACTGTGATTGTAACTGGATGTTTAGACTGAGTGATTTCTCCCAAAGCTGCATTGTCAGTCTGCAAAGGGGGTAAGAGTGGGTGCCCCCCCTGCTTGTTTATGTACCACATCACAGTGGTGTTGTCTGTCCGTATCATTAAGTGACCTTGCTGGAGTTGGTTTTGAAAAGCCTCGATAGCATGCATTACTGCCTGCATTTCCTTTTGCTTTATATGCAGATGTGTTTCCTTTGGAGACCATTGTCCTTGTATACACCTGCCTTCCATGTGCGCCCCCCATCCGAGGTCTGAGGCGTCTGCAGTCATGGTCTGTGTTATCTGTGTTTTTTTGAATGACATACCTGTGTTTTCCTGGCTCACCGAGGCCCACCATAGGAATCCCTTTTGTAAGCATGGAATGAGTGGTATGATTGTCTCCAAGTTGTTGCTGTGCTGAGACCAAACGCTTTTTAGGTAGCATTGAAGCTTTCTCATGTGTAGTTTTGCTAATGGAACCAGTAGAATGCAGGATGCCATGTAACCCAGGGCCTGTAGGAATCTCCTTGCAGTCATCTGGGTGAGTTTTGCTAAACCTTTGAAGTATTGAGTTAACTTCTCTTGCTTGTCTTCTGTCAGGTAATCCATCTGAGAGGCTGTGTCTAGTTTGGCTCCTAAGAAGATTATTTGCTGGGATGGCTGCAGTCTTGACTTTTGGAAGTTGACTGTGTATCCCAGAGCTTGAAGTAATCGTATGACATATTCCAGATTTTTGTCAACATCAATTTGTCGTCCGCTTGTATGAGGCAGTCGTCCAGGTACGGGTAAATTTGTATACCCTGGAGCCTGCAATGAGCAATTACTGAAGCCAGGCATTTTGTAAATACTCTGGGCGCAGTAGATAAGCCAAATGTCAATGCTGAGAATTGATAATGCTCTGGCCCTGCAAGAAATCTGAGGTATCTTCTGCAGCTGTGTCTGATAGGGACATGCAGGTATGCCTCCTTGAGGTCCAGAGTAATCAGCCACGACTCCTTGCCCAGCATGGGAAGGAGTTGCTGTAGAGTCAGCATTTTGAACTTTGGTACTATGAGAAAGGTGTTTAATGCGGACAAGTCCAGTATTGGTCTCCATTGAGTTTCTTTTCTTGGAACAAGGAATAGTCTTGAGTAAAACCCCTGTTCTTGTTCTTGTTGTGGAACTCTTTCTATGGCTTTCATTTGAGTTAGCAGAGAGATTTGCTTGATAACCTCTGCCCTTTGATGTTGTGGTAGATTTGGCATGCCTTGTTTTCTTGGTAAGGTATGAAAATTAAACCTGTACCCTCGGTCTATAATGTCCAAAATCCATTTGTCCTTTGTCAGTCTGTGCCAGTTTTCTGCAAACAGAGATAATTTCCGCCAAGGGAGCTTCTAGTTGTTCCCTGGTAGGCGTAGTAGAGGAAAGTCATTGTGATTGTGGTTGTTGGGCAGGAGAAACCCTGCCACCTCTTTGGTTTCCTGGCTGCCATTGACGCCCCTGTAAGGGCCTCTGTATTGGCCTCTTCCTCGCCACGCCTGTTCTTACCCCTTTGAAACTTTTCTGGATTAGGAAAGGACCAGTTTTTTGAAGGCCAATTCCTACTGAATCTGGGGGGTTGAACCTGGAGGAAATCCTTTACAGTTTGAACTGATTTTGCTTTTTCTTCGATGGTCTTTAACACATCCTTAGCATTTGCACCAAAAAGCTTGTTCTTTTCCAAAGGTGCATCCAGAAGTTTTGCTTTTACATGATCTGGTAGAGGTTGATCTTTTAACCAAGCATGTCTACGCATCACTGCCCCTGTCATAGCTGCCCTACATGAAGCTTCCAGTGCATCATATCCACACTGCAGGAAGTGATTGCTTACTTGCTGAGTGTTATGTACAGCTTCCTGCAAAGTCTTCCTGTCTAAAGGATCAGGAGAAGCTAATGCTTTTTGAAATCTTCTAAGAGATAATCCTGATATTGGAACATATGAAAAAGGCAATTTAAAGCTCTCATAGATAAGGTAGTGGATGTGTAAACCTTTTACCCCATCTCTAATGACCTTGCTTCCCTGTTGGAGGGCAAAGGATTTTTTGAGGTGGAGGCTGAAACTCCTTTAGGCCCCTGTGAAATAGTTTCCAAATCAACAGTATGGGCCCTGAATAAATGGGAATGAGTTTCTGGGACCCTGTAATACCTGTCTGGCTTGGCTGGGGCAGGAGGGAGAGAATCAGGGGTAGCACTAGAATCAGAATACAAATCATCCAGAACATCAAGTACAAGAGGAATAGCTAAGGGCCTGTGCTGAGGCTTCTTAAGGAAAGTCCTAAGGCGTTTCCTGGAATCAGAATATTCCTGGCCCTGCCACTTGAAATGTTCCCTCATGGTGTGCAGAACTTCCCCAAAAGAAATATCCTCAGGAGGGGAGGCCGAAGGTATGGAATCTTCTGCATCCGAGTCCTCATAGGTCTGGAAGAGCTCTTCCTGGCCAGAGTGGACAGAGCCCTCAGAGTCTTCATCTGAAAGAGTAGGGTCAGAGGGTTCAACCCGGGGCCTTTTATCAGGAGGAGGCTGGGATGCTCTCTCAGGATGGGTCTGTGAACCTCTAATCATGGAAATTAAATCAGCAGCCATGGACATAATTTGTGTCTCCGGAGTCGGCTGAGGTAAGGATTTAGAAGTAATATGCTTTGTTTTGCTGGCTGCCTTAGCCCTAGTGTAGGCCTTAATAGACATCGCCATAGGAGGCCTGGCAGCTCCACGTGCAGGAGTGACCTTGTCTACAGCAATGGTCTCGGGCATTTCCTCGGTTTCGGTATCCGGAGGAAAATCTATAACTGGCGGAGTAATGTCTGGAATCGGAGTAGTCGCTAATGCGGTGTCTGAGGGAACCGGAGCACTCGCGCTAGGTTTTGGCGTGGAGTTGGTGGTAGACGCGGGCAGAGGATGTCGGTCCCGGTCTTTTCGCTTTTTGGGAGTTTGCGATGTCGGAAGATCCGACGGCATGGTGTAAGCAAATTTATCGCCGAAAAAGTCTTCAGCGAACTCCACCCGGCGCCTGAGAGTGCGCTTGAAGCGAGCACAGGCTACACAGGCCGAGACGTCGTGGTCTGGGCCCAGGCAAGGGAGGCAGTAAGAGTGGAAATCCTTATGAGGTATTTGTTTACCACAAAAAAGACAATTGTTAACTTTTTCAGTAATTTCTGACATCGGCTGAGGCAAGAAAAGGTCCCCAATGGGGTACTTAGCTTTTTTGAGGACTTCGGTATCGTAGAATACAGGAGCTGACCGACCGGCACTTGCGAACTGCTTCTGTTTCGGGCACCGCGCGGCAAGAAAGACTGAAGAAAATGGCGTCGGCTGATGCTTATATACTCCAGCCGCTCTGACGTCGGAGAGAAATGCGACATCAGCCGACGTCGGACCCAGACTTTGGAATCCGGCCGACCGAGGGCTGCCTGAGGCAGGACAACCCACATGTTATGACTGCAGTTGCATTCTTGAAGGACATCATTTTCTTCCTTCTGTGTTTTTCTTAAGTTTTGGATTTTTCTTGGTATATTGATTGATTTTCTTACTATATTTTATTTTCCATTTGTTTACCAGGTTAGTCCGACTGGACACAAGGTGACCGTTTTCAGCAGAGGCTCGAGGAGAAAAGCTCCAGCTGCACAGTAAACAATTATAAAAAAATAATAAATAAATTATAGAAACACAGCTATTTTGTACAAAGAGCATATAACATATAAAAGGAGTAAAATCAGAGTTTTACAACTGATGCAGCATACAGTGGTTAGAATATTGAGAAACAATTAAACAAGATAATATACAACAAATATACAATTGCTTGAACATAAATTCAAAAAGAAGTTTCCATAGACAAACAGGGTCAAACTACAAAGCATAACTATATTGACATGATTTATATTGCATTTATCTTGTTTTAATGATGGTATGTGTGTATTATTGTACGTGTCATATGTGCACAAATATTTATTAATGTATTTACAGTATATTGACAAAGTACTGGGTCACATCCAGGGTTGCCAGATTTCATATCAGCCAGGTAGGGACGACAAAAAAAAAAAAAGGTCTTTAATGCGGAACAGAGTTCCACATTAAAGAATAAGAAGTTATGTCTTACCATAACGTTCCATGTTAGTTGTCTTCTTCTCGCCTTCTTTCTTGCTGGATGGGTTCGGTGCCGATCCTCGGCGCTGACACGGCCTATACTATAGCTCGAGAGCTATTTTTACCGGCTCGAGGCAGCCCTATATCCCACAATACCATGCGCTAATTTCCCAGATCTCGTTTGGAAGCTAAGACATAGTATAAAAAGTAATATTATAATAATAATAATATTATAATCCTCTTTTACGAGTACAGGTTACCTGGTAGTAACACTAAGGATACCATGAAAGACGCAACATATTGTATCTCCAGAAATGGAAGGACTCAGAACCGTGTCTATCCAGGCTAGGGGGCAGGAGGGAGGGACGCAAGAAAGAAGGCGAGAAGAAGACAACTAACATGGAACGTTATGGTAAGACATAACTTCTTAATGTTAAGTTGTCATTCTCGCCTTCATTCTTGCTGGATGGGACAGCGTCCCTAGCATCTTAGTCCTGGGTGGCTCAATGGAACAGACTCCTGAGTACAGTGGAACTAAAATCAGCTCTATTTCTGGAGGCTAGATCAAGCTTGTAATGGGCAATAAAGGTATGTTTGGACGTCCATGTAGCTGCTGCACAAATGGCATCTAGTGGTAACCTTGCTTGAAAAGCCATTGAAGTTGATAGTGCCCTGGTTGAATGAGCTTTAGGCCTAGAGGGTAGTTGCCTGTGTCTCAACTCATAGATCAAGGTAATAATAGATGTCCGCCATCAGTAACTTTCGATACTGGAAGCCCTTTCTTGCCTGCAGCATAAGAGAGGAAGAGCTGGTCTGACTTTCTGAATTGTTTTGTCCTGTCTAGGTAATACCGTAATTGGCGATGAACATCTAATGAATGTAATTTTTGTTCAGCCCTGTTGGTATAGTCTGGGAAAAAGATGGGCAAATCAATGGAGTGGTTTAGATTTGCTTCCGAAAACACTTTTGGTAGGAAGGAAGGGTTTGTTCTGAGAGTTTCCCTATCTTTATGAAAAGCCAAATAGGGGGGACGGACAGACAAGGCTTGAAGTTCCGATACCCTTCTGGCAGATGTTATACTACTAAAAACAGTGTTTTCCAAGAAAGAAGCTTGAGGGAGCAAGATGCTGCCAGTTCAAAAGGGGGTAGAATTAGTGAGGTTAGAACTAAATTCAAATCCCATTGTGGGGGTGGATCTTTGACTGGAGGTCTGAGCAACAAGATGCCCTTGAGAAAGGCTTTACAGAGTTTG
This sequence comes from Protopterus annectens, assembly GCF_019279795.1. Taxonomy (NCBI): domain Eukaryota; kingdom Metazoa; phylum Chordata; order Ceratodontiformes; family Protopteridae; genus Protopterus; species Protopterus annectens. Next base: position 1,025,008,538 of record NC_056743.1, read on the forward strand.
TGGGACATAATATTTGCTTCTGAGAGTCCACCATGAAAATTAGCGAAGGCCGTTAATTGTACCTTGATGGTGGCCGATGATGACCCCGAATGAAAAAGCTCCACCAGAAAGTCTAGAACCTCATGAATGGGTGCATGGAAAGGATCTAAGGATCTAGTTTGTGCCCAGTGTGAAAAACGCTTCCATTTAATCGCATAAATCTTCCTAGTATTGGACTTATGGGAAGCCAGAATATCGCGAACAGGAGGAGAAATAAGGGGAAGCCTGGCTATGGCTGGAAGTGGAGCAACAAGCTGTGAGGTTGATGGAATGTAGAGACTGATGCAGCTTGCCCATGAGGTGGGTCAATAGATCCGGAAGGGGTTCCAGATGCCAAGGCTGTTCCAGTAGGTATTTGTGCAGGAACGGGAACCAAACTTGTTGAGGCCAAAACGGGGCAATGAGGATCATTTTGGATCTCAATGCGGTTGCTTTCTGAATTAGTTGCGGGATCAATGGAAAGGGAGGAAAGGCATAAAGAAGACCCCGGGGCCAAACGTGAACAAGAGAGTCTCTGAGGGGCTGGCCTGGTAGAGGAAAAAGTGTGAAGAAGTCGAGGCACTTGCTGTTTTGCGGAGTTGCGAAAAGGTCGCAGCAAGGCTGGCCCCACTTCCGAAAAATTCCATCTACTACCGCTTGATTTAGAGACCACTCGTGAGGCATGAGGATAGTTCTGCTCAATCTGTCTGCTATGACGTCGGACTTCCCGGGGATGTGCGTTGCTATCAAAAACCGTTGAGATGAAAATCGCCCATTGCCAAAGTCTGAGTGCTTCTCGACAGAGAGAGTAGGACCTTGTTCCGCCCTGCTTGTTTATGTACCACACCACAGACTTATTGTCAGTCTGAATTGCTATAGTCCCCGTGGTAAGAGAGCTCTGAAGGGCCTGCAACGTCAAAAGCACCGCCCTCATCTCCAGGACATTTATGTGCAGGTGGCATTCTGACTGTTGCCAAGTGCCCTGGACCGTCCTGCCCTGATAATGCCCCCCCCACCCGATCAGGGAGGCATCCGTTGTGACAGTGGCAACTGGAGGGGGGAGAACAAAGGGTCTGCCCTGAAAAAGCTGAGGGGAAACCATCCACCAGGAGAGATGTTTCTAGCAAGATGGTGTTATCAAAATGTTGTGGGTCATTGGCAGCTGTTGAAAGGACCACTGAGAAAACAGAATCCACTGAAGGAGTCTCACGTGGAAGCGGGCTAATGGAAGTAGAAGAATCACCGCCATGAGGCCCAACACTTTCAATACTAGCTTGACTTGGACTCTGCTGGGCTGAAGCAGAAACTGAACATTCCGCCTTATGTCTGTCACTCTCTGAGGTGGTAATGTTGCAGACATTTCTGTGGTGTTTAATACGGCGCCTATAAAGTTTATACATTGACAAGGCGACAAGGAGGACTTTGCAAAATTTATAGAAATACCCAGGCTGTTGCAAAGATGGATAGTATAATCCCTGGCCATTATGAGATCCTGTTTGGTGGTAGTGGAAATGAGCCAGTCGTCTAAGTATGGAAACACCTGGAATCCTTTCCGTCTCAGGTGAGCCGTGACCACTGCCAAACATTTGGTGAACACCTGGGGGGCTGTGGTGAGACCAAAGGGCAGGGCCCTGAATTGAAAATGACTGACTCCCAGCCGGAAGCGGAGAAACCTCCTGGAGCGCCTGTGTATTTTTATGTGGTAGTATGTGTCCTGGAGGTGTAACGAGCACATCCAGTTGTCTCTGCCCAAAAAGGGTAGAATGGACTGCAGTGTTACCATCCGAAATGCTGTCTTTAATACATAGTTGTTTAACCTGCTGAGGTCCAAAATGGGTCTCCAATCTCCTGTCTTTTTTGGTACCAAAAAGAATCTGGAGTAAATTCTGGATCCTAGCTGATCTGCTGGGACTGCCTGGATGACTCTCTTGTTTAACAGCTTTTTTATTTCTAGCTGAGCCTGACCCCTTTGTGCGGGTGGTACGTCTGGTAGGGGTTTTGGCGGTTGTACCGGAGGGAAAGTGAAAGGAATTTTGTAACCCTCGGATATGATCTTCTGTACCCATGTGTCTTGGGAGATGGATTGCCAGGCTTCCGGGTACAGAGATAATCTTTCCTCGACTGCCTCCGAAGGCGGACAGTCGGGCAGCTTCTCAGGGATGCTGAAAGGGTTGGTCAGGGAAAGATTCCCCTGGAACCCTGGTTCTGTGGACCCCCTCTGCCTCTGGGGCGGCGTCTGTTATTATTCCCCCCTCTGCCTCTAGGGGGAAATTCACCACATGCGGCAGGCGCGACTCCCTGTGGTTTGCGGAACCACATCTTTCCACCCCTCGGTCTCTTAGGATAAGGTCTAGAAGGCGTGGAAAAACGGACTCCCACGGCAGAGAGAGTCTTACCATCTTGCTCGCATCTGGTGAGGGTATTCTTCACCTGAGGCCCGAACAATTCCGAACCGTCAAAGGGGGTGTTGGTGAAGGACGCCTTGAAGGGGTTGGCAAAGTTACAGTCTTACATCCAAGCGTGACGTCTCAACGCAACGCCTGTGCCAGCGGCCCTCCTCGCTCCATCGGCTGCATAAGAGATTAGCCGCATGGAGGAGTTAACAATGGAGTTCAGGGTAGTCAGCTGAGAGTTTATTTTGTCCTTAAATCCCGCAGCAGAAGGATCCTGTACCATTTCACCCAGCTCTGTGAGCAAGTCTCTCTGAAGGCGGGTGAAATGACATAAATAGTTCAGCAATCGCATAGAATGTCGCTGAAGCAAAGGTCCGCTTGCCGTACCTGTCCATGGTCCTGGACTCTGTTAGGAGGATGAACAGGTACAGAAGGATCTGCTAATTCCTTCTTAGTGGCTGCTGCTACCACCATAGCATCAACAGAAACACCTTTGGTGAGAAAGGATTTGTCATCTGGTGCAGAAATAAATTTAGAAGGCCTCCTAGGGGTAGGTTCCATTGAATCAGGAGCTGCCCACGCCTTTCTAGCCACTAGCTCCATTAGTGGGTGGAAGGGTGAGATCCAAAGGCATCAAGGTAAACAGACTCGTCCTCGGATGGTTTGAGAGTGGACCAATTTCCCCTCTGTCTTAGGATCTCCAGGATGTCTGAAAAGGAGACATCCTCAGAGGGGGATCTGGGGGAACCCTCCGACTCATCCAAGTTGGTGTCCGACGTGACAGACTCGGGGGAGTCTATGTGCTTCCTCTTGCACTTTCTTTTCCTAAGGGGTTCCCCTGAAACTTCAGGGTAACCCTCGGAAGAGGAGGAGACACCCAAAGTGGGTACCTTATGCCTTGACCCTCTGCTGTTGGGTATAAAAGGGTGGACAGAGACCATGACAGGCACTACAGAGGGAGGAGCCGCAGAACTTAACCTTGGAGTGGACACTGGGTCCAGCACACTCCTCATCACCTCGAAGGCTCCCCCATCAGACACCAAAGGTAGCTCCGGCTCCGAAGAGGCTGGAACCGCCCCCGGAACCGGCAGAGAAGGCTCCGAGAATGATGTCGGGGCCGAACTAACCAGAGCCGAAGCTCCGAGAGGGAGAGCGGGGTCGGACAAGGGTCAGATTACACTCGCCCCTCGGAGCCGACAATGGAGTCCCGGCACCCGGACCCCTCCATGGACGGAACCAATAAAGAGGTCAGAGCCGACAACACCGGAGCCGAAGGAGGGGGTATCGGCTCCGACATGGGCAAGGTCACGGTTCCGAAGAACTCCGGCTCCTAACTTGAGAGATGAGTCGAAGGAGGAATGGATAACTGTCGAAGGAGCCACAATCTGGTGAGATGGGCTCTGAAGCATTTGGGCCAGCGCCTGAGATTTTATGAGTCTACTGACCACCCTCTCGATGTCGTGATCGGAGAGCCTGGAAGACCTCGATGAATGAGTCCTATGACTCCGCTCCGATAGGAGGGTGGACCTCGGAGCCAATCTGACGGACTCTAAAGAAGAGGACCTAGAGCACTCGCGCACTGGGGTCGGCTCCGATGATGGTTTCGAAGCGGAACCCACTTTGCTCGCCTCGGAGCCAGCCGGAACAGAGGTCGGAGCCGTCTCGACAACACCAGCCCTCGGCTCAGAAGCTGGAGCAGAGGGTTTGGCAGTTTTTGATGACTTCCCAGAGCCAGACTTGGACGGGGAGTCATCTGGCTTTAACAAGCCCCTTAGAATGAGCTTGTTACGCCTTTCCTGCAGGACTCGAACTAAATCCGTGACAAACTGAACAAGAGTCCTGCAGGTGTAAAGGCCCCAAACAATAGACACAAGAAGTGTGACCGTCTGTCAGAGACATTTTCTGACAGCACGAGTCACACTTCTTGAATCCCGAGACCTTAACGTCTTTGGACATTGCCCTAAAGACAGTCACTCAATCAGCACACACACTCACTCACACACAAGGGGGAGATGAAGGGGCTGACTAAAAAACAACAACACACACACACATGGGTGAGTAAACAGAAAAACTAAAGCCTGTAGGCCTGATTATAAAAGTTAACTACAGGGGTGGGTAGGGCTTACGAAAACAAACACTATTAAGTATAATATCGATAGGGAACAAAAGTAGGGAAAATAACCTAGTAAACTAGCTCAAAAAATAGAAAACTTTGTTGAAAATTCCTTTACTGACCTGAGCAGGTAAAAAAAAGGCAACCTCGCAGCGAAGCGGCAAACAAGATCTGGGGAGTTAGCGCATGGTATTATGGGATATAGGGCTGCCTCAAGCCGGTAAAAATAGCTCTCGAGCTATAGTATAGGCAGAGTCAGAGCCAAGGATCGGCTCCGAACCCATCCAGCAAGAATGAAGGCGAGAACGACAACTTAACATCAGTAGATCTGCACTAAACACGGAGCTTCTCGTGTTTTATGCGGAACATTGCAGTTCCGCATTCAACAGAAGTAGCTCCGTGTTTAGCGATTTTTGATTAGCCTGTATACCAGTATACGGGCCAATCAAAAATCGCTAAACACGGAGCTACTTCTGTTTAATGCGGAACAGAAGAAGCTCCGTGTTTAGCGATTTCTGATTGACTTGTATGCCAGGTATACGGGCCAATCAAAAAAAAAAAAAAACAAAGCGGAGGCTGGCCGGGATTTAAACAGGCAGGGCGGGACTCGGGATCAGGCTGCTGATCTCAGGATAGTCCCGCCCAAATAGGGACGTCTGGCAACCCTGGTCACATCAGAGGCTTGGGAGGTCATTGTTAAACTGAGGACTGTTGTAAAGGTTGGCACTGAATACAATAAGTTCAGGTTATGCTATAAGAGAATAACTATGTAAAGATAACCATGTTAGTAGCCAGAACACATTATAAACTGAATGTTTTACTGTGCACATTAAGAAATGGCTAGATTGGCCCAAACTCTGGACTGATGTGTGTGTTTTTTTTTTTTTTTTTGGGGGGGGGGGTGCTATTCAGAAGTGGAGAGACATATAAGGGAACAGTTTTAGTGGCACACCAGGCTGTGATTTTTTTTAATGTCTACTGTCATGCAAAGCTGACGAAATAGTGTAATCTACCCAAGCTGGAAATGTGAGACTGTAGCCCACTGAAGGAGGGGAGATGGGAGGAGTAACTTGGCCAGGAATTGAAACTTACAAAACTGCTCCTTGTGAAGTCTTTTTTATCTCAGTAATTTGACGACTCTTTTGCAAGTTTCTTTCAGAGAATGTGTAGAACATCAATAGGACCATTTGTAAAACTCAGCACATGCCAGTCAATGACACATGATCTGCAGACTTTCAAACTTGGTATTTTTTTTCAGGTGTTCCATTCTAAGTGAATGGAAGTCTAGTCTGACAACAAATAGTACGGCTATTTGTTCCCACAGTATGTGAATTGAGACAGATTTAGCTTTCCAAAGGAATCACTATATCTGTCCCCATGAGGGCATACAAGAGTAAAAAATAAATAAAATTAGGAATGAGTACTTATTTTGCTGCAGGCAGCTTTAAGAGGTGCAGTAAATCATGGCAAGATAAAAAATATATGTTTTTTCATTTTGCCCGTGGTGGTCCTTTAAGGGTAGCCCTAAGTACAGCAAACTTCTGGTTACCAGGATGACTCCCTCCAAAGCTACAGAAGTTACAGTTGGGATGAGTTAGTGGTGGGCAGAGTAGTTGTTAATCTAGATAGGGGAAGCTACAGTATATATTCCAAACCTCCAAACACCAGTTGTAACTCGTTAACACCTTTGTGGTGTGAAATGTCATATCTCTAGCAGCCTACACACATCTTGTATTCCACAGCATTTTCTGAAAACCAGATGTATACTTTCACATCACAAGCAATTCCTCTAAAAGAGTGCATGTTTATAGAGATATTTACAGAAATACACACATATTTGTATTGTTAACTATAAAATCAAATACTTGATATCTTCTCAAGATGTGCGACAAAGTTTCACCTAATATCATGCAACAGTTTAGGTCACTTGTTTTTTGAAGTACAAATGGATATACAGATTATTTTCAAAATTACTCACTAGCAATATTTCTAGTATAGTGATTTAAGACAGCCTTGACAGTGAACTGTTCCGTCTCCCCTATTGGTGTTTTATACCATACACCTCAATAAAATGTAGTTGTCAGTTATGAAAATATGAATAACTGGCAAAGATTAATTTCTCCACTGTAGGAGATCCCAGATTAAATGTCATTTTGTTAACACCTCCTTGCCTTTTCTAATACTATTATTAGCTGCCAAGTTACTTAAAGAAGCCAGACCCAAAAAAGTTCCGGATGCCATAAGGATGTATGGGTGTGAATTAGTATACAAAAAAGGCATTATAGGCTTGAGTGAGTTTAACACATGAATGTTACACTGCTGACTAACTTTAAAATGGAGCGACATGTTCTAGATGACAACCCTCACAGGGCAGCTTGCAGCTGATCACTGATTTAGAATCCTTTGACCTTCACCAGGTGGGGAAAGGGTCAACTACAGAGGTTAACCTCACACAAAAGTGAATAGAAGAATCAGATGCTGGGGATCACGGTCCAGCATAAAAGTACAGGCCAAGAAAATAAAGTTCAAGAAATCAGCTAAAAAGTGACTGTTAACTGCAGGCTCCCTTTGTATGTCCATACCTCAGCTAATAAAAGTCAAGCATACTGTATTAATATCAGATTTCACAGCCAATCTCTTGCAGCTTCTGAGATAAAATTCCAAACACTCGTAAAAGAGTGAGCAAAAACATTCTGACCGTACACTGCAGCTTCTGTTTCTATGGCCTAACCATAAATACATTAAATAAAATAAGTGGTTACAAACACTAATTCTAGAAGATAGTTCAAAGAATGTGAACTTGGAGTATAGTATAACATACATGGTCCTAAGAGGTTAAGTGTCCAGAGTTAGTCAGAAATAGTCATGCTTTCAAACTGTAATGTGGTTAATAGTACTAAAGTAGTAACAGTCATTAAAACAAAATGTAAACTACATGGCCTCAACTTTAACTAACCTGTCATGTTAAATACTACGGCTCTATACCTTCTAAACTGTGTACTTGTGCAAATGTAGAACATGGAAACATCTGTAGCATACTGTATAAACCCTCCTTGGTACATCACACCAAATGAAAGCTGCCTTACTCAGGAAGAGCACAATGTCAAGAGAAGCATGGAGAACCTAATGATGCTGGCAACTTATGCACGTGTCTATTTATATGCTTTGTTGACCAGGTAGACCCCACTAGGGTAGTAGCCTCTCTTCATAAAGGACCCAAGGTGGGATCTATACTGAATATAGGAAATTTGACCAACCCACTCCTATTCGATCTCAGTTCAATGTTTAATATCTAGCTGAAACTGTGACCACAGTGAAAATTCCAAAAATGAGGGCAGGTTTAAAAATTAAATTAGTTAATCTCTGTAGTCCTACAAAAGCTGCAAAGTACAAAAAGAAAGGACAAATTTTATTTTATGGTTTAAATCCAGAAATAGCTGGAACAAAATGTGTTTACAATGTATGAAAACACTCCTACAGAAACCCGGTTCACAGCTTTTGGAGCCAATTCTGTTTCTACACCCTACCTCCCAACAAGCAAAGTGGTTCTCAATGTTAAAGCATTAACAAATACTGATTAAAACAAAGGTCATAATGCCCCATCACTGGGAATCTCATGGTGTCAAATGCAATGACATAAAATTAATTTATTCTGATGTCAGACATGCACGCCTCAAGGTGAAAAGACTGAAGAATAATTAATCTTCAAAACGTTGCTAAAGATTGTCCACACAGCTGCAGAAGCCACATAAACCAACACAATCTTGACAAGACAACAGAAGAGGCAAACATATTTGAGTTAACTGTGTGCATTTTGGGGCATACACACAGAATGCACGCTAAAAACTCATGTTTAGAAAACGACCATAAACTGCAAAATGTTTTGGAAACGGATATTGAAATTGTTTCTGTGGGACAAGTCAAACAATGACATCACACGGACAACTCAAATGCTCTTATTAGCACCTGCTATGCAATACAAATGGAACTGATAAGATTTCAGATTGATAGGAAACACTGTCACAACACAAGCTACAAGAAAAAGTGAACAACACTACATTTGATAACATTTTCATCCAGTAGCCATCTGTGTTGGAAAAGATGCAGATGCCTGTTTAGCTTAAATGTTTCCTTGCGTGTTATAAACAAGGTAGACAACTATTTCAGCTTACCTGTTCAGCCACTCTGTCCTTGCTAAATAATGAACACAATCAACGAGTTTCTACTTATCGGCTCTTGTTATTGAGGTACAAAGCTGAGAAGTAACAAATTCATGAAATGTCCGAATCAAGAGTTGAGTGTTTTATGCCACAAAAACTGGATAATAGCCACTTTACTATACAATCTCAAACTTATTTCCTTTCAGAGATTTATAATTTTATTTTACCAGTTTTGTGGAAGATAGTGGAGTCACTCATGCAAAAAACATGCTTTAATAACAGAATCCCAAGAAAAAGACGCAGTTCAGTAACAAGTTTTACCAGCTATCACTGATGACAGCCTGCCACACACACTTCCTAGGTTACTTCTATAGGGTATAATATAACAAGACCTCCAAGTTATCAACCAATGTCTGATTTCCTGAAAAACAGGAGCTTCCTGGGGGAGGAGGTAAATATTCATATTCTGACAACTATCACAAAATAGAATAAAATGCACTTACAAAGCCTTGAGCAAGAAACTCGTACAATCTGCTTCTTGTCTGTGAATGAACTGCCATACTGCTTGTACATTTGACCACACACCTCGCGGAATGAGCAAAGAAAAGATTTTAATATGACACTGAATAAAAATGCAACACACAGATGCACAGAACAATGAAATGCTATCTACTCTGCACTAACACAGCCTCAGTCATGCTATAAGCTTCTCGTGTTCAATAGCTTCAAGAGTACCATAACTTACAGCATAGAACCTGCTGTCTGCAATACCAGTTATGGTGTCTAGTAGCACACAAAGGTAAACCTTTTCTTCTCAAATTCAACAATACCCCAAGTGGTGTTCTGCTGTGGCCAGACCAAAAAAAAAAAAAAAAAAAAAAAAAAACTAAATGAAATTTGCCACAGCACCTTCATGAAAGAATTCCTGGAAATTTCTAGTTATCTTTTGTCTCTCAGACAGACAGGTCTAGACAGACTTCATGAATGTTGCATGCCCCTCCCCCTCCAAAAAAAGGGAACTGCATGGATCATTTGACACTTGGGGAAAAGAAGGGTTGCAAAGAACACCTTCACAAATCCTAAATTAGCACACTGAATGTTCTGATTTTACTTTTGCTCCATTTATGACACCCCTCACAAAGTGACATGGCAGTCATCTGCTAGTCCAAGAAGGTACTTAAACAGAACCCTGGTGCCAACTCCCAACAGGAGACAAACTGTGTCTATATCATTTCTATGATATGGCTCCTTTCAGTGCATTTGCTCCTCCTCAGCATGGGCATCCCAGTGCAGAATCTTCTTATACAAAGGAAAAACACATGGAAAATTGATGGATTAATGGAGATAGAATTTCTCATAGCTTTCAGGACTGAGAGCCTTTCGAAGGTGCTTTAACCTGTGCTCTCAATCTGTATAGTCAAATAAAGCATAATACCTGTAGTACTCTTACTGTAAAATTAAAAGTGCAAAAAAGTCACAGAAATTATGAATATAGACATACAATGTTATTTTTACAGAATAATAATTCATCTGGTAAGTAGGTAAATGCGACTCTTCAATCAGCCCCCCCCCTCCAGTAATGACCTGGGTGGGGGAGTAAGAAATTAGGGTAATTCTCTTGCTCTTAGAAAATGTACCATGATCTTTTAACATCCACCTGAGCTATATATAACCAATTCAGGCTAATGGGACTGCTAACGTTCTGACCTTGAGCTAGTGCAAACAACCACAGAAGCAAATGCGATTCTGTAAGTAAATAGTTATACAAAACTGCCAGCAGGGAAAGAAAATAAGAAAGAAATGTCCAAGGACTACAGCCATCTTCAGAGACAGTGAGCATCCAAAGTGGAAAGCTATCAAAAGCATGCAGGATGGATTTCGCCAAAGTGAAAACGGGTGAAGAGTTCAAATGCTAATTTAGTACATTTGAAATAAAGATTACTGAAGCAGGCAGTGGATACTCAAAAGGGGATGAAAGGAAAGTTGTGTAAAAACTTACTATAACTATAGATGTCCTTCTCTTCCATGTTGCAGTATTCTACTAGTGGGTTTACCCTTCTGTTCAGTCGTCCAGCCAGGTTTCCAAAACTTTTCCAGTCCCTCTTGGTGCGGACGTCTGATGTGTAGGCAGGTACGTGGGCCATAAAGGTAACGTCTGTATGCACCAGCACTCAGAACATAAATAAAGCCCCAAACGGAGCAAGTCCTGAGGGACACAGCCTGTCCCGGAACTGGGGAGAGCAAGTGCAAGGTTAAAAAGAGGTAAGGTGGGTGGGAAGGAATACTGCAACATGGAAGGGGGCATCTATGGTTATGGCAAGTTTTTACACAAGTTGCTCAAGTCCTTCTATTCCAATATTGCAGTATTCTACTAGTGGGTGAATACCAAAGCTCACTTATAGGTTGTGGGGTGGCCTGGTAGAAGACTCCAGGAATCCAAGCAGGATAGCCCAGGCAAAACCTGCCCTGGCTCTGGAAATATGGTCCAGTTTGTAGTGTCTGGTGATGGTGTGTACAGAGGACCAAGTGGCTGCTTCCAGAATGGAGTTAGTGTTCAGGTCTTTGAAAAAGGCACTAGAAGAGGCCATAGTTCTTGTGGAGTGGGCCCTGACATTGCCTGAAAGTGTCTTCCCATGGTGTGTGTAGCAAAAGGGGATGGCCTTGGCAATCCATGATGAAAAGGTCTGTTTGCCTACTGCCTTCCCCAGGGCCCTGGGGTGGAAGGAGACAAAACAGTTGGTCTGATTTGTGAAAAGGTTTAGTTTTATGCAAACAGAATCAGAGTTGTCTGTGGACATCTAGGGAATGAAGGACTCTCTCATTATCTCCCTGAGGGTTAGGGAAGAAGGTAGGCAGCTGGATAGCCTAATTCAAGGAAAGGTTGTTGACCACCTTGTGGGTGAAGGAAGGGTTTATCCTTAGGGTGACCCTGACCAGATGGAAAACCAGGAAAGGCAGGGTAGCCATAAGGGCTTGAAGCTCTGTGACCATCCGGGTTGATGTCAAAGCTACTAGCAGGACTGTTTTCCATGTGCAAAACTTTAAGGCAGCCTTGTCAGCTGTTTCAAAGGGTGGCAAGGTGAGTTTTTCTAGAACATAATTGAGATCCCAGGGAGAAGGGGGTGGTTTCCTGGGAGGTCTGAGGTGCAGAACCCCCTTCAGGAAGAGTTTGGCTGGTTAATCTGGATGCCAGCTGAGGATCCATAGGTAGGCAGGCAGAAATGGCAGACAGGTGTGTTTTTAAAGAGGAGTAAGACAAGCCTGTCTTCAAGAGTTCACACAGATAGGACAGAATCAGAGGCAAGTCGCTGTCCAGTGGCTCCATCTGTCTCATGTCACCAGAAGGAAAACCTTTTCCATTTGGAGATATACGATTTTCTTGTGTTAGGTTTCCTGACCTCCTTCAGGAGTGAAAGCACATCCTCATTGTATAGGTGTCTAAAGGGGATCAGAATCCTATCTGCCACAGGGAGAGGCGCAGAGACCACCACTGTGGGTGCATCTGTGCCACCCTGTGCTGTGTGAGTAGGTCCACGGAGGGGGGTTAACTTGTGGTGATTGCCCTTGGACAGATGGAGGAAACCAGTGTTGTCTTGGCCAATAGGGGGTCACCAGCAAGATATTTGGTAAGTCCTGCTGAATTTTCAGTAGGACACACTGGATCAGAGGGAAGGGGGGCATAAAGGAACCTCCCCCCTTCCATGACATTGAGAAGGCATCTGTTCGCAATGCCTTCAGGTCGTGAGTTCCGGAGTTGCCTGTTTATGGAGGTGGCGAACAGGTCTATCTGAGGAATACGCCACTTGTGGACCAGATCTAGGAAAACCTCTCTATAGCATCCATTCGTGGCTGCCTGATATGGTTTTGCTTAATTAATCTGCCTGAGAGTTGTGCAGGGATGAGATGTAGGCTGCCTCGAGGGAGATTCCCTGGGAGATAGCCAGATCCCATACCTGTAGGGCTAGTCTGCATAGGAGGTAGGACTTTGCCTCTCCTTGCTTGTTCAGGTACCACATCACTGTGGTGCCTGTGAAGATTTTTAAGAAGCCCTGTTAGAGGTAAGGTTGGAAGGCCTGCAGGGTGAGGAGTATTGCTGCCATTTCCCAGAGACTGATGTGCATTTGTTTGTCTGTTCACAAACCTTGCACTGTCCTTTGGCCCAGAGTTGCCCCCAAGCCCAGGTCGGAGGCATCTGTGTGCATGATCTGGGAAGGGTTGGGCATTTGTAGGGGCAGGCCCAGATTCTGGGCAACTTGGGCAAGCCACCATTTTAATTCTTGGTAAAGACAGGGGAGAAGTGGAACTCTGAACTCTAGAGGATTTGAGTGCTGGGTCCACATCGAGCGAAGGTACCACTGAAATTTTCTCATGTGTAGCCGCACTAGGGCAACAAGGAGATTGTAGCTGCCATGTACCCCAGAAGTCTTAGGAATTCCCTTGCAGTCAGAGTTGATGAGTGGAGGGCAGACTGGAAGTGGTGGGAGGGAACACCACTTTTTCCTCCGGGAGGGAGGCCATCCTGATGTCTGTGCTGATTCTGCATCCCAGGAAGACAACGGTCCTGGGTGGGATGGAGTTGGGACTTTGGGAAATTTATCAGGAACCCTAGAGACTACAGGAGGTCCTTGGTATGAGCCAGGAGGGTCAGTCTGTTGCTTGAATGAGTGGGTTGTCCAGGTATGGGAATATCTGTATTCCCCTTGTCCTGCAGTAGGCAATGACTGGGACTAGGCACTTTGTGAATACCCTTGGGGCAGTGGAGAGCCCAAAAGGAAATGCATAGAACTGAAAGTGAGAAAAGCCTGATATGAATCTGAGATTTCTGATGGAGGTAGGCTTTTTATGGATGTGAAGATAGAGCTCCTTTATGTCCAGGGTTACCATGAAGGCCTGAGGGAGAATGACTGAAAAGAGTGGGTAAGGTGAGCATCCTGAAGGAGAGAACCTTTAAAAAGCGGTTGGGGGGGGATCTAGGATGGGCCTCCATAGTCCTTCCTTTCTGGGCACCAGAAAAATTCTTGAGTAGAAACCTTTCCCTCGAGCATGGGGGGACTGATTCTACAGTACTTTCCAGATTAAGACCTGGGTTCTTAGGAATTGTTGGGATGCAGGAGGGGGAGGGATAGGCAGTCTTGGAGGAGGAGTGATCCAAGTCATTATATCCATCCTTCAGGATGGATAAGACCCATTTGTCTTATCAGACACCAGGCAAGGAGACAGCGAGAGAGATGGGTGGACAAGGGGATGGTGGCAGAAGGAGTGGGAAGGAAAGGTGGCAGGCAGTCAGACACTGCCTGCCCTGTCTGGAAAGGACAGCCTCTGGCCAGAGGCCTGAGAGGTCCTTGGCTGGGCAGTTTGTTTCCTGGGTGGCTTTCTAGACCTGGGGGGGGGATTGAAGGCCTTGATGCCTCTCTTATAAATTGTGTTTTAGCCGGGAAGATTCTCTCGAACTTTCGGATTGGCGAGACAAGGAGGTGCTTGAGGTCTTGAAGCTCTATCCCTTTCTGCTGGAGAGACGAAGAGATCAGCTACCTTAGCACCAAAGAGGGCCGAGTGGTCCACGGGGGCATATAGGAGCTTGGCTCTGAAGTCATCAGGGAGTGGCTGCAGACGTAGCCAGGAATATCTTCTAAGCACGGATGTTGATGCAGCTGACCTGGCTGAGGCCTCACCTGCATCGTATGCGCACCTAAGGGAGTGCTTATTTACTTGTGAGACAAGCTCGAGTAAGAAAGACAAGGATGCTTTGGCAGGAAAGTCATTAAGCTCTTTAGATGCTTTGTCCAGAAGAGCCAGGGAGTACTTGGCCATGTGAGACTGGTAAGGATGGTTGTCCTAAAAGCTAGGGTAGCAGAAGTATAAATCTTTTTCCCCCCACCTCTCCATGACTTTGCTGTCCTTCTCTGCAGGCAGGACAGTGGTGGTAGGGAGTAGTTTGGCTGCCCTGTCAGTATAAATGGAAATAGTGGCAGGGTCTGCTGGAGGGTACTTGAAAAGGAATTTGTCTGTATCAGGGACCCTGTATAATCTGTCTGCCCTTCGAGGAGAAGGTGGTTGGGAATCTGGATTAATGGATGCTGCAATAAATGCATCCAGGAAGGCATGTTGGACAAGTGGGATAGGAGACTGATTTGGTGATTCCATCTGAATCAGATCATAAAATCTTTTTTGTGCCTCAGACATGTCAGAGCATTTCCACTGAACGTGTTTTTTCATCAGGTTAACAGTGTCCCCAAAGGTTAGGTTTTCCACTGGGGAATCAGGCTCAGCAGAGGCCTCTTTAGGGGATCCATACCCCAGGGGGGATGAAATCTGGGAACAGTAAGAGGGGGAGCCGTCAGAGGAATCACACAGTTCCTCCTCTGTAGGATGGCTCACAGTCCTTTCAGGTAATGAAGGCCTAGAGCTGAGGAGAGGTGGAGCTGCAGAGATGAGCTCAGAGGAAAGCCTGAAGGCCAAGAAAGCATTGTACAGACTATGGCTGAAGGCCTGCCAGTCAGGTAAGGCCTCTGTCTCAGAGAAATATGTCTGGTCATTTTCTTTTTCTTTGAAGGCCTAGCCAGCATCTGACTAGTGGTAGGCCTGGAAGGAATCATAGGAGTGGCTGAGGCCGTGTCTGAAGCACCCCCTTGAAGTACTGGTTCCCTCCTGGCATCTGCAACAGGTGCCGGTATATCCTCCCCGTACATGTCGTCCGCTCTAGATTGTGTGGCCTCCTGAAAGGTACCCGCTGTATCTCTAGTGGCAGAAGCCTGGTCCTCAGCCAAGCTGATGGTGGCTACAGGCTAAGGAGTGGCAGAGGAAGGTGCAGTGGAAGTAGTAGGCCACATGGGCTTGGCCCTCTTCCTTAGTCGTTCAGATGGGGCGTCAGAGGCGGCTTCAATACAGAGAGCCATCTGTCTAAGGCACTGGTTTTCAAGGTACAAGTCGAGAACCTGTAAGTGGCGGTGAAAGGTCTTGAGGATGAACGATTTACAGATGGAACAGTTTTTATAATTGTGCTCCCTACCCAGACAAGAGAGACACACTGGTCGTGGGCGTCTTTATGTGGAATTTGACTACCACAACTGCACGTACTCTTACCAGACATAAACAGACTATAAAATACAAAAGACTGAAGAAAAAGACCCCCAGCAGGGTACTTACCTTTAATGCGAAACCGATCTGACATCCGCGAGTAGCAGGAACACCTGGCGTACGGCTGGCGGTTGAAAAGTTCAGAGGGCTGGTGCGTACAGACGTCACCTTTAAGGCCAACGTACCTGTCTACACATTAGGCGTCCGACGCACCAAGAAGGACTGGAAAAGCTTTGGAAACCTGGCCAGACGAGCTGACTGGAAGATGGGTAAACACACTAGTAGAACGCTCCAACACTGCACAGAAGGACATCACCAATGAAACAAAGTGATCACTGCAACGGGGGGAGTAGTGCACTTTCCTCTCTCCCAGACAGCAGCATAACACAGTTGATTATGATGAAGAGAAAAGTACATGGAGGCTCATCTCCCAAAATATATGCACTCGATTTCTGTGTGTTTTGTAAAATGAAATTGCATTTGATAATGGCTTTCTGTCAGTTAACAGTGAAGACCAAGGTACATGTAGCTACACACTGCAGATCTGAGAGAAGGAATAGGCTTAAAATTTCATGAAAAATCTGTGACCAGCCTAGTCTAGAATAATGCAGCGGTAGTGTGAATCTCAGAAGTGTAACAAAGAAAAAAAAAAGACAAAAAATACTTTATAAATATGCTTATGTTGAATCTTCAAGTTAGTATGTGGAAATTATTCTACATTGCTGATGCATCTGCAGTTACAATGCACTTCCTCCGAGTAAAACAGGCTTATACGTTTGAAGTGTCTGTTCAAATGCAGCCTAAATGAAAATCTTCAGTCAAATCAAGAAAATCAATATCCTCTTGGCATACTCATCACACAAAGCAACTACAGTAGACTTCCTCTTATTCGGCCTTGCTGGGACCAGACTTTAGGCTGGATAAATGAATGGCTGGTTAATCAGAAAAAAGCATAAAAAATAGAACTTATAGTTTATAAATCAGCTAGAACAAGATTTGTGTTCATAAATAATTAGAAAAATGCATACCAAGTCTAAAAGTCAAATGTCTGTCATTACTTAGCCCAGAGGAGGGAGAATTGTTCTTTTCTGTTGTCTTTTACTAGGGCTATGGCAGAAATTTGATGGCTGGTTAAACAGGAGGAAGGATAAGAGGGAGTCTTACTGTAGTCATGTCAAAATTGACAAATGCCCATTGTATGAATCCATTTCAATGAGATCTGGCCCATGGCAGATGATGGGAAAAATGTGGAAGTCAGTCTGTAGGGGTGGACATCTCCATCAAGTTCCTCCAAGCATTAGTCTGACGCAGTTTAAAAAAAGAACAGGTCAAGCATTTTGCAACAACTTCTTGTAAGAAGCAACCTGTCTTCAGTCCGTCCACTCCTTCCAAGAAAATTCAAATTCCACAGAACAAGTACCCAATTTGGGAACATCTACGTTCTTTAATATCATGATTGTAGCGCATAGTTATTTTTCTCCATTTGCACTATGCTTTCCTGGAAAAACTAAATGCACCTGCAGAAGCAAATACTGCTCAAGTATTTTCATTTATAGTGCCTTTTCTGCTTGGGCAAAGTGAACTTAACACAACAGTAGATGTTCAAACGATCACAGCTGCAGTTGCCTTAGATACACGGGTTATATCCTGCCAAAAGTACAACAGGTTGGCCAGTTTCCAAAGGTTCAGGGCACCTTCCACGTACCCACACTGTCCGGGAGCTGAGCTGCCTAAGACAAGTTTGAGTGCCAAGCCCTTCAGAGCTTACCCGCCAACACAGAGAGGGAGGAAGGCAGAGTCCTGAAAGGGCAATGCTAGGAACAAAAATACTTAACCCTGGCATAAACACACCAAAAAGTAAAGGGGATGGAGGAAGAGAGGGTGCAGCTACAGCAGCAGTGATCACTCAAAGATCTACTGTGATTTAACTTCACTCACAACTGTACTATGCTCATCATATTGATCACCGTTCCAGTAACCTTAGCTATATGGGTAGATTACCTTAGCTTAACCACATTTCTTGGGTGAAGGAGAAGAGTCCAGGTGCCACTAGAGAATGGTCCTTGCAAAGCCTGATCTATACCTAGAAAAGCGATCAAGCTTATAGCGTTTTGTAAAAGTATGTACAGAGGACCAAGATGCAGTTTCTAGAAAACGTAAGAATTGAATCCTTTCCAAACAGCCAAGGATGAAGCCAAGGCCTTTGTAGAGTGGGGCCTGTGATAGATTTGCTGCAGAGTGTATAAAAAGAGGTAATAGCCTTAGACAACTATTTGGAAATATAGTCTGCTCTGACACAGGTTGCCCCTTCTTACTTTCACAAGAAATGAACAATTGATCAGAAGATCTGAAAGATTTAGTTCATCAAGACAGTACCAAAGTTTTCCAAAGACATCCAAGGTATGGATTATCCTTCCTTTCATTTTTAGGCTCAAGGAAGAAAACAGCGAAATGGATAGTCTGGCTTAAAAGTAAATTTGGATACTAAATTAGGCATAAATGGAGTAGTTCTCAGACACCCTGTCTCTGTGGGAAATGAAATAGGGTTAACTCACCATAAGAGTTTGCAAATGTCAGAGCAATTGGTAAAACTGTTTTCCATGTTAAGAACCTCAAGTCAGCCATATTAGCTGGCTCAAAAGCAGCAACTGTTAGCTTCTGCAACACAATTAGGATCCCAAGGAAGGGCCACCAGCTTACTTGGAGGCTTCTTATGCAAAACCCCTTTCAAAAACATTTTGGCAAGAAAAAGCACTGAAACAGGAGGATCCATGAGCGGACACATTGAAATGGCTGACAAATGAAACTTGTTAGAGAAGTAAGAATGGCCACAAGACAGTAACTCACACAAATATAGTGAACCCAGAACAACTACCCCTAAATGGGTGCTGATTATTTTGTGGTTACCAACTAGAACACTTTTTTCCACTTGATAACATATGATTTTTTTAGTAGCAGGCGTTCTTGCCTCCATTAGTACCTGCTGCACATCCTCAACATCAAGGTCTTAATTCGCTTTAGGAACCTAACATCCACATAGTCAACTGAAACAAAAAAGTTATGTACTCACTATAACGATGGATTAGTGTTGTCAATTTCCACTCTTAGTCAACTGATGGGTCTCAGATCTGGCTCTGCTGCTTTTACTTGACTCAGGGATCCAACTGTCAAGCTCCTCCCGTACCCATAATGCCCCACTAACCTAATATACCGCAGCTAGAGTCTGCTGCCTCCAGTAATAATGTGTTGCACTATACAGAATCAATTGGGAAAAAAAACACAGCAGAGTTAAAACTTGAGCTCAAACAAGGAATGATAGGCTCACAAGAAAAATCCCTCAAGTGTCCTCCAGGAAGGAAGGGAAGGGGGGGTTATAATGGTGGGAAGTTGAAGAGTGAAAGTGGACAATACGCACTCACCATAATGATGCATCTAACTTCTACATCTGATTATGTCATTTTCATTCATTCCTCAAGTGATGAGACAGAGTGATGACAGATAGATGGACCTTGGGTGGTCATTATGAAAGGATATTTCGGATTACTGCAAAGCCAGAAGCAATGCCTTGAAAATCAAACCCAGTTTGCAATGAGCAATAAAAGTATGAGCATTGGACCAAGTGGCAGCTGCACAAATGTCATTTATCAAAGCTCTTGGCCAAAAAGCTGAAGGTAGTCACAGACCTCGTTGTATGTGCTCTTAGCAGTTAGGCAAAGACTAACCGCTCTGTTTATAGACAAAGTATAGGCAAGTCAACCATATGGCAAAAGTTAGTTCGGAAACTGCCATGCCTAATCTATTATGAGAAAAGAATATAAACAATTGGTCAAATTTCCTGACATCTTTGGTTCGATGAAGATCAAGTTGCTCGTGTACATCTAAAAGATGCAGTATGCATTCAGTTATTGAAAAATTTTGGCAAGAAAACCAGGAGGTTATTGACCTGATTAATGTAAGATTTAGAAGCTACCTTAGGAAAAATGGATGGTTTAGTGCGTAAAGACACCCTAGTCTTATGAAAGACTAAGTATGGAGCCTGGAGTTCAGATCCTCAACTAGATGATGTAATGGCAACTAGGAATAAGGTATTTCAGGACAAAAACTTTAGTTCTGATTTGGCAGAAGGTTCAAAAGTACCGAGTTAGACTATAAAAGATAGTCAAGTCTCATGGAAGAATAGGGTCCTTGACCGGCGGGTCTAAGCAAAAAATAGAAGTTATGTTCTTACCATAACGTTCCATGTTAGTTGTCTTCTTCTCGCCTTCTTCTTGCTGGATGGGTTCGGAGCCGACCTCGGCTCGACTCGCCACTCTAAAAGCTCGAGTTGGTTCCACTCGAGGCTCCTTATATCCCACAATGCTAGGCGAGAGTTACCTCAGATCTCGTTTGTAAGCTAAACCCAGCTTATATAGTAACAGTATAACTATAAACAGAGTCCACCTCTAACAACAGGAAGAAAGAAGGGTGACCTACATCCTGACCCAGAAAATATGCCCAACAGCATATGTCTTAAGAAAGAGGTGGTAGAAAGAGAGGTCACGATCACAACTCCTCTAGGTCTGTCCAGGCCAGGGGGAAGGAGGCAAGAAGAAGCGAGAAGAAGACAACTAACATGGAACGTTATGGTAAGAACATAACTTCTATATGTTAAGTTGTCTATCTCGCCTTCATCTTGCTGGATGGGACGCCCCTAGCACCTTGTCCCGGGTGGCCTAACGGAACAGACTCCTGAGAACAGTGGAACCAAAGTTAGCTCTATGCCTAGAAGCTAAGTCCAACTTATAATGAGAAATTAAAGTGTGAGGAGTAGCCCAAGTAGCCGCTGCACAAATGGTGTCAATAGGCAGTCTGTCTTGGAAAGCTAAAGAAGTAGCCAAAGCTCTGGTGGAATGAGCCTTAGGTTTATCAGGCAGCTTTTGATGTCTAATCTCATATACAAAGGAAATCAATGATGTTAGCCATCTGGATAATGATACCTTTGAAACTGAAAGTCCCTTTCTGCTCTCCGCATAGGAGACAAAAGTACAGTTTTGTACCTACCATAAATGTAGATGTCCGAACTGGATAGCATCTGCAGTCATAACAAGTGGGTTGTCCTGTCGTCAGGCAGCCCTGCAGTCGGCCGGATTCCAAAGTCCGGGTCCGCCGCTGATGTCGCACTCCACCCGGCGTCATCTTTGTTGGTCTTCGGGTATAAAAGCATCAGCCGACGCCATTTTCCTCAGTGTTTCTTGCCCCAGATGCCAGTAGCCCTCTTGCAGGCTAAAAATTTGGATAGATGCCAATGTTTCCAAATGGATAAAGGTAAACACAGTAATAAGCATATATGTACATATATACAAACAAATACACCATAAAAGACTCCCCCCCAACAGCTAGCTATTAGGAGGGTAAACACCCTAGGAGTACCACAGAGGGGAAGGAGGGAGTAATCCTGACTGCAGATGCTATCCAGTTCGGACATCTACATTTATGGTAGGTACAAAACTGTACTATGTCCTTCATAGATGCATCTGCAGTCATAACAAGTGGGTAGAATACCATAGCCAACTAGGGGAGGAGGATAAAAGTAGATTATGGTGTGTTTAGGATCCCTTGCAGTACAGCAGTTGCAAACCCTGCTCGGGATCTGGAATATAGAGGTAAATTATAATGCTTGGCAAATGTATGCACGGAGGTCCAAGTAGCCGCCTCAATAATGTCTTTGGTTGCCACCTCGTAAGAAGGCTGTGGTAGTGGCTGTTGCCCTTGTAGAATGAGGTCTTATGTCCTGTGGAATTGGTTTTCCATGGAAGGAGTAACAGAATCGTATGCAATTTCCTATCCATTTGGAGATTGTCTGTTTGGAAATAGCTTTTCCTTCCCTTCCTGTTGCATATGCTACAAAAAGTTGGTCAGTCTTTCTGCTATTTTTGTTCTGTCCAAGTAGTAGCGTAGCTGTCTATGTACATCCAAGGTATGCAGTATTCTTTCCCTCTGTTTTGTGGGTTGGGAAAGAAGGTAGGTAGGTGGATTGCCTGGTTTAAAGACACTCTGGATACCACCTTGGGCATAAATGTAGGATTAGTCCTCATGGACACTATCTTGGTGGAAGATTAGGAAGGGTTGCACTGCCATTAAGGCCTGTAGTTCTGAAACCCTCCTTGCTGAAGTAATTGCCAGTAGGAAAGCAGTTTTCCATGACAGGTGTTGTAGGTCTGCTGTTGCTGCTGGTTCAAAGGGTGATAGTGTCAACTTTTCTAGCACAAAGTTTAAATCCCAAGCTGGTAATGGTGGTTTCCTTGGAGGTTTTACATTCTTGATTCCTCTGAGGAACTGCCTGAGCAAAGGGGAAAAACAGGTGGATCAAAGCTGTATTCTGCTGAAATAGCTGATGCATGTATCTTGATGGAGGAGTAGGACAGGCCTGAATGAAGAAGTTGCCAGATACTCCAGAATGTTAGGCATATCTATGCTTGACACATCTTTTCCTCTTTCCGTACTCCAAATGACAAACCTTTTCCATTTTCCAGCATAGTTCCTTCTTGTTGAAGGTCTGCGTGCTTCAAGAATAATGTCTTTAACTCTTTGGGAAAGTTCTGGATTAGCTGCTGCTATGAGATGTTCCATGCAGTCAGTTGCAGCGTTTTTAGGTTTGGATGTATGATGCTGTAGTTGTTCTGAGTTAACATCAAAGGCATCAGGGTATTCCACATATTGTTCCGAGACATGCTCTTCAGTAGTGGGTACCAGTGTTGTCTTGGCCAGTTTGGAGCTATCAGGATTATCCTTGGACGTTCTTCCTTGATTTTTAGTAGTACCTTGTGTATCAAAGGAAGAGGTGGGAATGCATATGCTTTTTAGGCCTTTCCAGTTGAAGGAGAGAGTCCACTTTCCATGCTAGTGGGTGGAATGTCCTTGTGCAGAATTTTTTGAGCTGGTGATTGAGAGGTGATGCGAATAGGTCTATCTGTGGCATTCCCCATTTCTTCAAGATGGTCTTGATGTCCGGGTGCAGCTTCCATTCGTGGGCATCCGAAGTGGTTCTGCTTAATATGTCTGCTAGAGTATTGTCTTTCCCCGGTACAAATATTGCCTGTAACTGAATGTTGTAGCTGAGTGCCAGGGTCCACAGCTCCAAGGTCATTCTGCATAGGGGGTATGAATGAGTGCCTCCCTGTTTGTTGATGTACCACATGACTGTGGTGTTGTCTGTCCTTATCATCAACTGGCCCTCTTTGAGAAATGGTTTGAACTTTTGGATTGCCAGTTTTACTGCCAGCATTTCTTTTAGATTGATGTGCAGGTGAAGTTGATCCTGTGTCCACAATCCTTGCACGCATTTGTCCAGCATGTGGGCCCCCCATCCTAGGTCTGAAGCGTCTGTTGTGATGGTCTGGCTTGGGTGACATCTGCGAAAGGGTAGGCCTGGGTTTGACTGGCATGCCTGAGCCCACCATCGGAACTCCTGTTTTAAGCATGGAATTAGTGGGATTTCTGTTTCTAGACTGTGTCTGTGTTGGGACCATAAATTCTTTAGGTACCACTGTAGTTTCCTCATATGTAGTCTGGCAAATGGGACCAAGATTATGCATGATGCCATGAAGCCCAAGGCCTGCAGAACTTTTCTTGCTGTTAACTTGTTCAGCTTTGTTAGTGCCAAGAAGTAAAGAGGAAGTTCTTTTTGTTTTTCTGTAGTCAGGAATGCCATTTGTTGTACTGTGTCCAATTCCGCCCCCAAGAAAGTCCTTGTTTGGGATGGTATCAGCCTTGACTTTTGTAAATTGACTGTGTATCCCAGTCCTTGTAGCAAGTAAATGACCCTTTGTAAATCTGTTGTCAGCTTGCTTTTGTTGTCCCCTTGTAGCAGGCAGTCGTCCAGGTATGGGTAAATTTGAATTCCCTGTAGTCTGCAATGGGCGATTACTGATGCCAGGCATTTTGTGAATACTCTGGGCGCAGTAGATAAGCCAAAGGGCAATGCTGAGAATTGATAGTGCTCTGATCCTGCAAGAAATCTGAGGTATCTTCTGCAGATTGGTCGAATGGGGACGTGCAGGTATGCCTCCTTGAGATCTAGAGTTACCAGCCAAGACTCCTTGCCCAGCATGGGAAGAAGTTGCTGTAAAGTCAGCATTTTGAATTTTGGGACAATGATGTATGTATTTAAGGTGGACAGGTCGAGAATTGGTCTCCAACTTTTTTCCTTTCTTGGAACTAGGAATAGTCTGGAGTAGAACCCCTTTCCTTGTTCTGCTGTTGGCACTCTTTCCACAGCTCTCATGTTTGCTAACTCCATTATCTGGCATAGAGCCTCTGCTTTTTGATTTGGAGGTAGATTTGGCATTCCTCTTTTGACTGGTAAAGTGTGGAAGTGAAACCGGTAACCTTGATCTATGGTTTGTAAAATCCACTTGTCTTTTGTTATGTAATGCCAGTTCTTTGAAAATAAGGTTAACTTTCCGCCTAGAGGAGCTGCTATTTGTTCCCTGGTAGGCGGATTTAGGATTAAGTCACTGTGGTTGTGCTGATGTAGTGGCAGTGGCTGTGTCTGTGCCTCTGTTGTTACCTTGCCATTGTCGCCCTCTGTAGGCACCTCCTCTGGATTGGTTTCTTCCTCTGGAACGTCTATTCCTGCCCCTTTGAAATTTTGTGGAGTCAGGAAAGGACCAATTTTGGCAGGCCAGTTCCTGCTAAACCTTGGGGTTGAACCTGCAAGAAATCTTTGACAGTTTGAACAGATTTTGCCTTTTCTTCCATTTTCTTCATAACCTGCTGTGCAGGTGTACCAAACAAACTTGTCTTGTCCATAGGAGCATCTAGCAACTTGGCTTTAACATGATCCGGTAAAGCTTGTTCCTTTAGCCATGCATGCCTTCTTATCACTGTGCCTGTCATGGCTGATCTAAATGAAGCCTCCAGTGCATCATAGCCACATTTTAAGGAATGGTTGCTAACCTGTTGTATGTTATTTACCATCTCTAATACATATTTCTTATCAAGAGATTCATCAGTGGTTAGTTTTTAGTTAACTGATCAAGCATAAACTCTTGGTATTGTATCATGTGAAACTGACAGTTTAAAGCTCTAGCTGAGAGAGTAGCTGAAGTGTAGACCTTTTACCCCATCTGTCTAGTGACCTTGCTTCCCTTTCAGAAGGAATAGGGTTTTAGCTGTGGTCGCTGCTACTGCCTTGGGACCCTGGGATATAGTTTCTGGGTCTGCAAGTGGGGCCTTGTAAAGGTGGTGATGAGTATCTGGCACCCTGTAAAATCTGTCTGGTTTGGCAGGGGCTGGGGTAAAGAATCTGGAGCGAGCAAACATCATTCAAAGCATCATCCACCACAGCGAGAACAGGAGGTATAGCTAAGGGCCTGTGCTGTGGGAGGTGCAGAAAGGTCCTAAGTCGTTTTCTGGAGTCTGAAAAATCCTGTTGCTGCCATTGGAACTGTTCTCGCATGGCATGCAAGGTTTCCAAAGGAGAATTCTTCTGGTGGGGAAGCAGCTGGAATGGATTCTTCAGCATCAGAATCTTCAAAATTGGAGAAGGGAGCCTCAGGCTGGTCAGTGGTGTCTGATTCATCAGCAGAATCATCCGAAGACACTGGCTCTGGGGGCTCTGCCCTAGGTCTCTTCTCTGGGGGCTGAGAGGCCCTGTCTGGGTGAGATTGAGATCCTCTAATTAAAGAAATTAAATCTTCTGCCAAGGAAAGCATTTGAGAACTAGAAGAGGGCCTGGATGTGGGGAGTTTAACAGGCACTGTTTTAGTAGTTTTGGCTGCTTTAGCCCTGGCGAAGGCCTTAATGGACATGGCAGCTGGAGGCCTAGCAGCACCACGTGCTGGGGTAGAGACATCCAAGGGGATGGTGTCTGGTAAGTCAACCACCGTAGTGGGTAAAATTTCTGAAGTCGATTCAAGAGTTGTAGCAGGGGCCTCGGTTGTAAGAATAGGATCAGCTGTACTTTGAGCAGTTTTCTCGGTTTCGGCCGAAACCGAGACACTCGATTTGCTTTACCGTGGTTTCGGCGAAACCGCGGACTGAAAGTGTCGGTCTTTATCTTTGCGTTTTTTGGGGGTAGTCGGAGGATCCGACGGCATAATGTACGCAAAATCAGAACCGAAAAACTGTTCTGCAAACTCCGACCGACGCCTAAGCGTTCGTCGGTTGAAAGAGGCACAGGCCGAACAGGCTGCTACGTCGTGGGCTGGGCCTAAACAAGGCAGACAGTAAGAGTGGAAATCTTTGAGGTATTTGTTTCCCACAGGTTAAACAATTGTTAACTTTTTCTGACATCGGCTGAGGCAAGAAAGAGTCCCCAACGGGGTACTTAGCTTTAGAAGTCTTCGAAGTAGTATTCGGTAGAAGTAATCTCTGGATCCGACCGACTGGCACTTGCGAACAGCTTCTGCTTCGGGCGCCACGCGGCAAGAAAGACTGGGGAAAATGGCGTCGGCTGATGCTTTTATACCCGAAAACCAACAAAGATGACGTCGGGTGGAGTGCGACATCAGCCGAAGCCGGACCCGGACTTTGGAATCCGGCCGACTGCAGGGCTGCCTGACGACAGGACAACCCACTTGTTATGACTGCAGATGCATCCATGAAGGACATCAGCTGATCAGATTTTCTGAACTGTTTAGTTCTATCCAAGTAGTACCTCAATTGACGGTGAACATCCAGGCAGTGTAATTTTTGTTCAGACCTATTGGAGTATTCTGGAAAAAAGACTGGTAGATCAATGGATTGATTCAGATTTGATGCAGATACCACTTTAGGCAAAAAGGACGGGTTAGTTCGTAAGGATACTCTGTCCTTATGAAACAAAAGATAAGGAGGACGACAACTGAGTGCTTGAAGTTCTGAAACTCTTCTAGCTGATGTAATAGCTACCAGAAAAAGAGTTTTCCATGATAACAATTTTAAGGAACAGGAAGCTGCAGGTTCGAAAGGGGGAAGAATCAAAGAAGCAAGAACTAAATTTAGGTCCCAAGGAGAAGGAGGATTTCTTATAGGAGGTCTGAGAAGAAAAACTCCTTTCAAAAACTTTGCATAGTTTGTGGGACATTAGGGCAGATTCAGCAATACCCACATGAAAGTTAGAAATAGCTGCCAATTGAACTTTAAGTGTAGAGGAGATGAACCTGCATGGAAGAGTTCAGCTAGAAAATCAAGGACTAGTTGGATGGAAGCGGTGAAAGGATCTATGTCCTTTCCTTGTGCCCAATATGAGAAGCGTTTCCACTTACTCAAATAAATCTTTCAGTGGAAGATTTATGGGAAGCTATCAATATATCTCTAACAGAGTGAGATAATTGAGGAAGCCTGGCTAAGGTAGGAACTGGAGGAACCAAGCAGTGAGGTTCAGAGAGGGAGGGCGATGAAACTGACCCGACTGATGGATCAAAAGATCTGGAACTAGGTCCAGCTTCACGGTCGCTCAAGAGAAAACGATGTAGAAAGGGGAACCACACTTGTCGAGGCCAGTAAGGAGCAATGAGGATCAATGAGGCCTTCTGAGCGATAGCTTTCTGAATTACTTGAGAGATCAGTGGGAAGGAGGAAATGCATACAGAAGTCCCGGGGCCAAACTTGGACTAGAGTCTCTGCTGGGTTGGCCTGGTAAAGGGAACAGAGTGAAAAATTCTCTGCACTTGCTGTTTTGGGGAGTAGCAAAAGATCGCAGCAAGGCTGACCCCACTTGAGAAAAATTTCTCTCACCACAGAGTCTTTCAGAGACCACTCGTGAGGCATGAGAATAGCTCTGCTCAACTTGTCCGCAATATGATTGGACTTCCGGGATGTGCGTTGCTATCAGAAACGCTGAGAAGAAATCGCCCATTGCCACAGTCTGAGTGCTTCTCGACACAGGGGTATGATCTGGTTCCGCCTTGTTTGTTGATGTACCACACTACAGACATATTGTCTGTCTGGATTGCAATTGTTCCCAAGGAAGAGAGTCTTGAAGGGCTTGCATCGCTAAAAGCACTGCTCTCATCTCCAGAACACTTATGTGCAAGCGGCACTCGTCTGGTTCCCACGTGCCCTGGACTGCCCTGCCCTGATAATGCCCCCACCCGATCAGGAGGCATCCGTTGTCAGTGTAGCAACCGGAGGAGGTGGCAGCAAAGGCCTTCCCGACAAGAGATGGGGGGAAGGCATCCGCCACATGAGATGCTTTTTGCGCGCCTGCGTGATCACAATGGTGTGAGACATTGGAAGTTCCTGGTATGACCATTGAGTAAAAGCATCCACTGAAGGATCCGCATGTGGTATCTGGCTAATGGAAGGAGAGGTATGGCTGCCATAATTCCCAACACCTTTAGAACTAACCTGGCTTTGATTCTGTTGTTGTTGAGAAGGAGTGATACCAATTTGTGAATGTCTGATATCCTTTGATGTGTTGGCCTTGCAGACATGTTTATGTATCTAGATTTGCCTATGTAGGTAATAGTACGACAAGGCGACAAAACAGACTTTTCGCAATTTATTGAAATACCCAGTTTTGACAAGCGAAAAGTATAATCTCTGGCCATCAGAAGGAGATGCTTGGTGGGAGCTGTGAGGAGCCAGTCGTCCAAATATGGAAACACCTGGAATCCTTGTCGTCTCAGGTGAGAAGCTACCACTGCCATGCATTTGGTAAACACCGGGGCAGTGGTGAGACCAAAGGGCAGGGCCCTGAACTGAAAATGACTGGTTCCCAGCCTGAAGCGGAGGAATCTTCTGGAGCGTCTGTTCATTTTATGTGATAGTATGCATCCCGAAGGTCTATAGAGCACATCCAGTTTCCTTTGCCCAAAAGGGGAAGGATGGATTGCAGCGTGACCATCCGAAATCTTGTTTTCTTGACTGATTTGTTCAAGACACTGAGATCCAAAATCGGTCTCCAGTCCCCTGTTTTCTTTGGAACTAAAAGAACCTTGAGTAGATTCCGGATCCTTGTTGGTCTACTGGCACTGGCTGAATTGCTCTTTTGCAAGCAGGTGTGAAATTTTCAAAGCTGCTAGATCCCTTTGAGCGGGTGGAACACCAGGAAGGGATCTGTTTGACTGATTTGGAAAGCGAAGAAAGGGATAGAATAGCCGATGGACTGTACCCATTTGTCTTGAGTCAGGGATAGCCAGGCTTCTGGGTACAGTGACAATCTTCCCCGACTGCCTCGAAGATGGGCAGTCGGGCAACACCTCAGGGATGCTGAAAGGGCTTGTCAGGAAGGCTTCCCGACTGCCCTGGTTCTGGACCCCTGCCCCTAGGGCGTCTACCATTGTTATTCCCACCTCTGCCTTTGGTAGGAAAGCGACTCTGTCGTCAGGCAAGTCCCTTGAGATTGTTTACGGAACCACATCTTTCCACCCTTCTGGCCTTTGGGGTAAGGCCTAGAAGGGGTCGAAACGGACTCCGGCGGCAGAAAGGGTCTTGCCATCAGTCTCGCACCTAGTCAGGGTTTCTTTCACTTGAGGACCAAAGAGGATGATCCATCAAAGGGAGTTCGTGAAAGACGTCTTGAAAGGGTCCATAAAATTGCATAGCCGCATCCAGGCATGCCTACGTAAGGCCACACCTGTCCCTGCGGCTCTGCTCGCTCCATCAGCCGTAAGAAAGGAGGCGCATGGAGGAGTTGGATATGGAATTAAGGGTAGCCAGCTGCGTGTTCATCTTGTCTTGAAACCCGCAGCTGTAGGATCCTTTAGCCTTTCCCTCGCTTCCTTGTTCTGGTCCCTTTGAAGACGGGTAAAATCGCACACGTAGTTCAGCGACGCATTGTAAATGTCGCTGAGGAGAACATCCGCTTCCCGTACCTATCCATGGACCTAGATTCCTTGTTAGGTGGATGGACAGGTACTGAAGGATCAGCTAGTTCCTTCTTTGTGGCAGCAGCTACCACCATAGCATCCACAGAAACTCCTTTTGTTAGAAATTGCTTGTCTGCTGGAGCTGTTATGTACTTAGAAGGTCTCCTGGGAGTGGGGTCCACTGAATCAGGAGCCGTCCATGCCTTCTTAGCAACCACCTGCATGAGGGGGTCGAGGGGGACACCCAGGAGGTGGAAAGACGAGAGCCAAACGCCTCAAGGTACACAGATTCGTCCCCCGAAGGGTTGAGGGCAGGCCAATTTCCCTCTGTTTCAGGATCTCCAGAATGTCTGCAAATGAGACATCTTCAGAAGGGGAGGGAACCCTCAGAATCATCCAAATCTGTCTCTGATGTGATGGACTCAGGTGAGTCAATGTGTTTCCTCTTACACTTCCTCTTCCGAGGGGGCTCTTCTGCCAAATCAGGAGAGGCCTCGGAAGAGGATGAAATCCCCACAGGGGTTTCCTGAGGAGCTGGCTCTCTGCGGTCCGGGATGAGGGAGTGAGTCGACTTACCCTGAGGCACCATAGAGGGAGGGGCGGACGGAGCCGACTGTGGAGTAGAGCCAGGCTCTAACACACTCCGCATGACCTCGAATGCACCCCTGTCAGGCAGAGCCAGAGGTCCCGCTCGAGGAGCTAAGAACCCCCTCGGCACCGACAGTGATGGCTCGAGGCCGATGTCGGAGCCGAACTCACCAGCGCCGAAGCCCGAGAGGAGGGGTCGGACAAGGGTCGATGCCACTCACCCCTCGGCCGAGGAAGTCCGGCGCCGAGATTCCTCCAAAGAAGAAACGGAGCCGACGATGGAGCCAAAGACAATTGTATCGGCTCCGGCGTAATCACAGTCTCGGTTCCGACGACCCGGCTCGAACTCAAAAGAGTCAAGGAGGAAAATGTTGATGGACGGGCAGGCATCGACTGATGAGTCGGGCTCTGAAGCATCTGGGCCAGTGCCTCGGACTTAAGTAGTCGACTCACTACCCTCTGAAGGTCATGATCCGACAGCCTCGATGACCTAGAGGAGTGAGACCTTTGGCTCCGTTCAGACAGCAGGGGAGATCCTGGAGCCGAATGAACGGAGCCAAGAGATGGTGACCTCGACCTCTTCCTAGTTGTCGGCTCCGAAGGTCTGGCCGGAGCAGACACGGAACTCTATAACCTCGGCTCCGGCGGGCAGGAGCCACAGAAACTGTGGACTGAGACTTATCGGCTCCAGCCGGAGCCGATAAAGGCAAAGGTTGAGAAACCTGAGGTCTCGGCTCAGAAGCGGAGCGAAGACCTTGCCTTAGGCTTCCTGTTGAAACAGACAGGGAATCCTCTGGCTTAAGTAAGCCTCTAAGAATCAGTTTATTCTTTCTTTCCTGCAGGACCCTGGGGCTGAAGCCATGGCACACAGCACAGGAGTCCTGCAGGTGCAAACCCA
The DNA here is from genome assembly GCF_019279795.1 of Protopterus annectens. NCBI lineage: Eukaryota > Metazoa > Chordata > Ceratodontiformes > Protopteridae > Protopterus > Protopterus annectens. The sequence goes on from NC_056743.1 coordinate 1,025,039,560, forward strand.
GACAATATACACAAGAAGTGTGAGTCTGTCAGCGACATTTTCTGACAGCACGCATCACACTTCTTGAATCGAGACCTTTGCTTCTTTAGACATTTTTATAACAGGTGTACACAAACACACACAGACACACTAGTTACACCCTGTCAAAATTAACTTATAATAAAAACAGTGCTAGAATTTTAATTAAATAATGCACACTCACTCCACTAGGAAGGAAAGGCCAAGGCCCAAGGGAAGAACCTAAGGTTCTTGAGGAAAAGAAGGAAAATTTTTGGGAAGGTATAAAAGTTTCTAACTACACTAAACTAAGAAAAAATATTAAATTAAAGGGTTTTAAGACTGATTTCACTAAGAAATAGTACTTACCAGGAACGGTAGAAAACCAACCTCGAAGCTGTAGCGGCAAGCGAGATCTGAGGTAACTCTCGCCTAGCATTGTGGGATATAGGGAGCCTCGAGCGGTGGAACCAACTCTCGAGCTTTTAGAGTGGCAGTCGGGCGAGGTCGGCTCCGAACCCATCCAGCAAGATGAAGGCGAGATAGACAACTTAACATGGTGTCTTTCAGAATGGCTTCTAAGAAGCATGACTTTCGACAGAGTGAAAATTGGAAATGGCGGCCAGCTGCACTTTGACAGAGAAACTAGCCCACTCTATGAAGAGGGATGTTAAGAAATCTAGGACTGCAGAGACTGGGCCAGAAAAAGGATGCAAATCTCACTGGAGGGTCTAAATAGAAAATTTCTTACATTTACTTCTGTAAACCTTTCCAATAGAAGCCTTTTGAGACGAGAGAACATGCTGGGCCAGGGAAGAAAGCCAGATTCTCTAGCCATCACTGGAACTGGATAAAGTATGTGGTTAACTGAAGGCCTGTTATGTCCAGAAAAGACAAAAATTTGGGCTGGGGTCCAGCATCCCAGGGCAGATACTGAAGTTGAGGCCACATGAAGGAAAACCGGATTTGACAAGGCCAAAAAGGTGCAATGAGGATAAATGTGCTTTTTAACTGGTAAGCAGTCTGTAGAACTTGGGGAGTAGAGGTAATGGAGGAGGATAAGCATACAGGAGAATGAAGGGCCAACTGTGAACCAAAGCATCTCTCAGTGACTCCCCCCAATTGGTGTGCATGTTTGTGTGTGTGACAATCAGGGTGAAGAACCTGCTGCACTTGTTGGGGGGATTGGGGTGGCAGTAAGCAGATCACAGCATGGCTTGCCACATCTACAGAAAATTCTCTCCAGCACTATGAAACAGAGAACATTCAAGAGCCATGAGAATGGACCTGCTTAATTCGTCTACAAGAACTTTTAGTTATGTACTCACCATAACTTTAGATGTTTGGGATCCATCTCGCCTACACACTGTACTGATGGGCTCTGAGCCGATCCCTCGGCTCCGACTCGGCACGCTATGCTATAGAGCGAAGCCTTGTATTGGCTGAGCTATTCTCTATCCCAGGATGCACCACCACTAATCCCCCAGATCTTGTTTGTCCGCATTCATGCACACACACATAACTTGTTTATATAACATTGCCAGATGTTTCAAGATGAAACAATAGAATTCGGACCGTCCGATCTCTTCTTATCTCCAAGGCAGGGGGAAGGAGGGTGGGTTATTGGGAATGTAGGCGAGATGGATCCCAAACATCTAAAGTTATGGTGAGTACATAACTAAAAGATGTTATGTGATCCTATCTCGCCTACATTCCGTACTGATGGGATAGCGTCCCTAGCACCTAAATCCTGGGTGGCTCACTGGAAAACACTCCTGAGCACTGTGGAACCAAATGAAGCTTGCCCCCGAGATGCCACATCCAATTTGTAGTGGGAAATGAAAGTGTGCGGGGAAGACCATGTAGCCGCAGCACAAATGTCACTAATGGCAAGCTTAGAATGGAATGCTATTGAAGTAGCCATAGCTCTTGTAGAGTGAGCTTTGACAGAGGTCGTAAGCTCTTTATTAGAAGAGGAATAAGCTTGACTAATACAGTCCCTGATCCATTTGGCAATAGTGACCTTTGTGACGGCTTTGCCCAATTTATTATCCGAAAAGGACACAAACAATTGATCTGTTTTCCTTGTTTGTTTGGTCCTGTCTAAATAACGCAATTGCCTGTGGACATCCAATGTGTGGAATATGTATTCCGCTTTGAGTACTTTGGAAAGAAAACTGGAAGTTCTAATGACTGTTGTAGGCAAAAACTGGAACAAACTTTAGGGACAAAGGATGGATTAGGCCTGAGAGATACTCTATCTTTGTGAAAAACCAGGTACGGAGGTTTTACAGAGAGCTTGAAGCTCTGAAACCCTTCTGGCAGAAGTAATCGCGACCAGAAAAGCAGTTTTCCACGATAGAAATTTCAAATCACATGTTGCTGCCGGTTCGAAGGGGGAGGAAGTTAAGGCACGTAACACCACATCGAGATCCCATGGAGGAGCGGGATGAGAAATCGGAGGTCGTAAAAGCGCAGCACCTTTCATGAAGGTCTTACACAATCTGTTGCTCATTAAAGGTGGGTTTATAGATTCATGAAAATTGGAAATAGCTGCCAATTGGACCTTGATGGTAGAGACTGAAGAACCTTGATTGAATAGGGAAGTTAGAAATTTTAGGACTTCCGATACAGGAATAGTGATGGGATCCAGACCCCGGAGTTGAGCCCAAATAGAAAATCTCTTCCGTTTGCTAGTATACAATTTCTTAGTGGCAGACTTGTGGGCCGAAGAGAAGATATGTATGACTTCCGGGTCTAAGGTATGATTCCTGACTATAGTCGGAAGAGGAGGAGCCAAGCTGTTAACTTCAAAGTGTGAAGGGACTGGTGGAGTAGTCCCGACTGATGAATTAATAGGTCTGGGATCTGATCCAGGAACCATGGACCATCCAGTGCATATTTCCGAAGATAAGAGGAACCATACCGGACGAGGCCAGTAAGGAGCAACTAAGATCATTTTGCTCCCCAAGTGAGACGCCTTTTGGATCACTCTGGGAAGGAGGGGAACTGGGGGGAAGGCGTATAAGCAAGCCGGTGGGCCAAGGATGGGCTAGTGCGTCCATAGGGCTCCACCCCGGAGCTGGAGTGAGGGAGAACAACTTTTTGCACTTCGCGTTCAGCGGGGTTGCGAAGAGGTCGCAACAAGGAATTCCCCATTTGCTGAAAATCTGAGTTGCCACTGTATTGTTCAGAGACCACTCGTGAGGAGAGAGGATAGTTCTGCTCAGTCTGTCGGCTATCACATTGGATTTGCCAGGGATATGAGTTACTATCAGAAAACATCTGGTTGCCACTGCCCATTCCCATACTCTCATGGCCTCTCTGCAAAGAGGGTAGGATCTGGTTCCTCCCTGCTTGTTCAGGTACCAGACCACTGACATGCTGTCGGAGTGAACGGCAATCATGCCCTGAGGGAGGTAATCGTGGAGGGCTTGTAGAGATAGAAGCACCGCCCTCATTTCCAAAATGTTGATATGAAGAAGACTCTCTTCTGAATGCCATTTGCCTTGGACTGACCTGCCCAGGAAATGCCCCCCCCCCACCCCATCTGGGAGGCGTCCATAGTCAAAGTGGCCATAGAAGGAGGTGGAACGAAGGGTAGACCCTGATCCAGATTGGAGGGCACCAGCCACCAGCGAAGGTCCCGTTTGCAGGTTTCCGTGATCCGTATGAGGTGACTGAGAGGGAGATCCTGAAAGGACCACTGTGTTGAAAGAAGCCACTGGAGAATTCTCATATGCAACCTTGCTAGGGGGACTAGAAGAACAGTGGCAGACATAGATCCCAATAGCTGCAGGACCATTCTGGCTGGAGCTTTGGATCTGAGAAGCAAGGCTCGAACTTGAGCCTGTATGGTTTGTATCCTTATTGTAGGAAGATAGACCTGCATTCGGTTAGAGTCTATCTCTACTCCGATGAATCTTATGCGTTGAGATGGCAGCAACACAGATTTTGGCCAATTGAAGGTGATTCCAAGGGAAGTGCCCAGTGATATTGTGGCTTGTAGGTTCTGCAATAGTAGACGCCTGGGGGTGGCAGTTAGGAGCCAGTAGTCTAGATACGGAAACACCTGGAATCCTAGACAGGTGAGCAGTCACGACCGCCAAACATTTGGTGAACACCCTGGGGGCTGTGGTGAGACCAACGGGCAGCGCGCGGAACTGAAAATGACCGTCTCCTAGGCTGAAGCGCAAATGTCTCCTGGACGCCTGATCTACCATGATGTGGTAATAAGCGTCCTTGAGATCTATGGAGCACATACAAACACCTTTCTCCAGCAGTGGGAGAATGGATTGTAGGGTGACCATTCGGAACTTGGACTTTTTGACTGAACGATTTAGAATGCTGAGATCCAAAATGGGCCTCAAGTCCCCGGTCTTTTTTGGCACCAAAAAGAATCTTGAGTAAGTCCCTAATCCGATCTGGTCTGCAGGGACCGGCTGGATGACTCCTTTTTGAAGCAGCTTTGAGACTTCTAAGGCTGCAATTTCCCGTTGACTGGGTGGCGGGTCCGGGATTTTCTTGGACGGAGGTGGGGAGTGAGAAAAAGGGATGGCGTAACCTCCGGCGATAATTCGAAGCACCCATCGGTCCTGAGTGATACCTTCCCAGGCTTTTAGGTGCCTTGAAAAACGACCCCCGACTGGCTCCGGAGCTGCACAGTCGGGCAATCCCTCAGGGATTGTGAACGGCTGAAGAGCCACGAAAGGACTTGCGGTCTCCAGTGTTGCGGGGGCCTCTGCCGCCTCTGGGATGGCGTCTTCCAGAAAAATTTCCCCCTCCTCTGCCTCTAGAAGGGGGATCGTCCTGCTGTGAGGGATAAGACTTCTGGGATCTACAAAACCACATTTTCCCTCCTCTTTTAGCCTTGGGATAAGGCCGAAAGGGAGTTGAAAATCGTGCCCCTACGGCAGTCAAAGTCTTACCTTCTTGCTCGCAGCGGGTTAATGTGTCCTTTACCTTGGGTCCACACAAAGAGGACCCATCAAAGGGAGCGTCGGCAAAGGAAGACTTGAAGGCTTCCGCAAAATGACACAGGCGGAGCCAGGCTTGCCTCCGTAGAGCAATACCCGTACCCGCCGCTCTACTCGCCCCCTCGGCCGCATATGAAATGAGCCTCATTGACGAGTTAGATATCGATAACAGCGTAGCCAACTGAGAGCCAACCGTCTGGGCCAGCTGCTCAGGTAGGTTACCCAAGAGGGTATCTGAAAGCTCCTTGATCAGATCCCTCTGAAACCTGGTGAAGTGCGTTAAATAGTTCAGGGACCTTAAGGTAAAGGCCGCTGAACTGAGGGTGCGCTTCCCATACCGATCCATGCTCCTAGACTCCTTAGGAGGATGGACGGACGTCGAAGCCTCTGCTACATCTTGTTGGGTAGCAGATGCCACCACCAAGGCATCTACAGCCACACCTTTTGTCAAAAACTCCTTCTCTGGGGGTGCTGATAGGAACTTATTTGGGGGAGCAGGCACCGGTTCCACAGAGTCTGGATGTTCCCACGCCCTTCGACAGATCAAATCTAGGAGCTCGTCGAAGGGCGGAGACACCCAGGAGGCGGAGGGCTGAGCCCCGAAGGCCTTAAGGAACACCGACTCGTCAGCAGAAGGGGGTTTGGAGTGCCAGCCGCCTCATTGTTTGAAGGCTTCCAGGATGTCTGCAAAGGAGACATCATCTGAGGACGACTTAGGGGACCCCTCTGCATCATCAAGATCAGTGTCTGACGTGAGAGATTCATCGGGGGAGTCAACGTGCTTACTCTTGCACAATCTTTTCCTTGGGGATTCCTCTGAAGAAGCTTCAGAGGGACCTCCAGGAGGGGGGGACCCCCAGTGCGGGTGACCTCAGGCCCCGGGGCTCCACTGTCTAAAGACAGGGGGACTACCAAAGACCCAGTCTCTGTATGTAGGGAAGGTGCTGGTGAAACCGTGGAGGTAGCCAAAGAAGATTTGGCTAACACACTCCTCATGGCCCTGAAGGCCGGACCACCAGAATCCTGGGAAGGTCCAACCCCCGTGGCCACAACAGTAGACGGTACCCCAGCAGCCGACGCACCGAGAGGAAGGCTTGGAACTGAAAACATCAGTCCCGAAGCGTCCCCCCCCGGGGCCGACAGAGGAGGTCCGTGTACCAAACTCCGACTCGAGAGCCGGGGTTGGAGTAAGGGTCTGGTCCGACCCGAAAACCTCCATCGGCTCCACCAGGACCGGCTCCAACGGTGCCGAGGCTGTTGGAGGAGGAACCAGAACTACAGGGTGGGCCATCGGCTCCAAAGCCGAATGGGCTGGAGCCAAAACTAATTTTTGGAACACAGGAGACTGAAAAAGTCTTAGGAGCACCCTGTCTATATCCGAATCAGACATCTTGGAAGATCTAGATGAAACCGATCGGGTCCGAACAGACTTCTCCATCGGCTCCAAAGGACTGGGGGACCGGCTCCGAATGGACTCAACCAATATCGGTGCCGAGGGAGATCCCAAAACAATTTCCCTCTGTGCCGAGGAGGGCTTTGGCGCCGAAGGGGAAGAGTCTGAGCCGGCAACCCTCATAGGCTCCAAAATCAGTGGAGCCGATGAAGGTGACCCGCCTCTCGAAGCCCCAGTCATCGGCTCCGAAACCAGAGGAGTCGAGACTGGGGGCATCGAGGCAGACCGTTCCGCCCTCGGCTCCAAAGTCTGTGGAGCCGATGGAGAAGCCTGCCTGGATTTCTTAGTAGTCTGTTCCGACGGGCTGGTCGGAGCCGATGCTTTCTTTTTCTTAGTTGGAGAGGATGAGGAAGATAAGGCCTCCTCGAAGGATGGTTTAATCAGCCCTTTCAAGATTAATTTATTCTTCCTCTCTTGGAGGACCCTAGAGGAAAAGGCGTGACACACGCTGCAGGACTCCTGTAGGTGCTTGGCGCCCAAACAGTATACGCACGAGGAGTGATCATCAGTTATCAACATTTTATAACTGCACCTCGTGCACTTCTTGAACCCTGAGGGTCTATGTTCTTCAGACATAATGTCTCTGAAACAGTCACTATAACAGTGGTAAAGAACACTCTGTAGTCAGAAAAAACACAGATTTTAAACAAAGTTTTTTTTTTAACGATAAATCAAAATATCAGTACAATTATGACAAACAGCAAAAAGGAGGGCCAAGAACCCTCTAACTCAAACAGGTACTTGACCCTCCTTAAAAAAATAGAAACTGCTAATGGATAGGGGAAGGCCCCTCTAACTTAAACGGGAAACCTTTCCCTAAACAAACACACAAATTTACCACAAAATTATGTCAACAAACACTCGTACAACAATAGCTGTTAAAACAGCTTTTGGGTAAGAATAGAGAATTTCCTGACAGGAAAACTTTAGAAAAAACAGCACTTAGTTTAGCCAAGTTTGAGACCACGTCCTAGCTTGTAAGCGGCAAACGGGATCTGGGGGATTAGTGGTGGTGCATCCTGGGATAGAGAATAGCTCAGCCAATAAGAGGCTCCGCTCTATAGCATAGCGTGCCGAGTCGGAGCCGAGGGATCGGCTCAGAGCCCATCAGTACAGAATGTAGGCGAGATAGGATCACATAACATCACTGGTTTTCCCTGGTCTAAACACTGCATTGAGAAAGTGACTAGAAAATATCACATTGCCATACTCATATTGCCTCTCAACAAAGAGGACAAGACCTGGATCCCCCACATGTTTGTTGATATACCGGACAACAGATATATTCTCTGACTGAATTGCAATCGTCCCATAGCAAAGTGCATTTTTAAAAGACCTGAAATGCTAGAAGGGCAGCTTTCATCTCCAAGACAGTGACATGCAAACTAGCTTATTGAGGAGACCACATACATTGGACTGTCCTTCCCAAGAAATGCTCCCACCACCCCAGAAGGGAGGCATCCATGGTTACTGTGACTATCGGTCATGGTAAACAAAAGGATGGCCTTGAGGAATTTGTTTGAATGATCCACCAAAGAAGGTGTTCCTTGCAACCTTGTGTAACGCTGACAGGATTGTGTAATGCTGACGGGATTGTGCAAGGACTGCTGAAGAATAAACCACTGAAATGACAGAGTCGAATGCAGACTCTACATATGAAAATTGGGCCAATGGAACTAAAGTTATTGTTGCTGCCATGGACCCAAGCTTGCAAGATGAGTTGGTCACAGCAGTCAGGAGACAGTCTTCTAGAAACAAACACCTGGAATCCTAGCAGTCTTAGGTGAGCTGCTGCCACCACCACGCATTTGGTGAATACCCTAGGGGCTGTGGTGAGGCCAAAGGGCAGTGCTCTGAACTGGTAATGACAGTCTTCCAGCCGGAAACTCGTATTTCTGGAGCACCAGTTTATTTTGGTGTGATAAATCTTCGAGATGCATACCTTCTAGCACATCCAATAGTCTGTTCAGTCCATTTTGCCCCTGTTGTGAATGCTGACCATCTGGAACTTTCAGCGTTTCATGTATTGGTTTAATTTAAGTCCCCTGTCTTTTTTGGCACTAAGAATTTTGAATAAATTCCAGATTCTATCTGGTCCGGGGGGAATGCTTGGAGGACTCTCTTCTAGCAGCTTTCTTATTTCCAGTGCTGCTGCAATCTTCATTTTTATGGGTGGGAATTAAAAATGGTATGAAACAACCTCTGGATATGATCCTCTGCACCCACATATGTTGCGATGGACACCCACACTTCTAGTTGCACAGATAAGCACCCTTCCAGACTGCCTCCAGAGAAAAGCAGCCAGGCAACCTTTCAGGAGCACTGATATGGTTTATCCAAGAAAGAATCCCTGAAAAGTACAGTTGTGTACACTTACCATAAATGTACATGCTCGAGTGTATTCACTGTTGCAGTCATTACATTTGGGGTAATCTGCTGGCAGGTTGCCCTCAGCTGGCCTGATTAACAAAGTCTTGGGTCCTGCGTCGTTTTCTGTCCCTTCTTCCATGACGTCAGGGGTATAAAACATGCAGCAGACATCATTACATCAGTTTTTCTTGCCCCAGATGTCAGGAGCCCCCCTAATGGGGAGCAAATAAACACAAAAAAACAAAAGTATACCTCCAACCAAAAGCAAATACACCAAAAAGGCTTCTAAGCATAGTAAAGGAAAGTAGAGGTATAGCCAGAAAAAAACTAGGGGGCTGGAGGGAGGGTATAACCAGGACTGCAACAGTGAATACACTCGAACAACTAAATTTATGGTAAGTGTACACAACTGTTTTATTTTCTTCATGTTTCACTGTTGCAGTCATTACATTTGGGCAGATTCCCAAAGCTATGGTTGGGAGGAGGAGTTTATCCAGCATTAGGGCCAGCTATAAGGCCCTGCAAGACAGCAGTGGCAAAGCCATTTCTGGATTTAGAGAAAATTGGTAAATGATAATGCTTGGTGAAAATATGTACAGAACTCCAGGTAGCAGCTTCTAGGATATCCCTGGTAGGAACACCTCTGAGAAAGGCTGCAGAAGTAGATGCAGCCCTGGTGAAGTGATACCTGATCCCATGGGGGATATGTTTTCCATGGTGCTTACAGAAGAAATGAATGCAATGGCTTATCCATTTAGAAATGGTTTTGAAATAGGCTTCCCGTCTGCCCCTGCAGCAAATGCTGCCAGCAATTGTTGAGATTTTCTTCGAGATTTAGTCCTGTCCAAGTAGAATCTTAGTTGTCTGTGCACATGCAAGGAATGCAGAATCTGTTCCCCTTTGTTCTGTGGATTGGAAAAGAAGGTTGGCAAATGAATGGACTGATTAAGTGTCACACTGGAAACCACCTTCGGCATGAAGGATGGATTGGTCCTGAGAGATACCCTGTCCGCATGAAAGATGATGAAAGGCTCCACTGCCATAAGGGCCTGTAATTCAGATATCCTTCTAGCTGAAGTGATTGCTAAAAGGAAGGCTATTTTCCAAGAAAGAAATTTTAAGTTTGCAGTAGCAGCTGGTTCGAAAGGAGGTAGAGCGAGTTTCTCCAAAACAAAGCTAAGGTCCCAGGCAGGGGTAGGAGCTCTCCTGGGTGGTCTCAAGTTTTTTGCCCCTCTGAGATACTGCTTGAGCAGAGGATGAGAGAAAAGGGGTGGTTCTGTGTTATAGCGAGCTGAAATAGCTGAGGCGTGGATTTTAATGGAGGAAAAAAAGACAGGCCCTTGTGAAGCATCTCAGTTAAGTATTGCAAAATCTGAGGTAAATTGGGCGCTGCTGTGCTCATCCCTAAAGATTGATTCCAGGCACAGAATCTTTTCCATTTGTCAGCATAAGATTTTCAAGTACTAGGTCTCCTCACCTCCAAGATGACATCCCATCACAGGTTTGCTGAGGGATAAGGGGGAAATTAAGTGATCAGCCAGGCTGCAAGTTCAATGTTGGACTCGGAGGGTGCAGAATTTGGTTCTCCGGCTGAGACAACAGGGAAGGGGTCTGAAGCAGGTGCCATGGAGATATCTGCGACACTGCGCAGGAGGGGGTACCAGTGTTGGCGCGACCAGTCTGGAGCAATCAAACTCATCCTTGGTTTGTCCTGTTTGACTTTTAGTAGAACTTTAGACAGCAGAGGCAGAGGGGGGAAGGCATAGACTGATAGGTTTTTCCAGCTGAAGGACAGAGCATCCACTTTCCAGGCTTGTTTGTGGGGAGTCCCTGTGCAAAACCTGTCCAACTGGTAGTTCTGGAGGGAGGCAAATAGAGGTCTGAGCTCCCCCATTCGCTTGTCAACATGTTGAAAAATCCATGGTTCCAGTTTCCACTCGTGTGGGTCCATGAGGTTTCTGCTTAGTCCATCTGCCAGTGTATTCAATTCTCCTGGCAGGAATTGAGCTTGAAGATGCACTTGGTAGTTCAAGGCTGTGTTCCACAACGCCATGGCTAGTCTGCAGAGGGGGTAGGAATGTCTACCCCTCCCCTGCCTGTTTATGTACCACATAACCGTGGTGTTTACCATTAGTTGTCCTGGAAGAATGCAGTCCTTGAAGGCTGTCAGAACATTCTGTACAGCTAACATTTCTATATGATTGATATGTAGGTGCATTTGATTTGGGTTCCATTTGCCCTGAATGCACTTCCCTGCCAGGTGAGCACCCCCCCCCCTGAAAAGTCTGATGCATCTGTAGTTAGGGTTTGAGCAGCAGGGTGTAGTGCGAACGGTAATCCCTTGTTTTGGTGGCAGGCTTCTGCCCACCATAGGAACTCCAGGTGTAGGCAAGGTATGATAGGAATCATTGTTTCCAGGCTGTGACAATGTTGACTCCATAGACTTTTTAGATACCACTGTAGTTTCCTCATATGGAATTAGAAGAATGCAAGAGGCCATGAACCCCAAGGCTTGCAGTATTTGTCTAGCAGATAGCAGGGTTTTTGTGGCCACTTGTTTGAAGTAAGTAACCAAATGAATTTGCTTCTCTGGCGTGAGGAAAGCCATCTGGGCAGTTGTATTCAAGCTTGCACCCAGGAATGTAATCTAGTGGCAGAGTACCAGGTGTGATTTCTTTTCGTTTATGGTGTACCCCAGACAAGTTAGAACCATTTTTACAAACGCCAGATGATTTAGAAGTATGCCCTGGTTTTCTGCCTGACTTAGACAATCATCCAGGTATGGATATATTTGAATATTTCTTTGCATGCAAAATGCAATAACTGGAGTCAGACACTTTGTGAATACCCTGGGCGCAGTAGACAAGCCAAAGGGCAGTGCAGAGAACTGATAATGCAAGTAGCCTGCTTTGAAGCGTATGTATATTCTGCAAGATTCCCTGATTGGGATGTGCAGGTATGTTTTTTTTTAAATCTAGAGTTGCCAACCAGGCATCTTTGCCTAGCATAGGAAGTAACTGGTGAAGAGTCCACATCTTGAATTTTGGAATCTCCAGAAAGATGTTTAGAGTAGACAGGTCCAGGATTGGACGCCATGACTTGTCTTTTCCGGGTACCAGAAAAAGCCTGGAATAGAAACCTTGTCCCTTTTCCTCTTCTGGCACCAGTTGAATAGCCCCCATGCTTAAGAGGGAAAGTACTTGTTTTTGAGCCTCTGCCCACTGATTTGGGGGCAGGTCTGGCCACCCGTTTGGTGTTGGCAACGTGTGGAAATGAAATCTGTATCCCTGGGACACTATATTAAATTTGTCCTGGGTTATAAGTTCCCAGTTCTCTGCATGAAGAGCAATCTTTCCTCCCAAAGGGGCGGTTAAAAGATAAGTGCTTGGTAATTTTAAAAGGAAGTCAGTGAGACCGTTTACTATAGGGGGGTGTCTTATTTCCAGATTTGGAAGTGGAGGCCCCCCACTGCTTAGTTTTGAGAGTCGCATGGGACTGAAGCCTGGGGTTTTTGCTGTGTCTGGGTTTGGCTTGAGAGGATCTGGAAGGGGCTGGAAAGGACCAATTCTTAGTAGGCCAGTGCCTAATAAATCTTGGAGGTTGCACTTACAAGAAATCTTTAAGAGTTTGCCTAGATTTAGCTTTATCTTCCATCTTTTTCAGAAATTCTTCAGCCTTATTGCCAAACAGGCGGTCCTGATTTAAAGGAGCATCCAACCATTTAGCTTTAACGTGATCAGGCAAAGATTGCTCCTTAAGCCAAGCATGCCTTCTAAGCACAGACTCAGTAACAGCAGCCCTGCAGCAGGCCTCTAAAGAATCAAAACCACATTGCAAAGTATGTTTTCCAACTTGTTCAGCAGAATGCATTAAATCCTGTAAATCTTTATTTTCCGCACAGTCAAGAATCAACATAATTTTCTGTTTAAGTAGTCCAATAATATGCTGTTGATATTTTAACATATGAAATTGGCAGTTTAAAGCTCTGATTGCCAAGGTTGCAAAAGTATAAACCTTTTTACCCCATCTATCCAGTGCCCTGGAGTCTCTATCAGAAGGGGTAGGATTTTTAGCAGTAGAAGACTTAACACCCTTGGGCCCCTGAGAAATGGTTTCTGGATCTGCAACAGGATTTTTGAAAAGGAACTTGTGGAACTCAAGAACCCTGTAGTATCTGTCAGGTTTACTAGGAGCCGGAGGCAGGGAATCAGGGGCCAAACTGGATTCCGAGAACACAACAATGTCTAGTACAGGAGGTATAGCCAAAGGCCTATGCTGAGGTAGGAGGAGGAAATCCCTATGCCTCTTTTTTGAATCAGAAATTTCCTGGCTTTCCCAGTGGAAATGCTCCCTTAAAGTATGTAAAGTTTCCCCAAAAGAAAAATCCTCAGGAGGGGGGAAGCAGAGGGAATGGAATCCTCTAAATCAGAATCCTCATAAGTAGGTATGGACAAATCCAAGTCATTAGAAGAGTCAGAAAAAAACGGAATCCTGATCAGAAGATTCATAATCAAGCTCAGCCCTAGGCCTCTTGGGGGGGGGGGTTTGACTACTCCTGATTAGAGCAATTAGATCTTCAGTCATTTTTATCATTTGTTTTTTAGGCATAGGAGCCTGAACATGTGGTCTGGGCATCGGTTTTTTAGACATGGATCGAGATTTAGGCCTTAGTAATGAAGGCGGTGTTGATTTAATATGCAAGTCTGTAGGCCTGAATACACCCTCAGAAGCCGGTGCCTGTACAGTGGCTCTGGACCCATCCAAGGTAGAGACATCCACGGGTTCCATAGGTGAAGTATCTCGCGGCATACCAGACTCTGAATGGGTCTCAGTAGAGGCCTGCGAATCAGAAGTAGCGGGTATCAGGGGCTGCGATGGCGCCTCATTGAGTACCGGCAAACTGGTGACTGACTTAGAAGCGTTGTCGGCAGTTTTGGACCTCGGCGGCCTGTCTCTGTCTTTAACTTTGCATTTTTTTGGAATCCCAGTAGTTGGATGGCTAACCGACGACATTTTTGGATAATTAAACAGAGAACTGAAATCCTTAGAGGCAAAAATGTACAGACAGTGCGCTGATTAAATAAAGCACAAAACTGACAGCAAGGTACATCATGGTCAGGGCTTAGGCAAAGAATACAGTACGAATGAAAATCTTTATGAGGCATTTGCTTTCCACAAGTGATGCAATTATTAAATTTTACTGACATCGGTAAGGAGCAAGAAAAAGTTTCCCCAACGGGGTACATGGCTTTAAGTTAAAGACTTCGGTTCTGAAACTCGAAAACGCCAATTTCAGGAGTCAGCCGATCAGCACTTGCGAACTGCTTCTGCTTCGAGCACTGCACAGTAAGAAAGACTGATGTAATGACATCGGTTGCATGTTTTATACCCGATGACCTGACGTCATGGAAGAAGTGACAGTAACCGACGCAGGACCAAAGACTTTGTTAATCAGGCCGACTGAGAGCAACCTGCCAACAGATTACCCCAAATGTAATGACTGCAACAGTGAAACATGAAGAACATCCCTGGTTCTGCAGGACATCTCTATCACAAGAGTGGCATCTTCCATTAGAGTTCTCTTCTCTACCTCGGAGGGGAATCATCTCCTTGTGAGTCTTGAAAAGGCCAAAGGACCTATGAAATCAATTTTCTACCTCCTAGTTGATTCTGTGAGAGGAGTCTCGGAGAAGAAAAACAGATCCCAACGGCAGTCTGTCTTGCTCACTTCTGGAGAGTTTTTCCTTCGCCTTTGGCCCAAAGAGAGATGATCCATCAAAAGGGGAGTTGATGAAGGAAGATTTAAAAGCGTCTGCAAAAATCACACAAGCATATCCAAGCATGTCGCCTTGACTGCTATACTTGAAGAAACTGCCTTTGAGGTACCCTCTGCAGAGTGGGAAATCAACTTCATGGATGTGTTGGATAGTGACTGAAGGGTGGCCAGTTGTGAAAAAGTCTTATTCTGGTTCTCCACAGACAAGAACTTGGAAAGAGATTTGGAAAGTTCTTATCAAATCTCTTTGTAGCATTGTAAAGTGTGACAAACAATTCAACAGCAGCAGAGTAAAGGTTGCGGAAAAGTATACATGCTTTCTAAACCTGTCCAAAGCCCTAGATTCCCCGTTGGACGGATGGACAGATGCACTCTACTCTGTGAGCTCTTTCTTAGTGGCTGCTGCCACAACCATTAAATCTACTGTGACTCCTTGCTCCAGTGGGCTCTGTTCTTTGTGGGGGGTGCTAAAAATGTATCCAGTCACTTGGGGATAGATTCTACAGCATCCGGCTCCTTCATGCACGGATTGAGACAAGGTCTATCAGCTCATCAGCCAGAGGGTCACCCAAGATGTAACTGGGTCAGACATGAAGCTTCCAGGAACACCGCCTCTTCCTGGGAAAGGGGAATTGGAAGACCATCCACCTTTTTACTTTAGAAGTTCCAGTGTTTCTCAAGAAGACATTCATTCTAAGGTGGCGATCTGGGGCACCTTTCCCCCCTCAAAGCCAGCGCCCTCAGTGAGATATTCCTGAAGGGAATTCCAAGTGTCTACCATTACATGTACTCTTCCTAGTGACCTCGGCAGTATGGTCTGGTGAGGTATCTGAAGTGTCTGGGGAGTCCCGAGGAAATGACTGGATGCTTGTTCAGGTAGGCTGTCCTGGTGGGATACAGGTAATAGGCTCAGTACTCATACCAGATGGAACATAAATAGGATCAGAAGGTGGCAAGGATGCCCTCTCTCTAGAAAGGGAGAAAGCCCTCTCCACTACCTCAAAGGCAGAGGATCCAAGGGAAACAGAAGCCAGCAGCACCAGAGCCGAAGACCCCTGTGCCAACGAGCCTGAATCCCCCCAGATCCTTGTCTTGAGGAGGGAGTCTAACAACAGTTGTCCAGCTCTTAAACTAGAGATGAGGACTACTCCAAAAACTTCAAAGTCGATCCCAAACCCCCATCTCTCTCCCTCCCTGGAGCTTGTGCCAACTCTTTAGCTCCATTACTACTCCTGCTCCAAAAGCATCACAGCTAGAAGACTCAGGAACAAGATCGGAGTTTAAGAACAACCAGTCTTCAGCTCAGACAAGGGCACCCCTCAATGATCTATCAGAGGGCACCAAAACCATAGGAACGATCGGAGAAGTTACCAGTTGAGGGTCAGTAGAGGGGAGGCTCATGGGTCCAATGGGAGAGCTGGGATTACCCCCATGTGGATCTGAACTCTGAGGAACTTCCTCATCATCCTATCTACCTCTGCTTCAGTCAGGATCCTTGAGGACCTAAGGGAGTTGATGGTAGATGGAGACCTGAAGTGTTTCAATTTCCTGGAGAAATGGAGTATGGAGTAGAGCAGAGAAAGGCTCCAGTGAGAACCGTGGTGACCAGATCCAAGGGGATCTTGGCTTTGAGGAGGTAGGGTCAAGAGTGTGTTAGATCTAACCTTTTTTTAAATTTTGCAGGAGGTTCCAAGGTCAGAGCCAATACAGGTGAATGGTCTTGAGACCTGTTATTGGGGTCCTTATCCTTCGGAGCTGAATCATGCGTCACTATTTCGGATGTCTTACAGGAGGTTTCAGCCCCAGATACCAAAGAAGCAGTAGTAGAGGAAAAATCCTTTAGATCCAGTTCATTTCTACTGTCACTAACAGCCCTAAAATTAAACCACGCACAGACAGAACTATCAGTTTCTAAACCAGCACAAACAGAACTTTAAGTTTATAAACCAGTTTATCTGCCACTTTAGAGGAGATAAAGAAAAAGTGCCACAAAATACTTTTTTTTATACACTTACAGGGAGAGAGAATACCAACAATGGTACAAAAAGTAATACCCTTTTGAGGGTAGGAAAGGGAAGATAACATAAAAAAAGAAATAGAAAAGTATCAACAATATTACAAAAGGTAGGTAAAAACTGCCTGACTGACAGAACTGGAAAAACTGCACAGGAAGTAAGAGAGGGAGGCGACAAAAAGTAATAAAAGAACTTACAACTTTCAATTTTTTTTTTTTTTTTTTCAAAAACACCCGAAAGCTCAAAAGGTGATCCACATGCAAGATATGGCAGCAAATGAGATCTGGGGTATATTAGGTTTGTGGGGTATTACAGGTAAGGGAGAAGCTTGAGAGCTGGATCTGTGAATCTAGTAAAAATAGCAAAGTCAGATCAGAGACCCATCAGCTGACATCAGATGTTGTCGGGATGTATGAAACATCTGTTCTTGTGCGAGTAGAGCCAGTCTTTGAGGAAGCTTGTGGTAATTGCCCCTAGCATTTCCAAAAAAGAACCACTGCTGCCTGAGCCAGAAGGGAGTCACCACAATTATTTTTGGGGATCCTTCTGAATCTTCAGAAGTACCATGAATATTATCAGAAAGGGTGAAAAAACACACAGGAACATTCCTGTCCAAGGAAAAGAAAAGGCATCTGTCTTCTATGCTTTCTTGCATCAAGTCCTGGAACAGAATCTTGCCAGCTGATTATTTAGACAGAAGACAAATAGGTCTAACTACAGGAACTCCCCACAGATGGGTCAAATCTTGGAAGACACCCTAATGAAGTTTGATTATGTGGCAATCTTCCCTGTTCACCAAAGCTCGCCTACCACATATTATTCTAATAGAAAGAAGGATGCCTGTAGAGTGAGATTATGCTGTGAAGCAATATCCCAAGCTAACAAGGCCAGTCTGCAAAGGGGGGTACATCCTGGTTTCCAACTGTTTGTAGCTGTACCCCCTGACTGTGGTACTGTCTTAAAACAACTTGTAAAGGTCCTGGGGACCAAAGATTATTCAGGGAATGCCTTGATCATGCCAAGCATCTCTTTTATATATATGTGCTTAAATTTGTCCTAGGTGTCTTGCATACCTTGCACTATTACACCTCCTGAAACCGCTCACCAAGCAGAGTCAGAGGTATCTGTAATGACAGACTGCTTTAGGACAGGGAGGGGGAAGGAGAGACCTGAACTTAGAGATATTTGCCATCTACACCAAGTAATTTCTAGGACAAACCCATGCACTAGGATTTGAAAAAAAAAGGATGCTGATGCAGAGACCAAAGCGGCTTCAGATACCATTGTATCTTTCTCATCTGGAGTCTGCCAGGGACTTCTTCAGAATCATAAAGTACAGTTTTGTACCTACCATAAATGTAGATGTCCGAACTGGATAGCATCTGCAGTCATAACAACTGGGTTGTCCTGTCGTCAGGCAGCCCTGCAGTCGGCCGGATTCCAAAGTCTGGGTCCGGCTTCGGCTGATGTCGCACTTCACCCGTCATCTCTGCTGGTCTTCGGGTATAAAGGCATCAGCCGACGCCATTTTCTTCAGTGTTTCTTGCCCCAGATGCCAGTTGCCCTCTTGGAAGGCTAAATTTTTGGTAAAAATGCCAATGTTTCCCAAAGGATAGAAGGCAAACACAAAAAATAAGCATGTATGTACATATATACAAACAAATACACCATAAGAGACTCCCCCCCAGCTAGCTATTAGGAGGGTAAATACCCTAGGAGTACCACAGAGGGGAAGGAGGGAGGGTAATCCTGACTGCAGATGCTATCCAGTTCGGACATCTACATTTATGGTAGGTACAAAACTGTACTATGTCCTTCATGGATGCATCTGCAGTCATAACAACTGGGTAGAATACCATAGCCAACTAGGGAGGAGGAAGAATAGATTATGGTGTGGTTAGGATCCCTTGCAGTACAGCAGTGGCAAACCCTGCTCGGGATCTGGAATACAGAGGTAAATTATAATGCTTGGCAAATGTATGCACGGAGGTCCAAGTAGCTGCCTCAATAATGTCCTTGGTTGCCACTCCTCGTAAGAAGGCTGTGGTAGTGGCTGTTGCTCTTGTAGAATGAGGTCGTATGTTCTGTGGAATTGGTTTTCCATGGAAGGAGTAACAGAATCGTATGCAATTTCCTATCCATTTGGAGATTGTCTGTTTGGAAATTGCTTTTCCTTCCCTTCCTGTTGCATAGGCTACAAAAAGCTGGTCAGTTTTTCTGTTACTTTTGTTCTGTCCAGGTAGTAGCGTAGCTGTCTGTGTACATCCAAGGTATGCAGCATTCTTTCCCTCTGTTTTGTGGGTTGGGAAGAAGGTAGGTAGGTGGATTGCCTGGTTTAGGGACACTATGGATACCACCTTAGGCATAAATGTAGGATTAGTCCTCATGGACACTCTGTCTTGGTGGAAGATTAGGAAGGGTTGTACTGCCATTAGGGCCTGAAGTTCAGAAACCCTCCTTGCTGAGGTTATTGCCAGTAGGAAAGCAGTTTTCCATGAAAGATGCTGTAGGTCTGCTGTTGCTGCTGGTTCAAAAGGTGCGAGTGTCAACTTTTCTAGCACAAAGTTCAAATCCCAAGCTGGCAGTGGTGGTTTCCTAGGAGGTTTTACATTCTTGATCCCTCTGAGGAACTGCCTGAGTAGAGGATGTGAGAAGACAGGTGGATCAAAGCTGTATTCTGCTGAAATAGCTGATGCATGTATCTTGATGGAGGAATAGGACAGGCCTGTATGTAGAAGCTCTGCCAAGTACTCCAGAATGTTAGCCATATCTATATTCGACACATCCTTCCCTCTTTCAGCACTCCAAATGACAAACCTTTTCCATTTCCCTGCATAGTTCCTTCTTGTTGAAGGTCTGCGGGCTTCAAGGATAATGTCTTTAACCCTTTGGGAGAGATCTGGGATAGTTGCTGCTATGTGATGTGCCATGCAGTCAGCTGCAACGTTTTAGGTTTGGATGCATGATTCTGTAGTTGTTCTGAGTTAACATCAAAGGCATCAGGGTATTGACCACATTTTGTCCCGAGACATGCTCCTCAGCAATGGGTACCAGTGTTGTCTTGGCCAGTTTGGAGCTATCAGGATTATCCTTGGACGTTCCTCCTTGATTTTTAGTAATACCTTGTGTATCAAGGGAAGAGGTGGGAATGCATATGCTGTCAGGCCTTTCCAGCTGAAGGAGAGCGAATCCACTTTCGATGCAAGTGGATGGAATGTCCTTTGCAGAATTTTTGAGCTGGTGGTTGAGAGGGGAAGCGAATAGATCTATCTGTGGCATTCCCCATTTCTTTGATGGTCTTGAAGATGTCCGGGTGTAGCATCCATTCGTGAGCATCCGAGGTGGTTCTGCTTAACATGTCTGCTAGAGTGTTCTCCTTTCCGGTACAAACATTGCCTGTAACTGGATGTTGTAGCTGAGTGCCAGGTTCCAAAGGTCCAAAGTCATTCTGCATAGGGGGTATGAATGAGTGCCTCCCTGTTTGTTGATGTACCACATGACTGTGGTGTTGTCTGTCCTTATCATCAAATGGCCTTCTTTGAGAAATGGTCTGAATTTTTGGATTGCCAGTTTTACTGCCAGCATTTCTTTTAGGTTGATGTGCAGGTGAAGTTGGTCCCGTCCACAATCCTTGCACCCATTTGTCCAGCATGTGAGCCCCCCATCCTAGGTCTGAGGCGCCTGTTGTGATGGTTTGGCTTGCTTGATATTTGTGAAAGGGTAAGCCTGGGTTTGACTGGCATGCTTGAGCCCACCATAGGAACTCCTGTTTTAGGCATGGAATTAGTGGAATTTCTGTTTCTAGGCTGTGCCTGTGTTGGGACCATAAATTCTTTAGGTACCACTGTAGTTTTCTCATATGCAGTCTGGCATGTGGAACCAAGATTATGCATGATGCCATGAAGCCCAAGGCCTGCAGAACTTTTCTTGCTGTTAGCTTGCTGTGGTTTGTTAGTGCCAAGAAGTAAAGAGGGAGATCTTTTGTTTTTCTGCAGTTAGGAATGCCATTTGTTTTACTGTGTCCAATTCGCCAAGAATGTCCTTGTTTGGGATGGAATCAGCCTTGATTTTTGCAAATTGACTGTGTATCCCAGTGCTTGTAGCAAGTAAATGACCCTTTGTAAATCTGTTGTCAGCTTGCTTTTGTTGTCCCCTTGTAGCAGGCAGTCGTCCAGGTATGGATAAATTTGGATTCCTGTAGTCTGCAGTGGCGATTACTGATGCCAGGCATTTTGTGAATACTCTGGGCAGTAGATAAGCCAAAGGGCAATGCTGAGAATTGATAGTGCTCTGATCCTGCAAGAAATCTGAGGTATCTTCTGCAAATTGGTCGAATGGGGACGTGCAGGTATGCCTCCTTGAGATCTAGAGTTACCAGCCAACACTCCTTGCCCAGCATGGGAAGAAGTTGCTGTAGGGTCAGCATCTTGAATTTTGGGACAATGATGTATGTGTTTAAGGTGGACAGATCGAGAATAGGTCTCCAGCTTTTTCCTTTCTTGGAACTAGGAATAGTCTGGAGTAGAATCCTTTGCCTTGTTCTGTTATTGGTACTCTTTCCACAGCTCTCATCTTTGTTAATTGCATTATCTGCTGTAGAGCTTCTGTTTTTGATTTGGAGGTAGGTTTGGCATTCCTCTTTGACTGGTATAGTGTGGAAGTGGAACCGTAACCTTGGTCTATGGTTTGCAAAATCCACTT
Organism: Protopterus annectens; assembly: GCF_019279795.1. NCBI lineage: Eukaryota > Metazoa > Chordata > Ceratodontiformes > Protopteridae > Protopterus > Protopterus annectens. Next base: position 1,025,060,848 of record NC_056743.1, read on the forward strand.
GTCTTTTGTGATATAGTGCCAGTTTTTGAAAATAAGGTTAATTTTCCGCCTAAGGGTGCTGCTATTTGTTCCCTGGTAGGCGGAGTTAGAATCAAGTCACTGTGATTGCCCTGTTGTAGTGGTAGTGGCTGTGCCTGTGGCTCTGTTATTACCTTGCCACTGTCGTCCTCTGTAGGCACCCCTCTGGTTTGATTTCTGCCTCTGGAACGTCTATTCCTGCCCCTTTGGGATCTTGTGGAGTCAGGAAAGGACCAATTTTGGCAGGCCAGTTCCTGCTAAACCTTGGGGCTGAACCTGCAAGAAATCTTTAACCGTTTGTACAGATTTTGCCTTTTCTTCCATTTTCTTCATTACCTGCTGGGCAGGTGTACCAAACAAACTGGTCTTATCCATAGGAGCATCTAATAACTTAGCTTTAACATGATCCGGTAAAACTTGTTCCTTCAGCCATGCATGTCTTCTTATCACTGTGCCAGTCATGGCTGATCTAAATGAAGCCTCCAGTGCATCATAGCCACATTTTAAGGAATGGTTACTAACCTGTTGTATGTTATTTACCATTTCTAATAGATTTTCTTATCTATAGAGTCATCAGAGGATAGCTTTTAGTTAACTGATCAAGCATAAACTCTTGGTATTGTATCATGTGAAACTGACAGTTTAAAGCTCTAGCTGAGAGAGTAGCAGAGGTGTAAACCTTTTTGCCCCATCTGTCTAAAGACCTGGCTTTCCTTTCAGAAGGAATAGGGTGTTTGCTGTGGTTGAGGCTACTGCCTTAGGGCCCTGGGATATAGTTTCGGGTCTGCAAGAGGGGCCTTGTATAGGTGATGATGAGTGTCTGGCACCCTGTAAAATCTATCTGGTTTGGCAGGTGCTGGAGGTAAAGAATCTGGTGCAGTGCAAACATCATTAAATGCATCGTCCACAACAGAGAGGACAGGAGGTATAGCTAAGGGCCTGTGTTGTGGTAGGTGTAGAAAAGTCCTAAGTCTTTTCTGGAGTCTGAAAATCCTGTTCCTGCCATTGGAAATGTTCTCTCATGGCATGTAAGGTTCCCCAAAGGAGAATTCTTCTGGTGGGGAAGCAGCTGGAATGGATTCTTCAGCATCTGAGTCCTCAAAATTGGAGAAAGGAGCCTCTGGCTGGTCTGTAATATCTGAGTCTTCCACAGAATCATCAGAGGACACAGGCTCGAGGGGCTCTGCTCTAGGTCTCTTTTCTGGGGGCTGAGAGGCCCTGTCTGGGTGAGATTGAGATCCCTAATTAAGGATATTAAATCTTCTGCCAGAGTAAGCATTTGTGAACTAGAAGTGGGCCTGGTTGAGGGGGGTTTAACAGGCACTGACTTAGTAGATTTGGCTGCTTTAGCCCTGGCGAAGGCCTTAATAGACATGGCTGCAGGAGGCCTTGCAGCACCACGTGCTGGGGTAGAGACATCCAAAGGGATGGTGTCTGATAAGTCACTAGTAACCACTGTAGTAGGTAAAATTTCTGAGGCCGATTCAAGTAAGGTAACCGGAACCTCAGTAGTAGTCATTGATTCGGCTGTACTCTGATCAGTTTTCTCGGTTTCGGCCGAAACAGAGACACTCGCGGTTTGCTTAACCATGGTTTCGGCCGAAACCGCGGACCGCGAGTGTCGGTCTTTTTCTTTGCATTTTTTAATAATTTGGGTAGTCGGAGGATCCGACGGCATAATGTACGCAAATTCAGAGCCGAAAAACTGTTCAGCAAACTCCAACGTCTAAGCGTTCGTCGGTTGAAAGAAGCACAGGCCGAACAGGCTGCTACGTCGTGGTCTGGGCCTAAACAAGGCAAACAGTAAGAGTGGAAATCTTTATGAGGTATTTGTTTCCCACAAGTTAAACAGTTATTGACTTTTTCTGACATCGGCTGAGGCAAGAGAGAGTCCCCAACGGGGTACTTAGCTTTAGAAGTCTTGAAGGAGTATTCGGTAGTAGTAATCTCTGGATCTGACCGACCGCACTTGCGAACAGCTTCTGCTTGGGCGCCACGGCAAGAAAGACTGAAGAAAATGGCGTCGGCTGATGCCTTTATACCCGAAGACCAGCAGAGATGACGTCAGGTGAAGTGCGACATCAGCCGAAGCCGGACCCGGACTTTGGAATCCGGCCGACCGAAGGGCTGCCTGACGACAGGACAACCCAGTTGTTATGACTGCAGATGCATCCATGAAGGACATCTGCCATGAGCCCCAAAACCCTGAGGTACTCCTTCCAAGCAATCGAAGTTAGAGTGGAAAACCTTAGACTTTGATATAGATCTACTTGTTTCCTGTAGAAACGATCTTTGAACTGAGGTGTCCAGCTGACATCCCAGGAGCACAAACCTTGAGGAGTCAAAAAGACTTCTGAATGCTGTCTTGGAATCCCAGGTGGTGTTCAAGAGCTCTCACTCAAGTGAGAGATTTGACACTGAGAAAGACTCTGCAAAGATAAGCAAGTCATCTAAATATGGAAGAAAGAAAATGGATACCTTGCTTTCTGCAATGACCTATAACTGGAGCTAGACAGTTTGTGAACACTTTTCGTGCAGTGGACCATCTAAAGGATAGGGTAGAGAACTAAACATGATCCAGACACCAACTTTAAAACGCTTGAAGTCAAGATGAAAAGGAATGCGATAAGCACCTTTTAAATAAAGTGTTACCAGGAAACTTGAATGAGAACAAAGTAGTAACAGACTGTGGAACAACATCATTTTGAAGTTAGGTACCATCACAAACTGGTCTAAGAAAGATCCAGAACTGGTCTCCAAGCATCTTCTCTCTTTGCCACTAAAAAGTACAGTTTTGTACCTACCATAAATGTAGATGTCCGATAGGTATGCATCTGCAGTCATAACATATGGATTGTCCTGCCTCAGGCAGCCCTTCGGTCGGCCGGATTCCAAAGTCTGGGTCTGGCCTCGGCTGATGTCGCACTTTCCCCGACGTCAGAGCATCTGGGGTATAAAAGCATCAGCAGACGCCATCTTCCTCAGTTTTTCTTGCCCCAGATGCCAGGTGCCCTCTAGGAAGGCTAAATTTGGAGAAATGCAATAAATTCCAAACATTTGCAAAAATATATACATATATATATATATACAAACAAATACACCATAATAGATCCCCCAGCTAGCTAATAGAGGAGTAAGCACCCTAGGAATACCACAGAGGGAAGGAGGGAGGGTAAACCTGACTGCAGATGCTTACCTATCGGACATCTACATTTATGGTAGGTACAAAACTGTACTATGTCCTTCAAGGATGCATCTGCAGTCATAACATATGGGTAGAATACCATAGCCAATCTGGGGGTGGAGGTACTAAGAAAATGATGGTGTAGTTAAGAGACCCTGCAGGACTGCTGTAGCAAAACCTGCTCTGGATCTGGAGTATAAGGGTAAATTGTAATGCTTGGCAAAAGTATGCATGGAGCTCCATGTAGCAGCTTCTAAAATGTCCTTGGTAGCCACCCCTCTTAGGAAGGCTGTAGTGGTGGCTGTGGCCCTCGTGGAATGAGGCCTAATATTCACAGGAACAGGTCTTTCCATGAAAGGAGTAGCAAAAAAGTACAGTTTTGTACCTACCATAAATGTAGATGTCCGAACTGGATAGCATCTGCAGTCATAACAAGTGGGTTGTCCTGTCGTCAGGCAGCCCTGCAGTCGGCCGGATTCCAAAGTCCGGGTCCGGCTTCGGCTGATGTCGCACTCCACCCGACGTCATCTCTGTTGGTCTTCGGGTATAAAAGCATCAGCCGACGCCATTTTCCTCAGTGTTTCTTGCCCCAGATGCCAGCAGCCCTCTTGCAGGCTAAAAATTTGGATAGATGCCAATGTTTCCAAATAGATAGAGGTAAACACAACAATAAGCATATATGTACATATATACAAACAAATACACCATAAAGACTCCCCAACAGCTAGCTATTAGGAGGGTAAACACCCTAGGAGTACCACAGAGGGGAAGGAGGGAGGGTAATCCTGACTGCAGATGCTGTCCAGTTCGGACATCTACATTTATGGTAGGTACAAAACTGTACTATGTCCTTCATGGATGCATCTGCAGTCATAACAAGTGGGTAGAATACCATAGCCAACTACTCTAGTAGGATAAGAGTAGATTATGGTGTGTTTAGGATCCCTTGCAGTACAGCAGTGGCAAACCCTGCTCGGATCTGGAATATAGAGGCAAATTATAATGCTTGGCGAATGTATGCACGGAGGTCCAAGTAGCCGCCTCAATAATGTCTTTGGTTGCCACTCCTCGTAAGAAGGCTGTGGTAGTGGCTGTTGCCCTTGTAGAATGAGGTCTTATGTTCTGTGGAATTGGTTTTCCATGGAAGGAGTAACAGTATCGTATGCAATTTCCTATCCATTTGGAGATTGTCTGTTTGGAAATAGCTTTTCCTTCCCTTCCTGTTGCATAGGCTACAAAAAGTTGGTCAGTCTTTCTGCTATTTCTTGTTCTCTCCAAGTAGAAGAGTAGCTGTCTATGTACATCCAAGGTATGCAGTATTCTTTCCCTCTGTTTTGTGGGTTGGGAAAGAAGGTAGGTAGGTGGATTGCCTGGTTTAAAGACACTCTGGATACCACCTTGGGCATAAATGTAGGATTAGTCCTCATGGACACTCTATCTTGGTGGAAGATTAGGAAGGGTTGCACTGCCATTAAGGCCTGTAGTTCTGAAACCCTCCTTGCTGAAGTAATTGCCAGTAGGAAAGCAGTTTTCCATGACAGGTGTTGTAGGTCTGCTGTTGCTGCTGGTTCAAAGGGTGATAGTGTCAACTTTTCTAGCACAAAGTTTAAATCCCAAGCTGGTAATGGTGGTTTCCTTGGAGGTTTTACATTCTTGATTCCTCTGAGGAACTGCCTGAGCAAAGGGTGCGAAAAACAGGTGGATCAAAGCTGTATTCTGCTGAAATAGCTGATGCATGTATCTTGATGGAGGAGTAGGACAGGCCTGAATGAAGAAGTTCGCCAGATACTCCAGAATGTTAGGCATATCTATGTTTGACACATCTTTTCCTCTTTCCGTACTCCAAATGACAAACCTTTTCCATTTTCCAGCATAGTTCCTTCTTGTTGAAGGTCTGCGTGCTTCAAGAATAATGTCTTTAACTCTTTGGGAAAGTTCTGGATTAGCTGCTGCTATGTGATGTTCCATGCAGTCAGTTGCAGCGTTTTAGGTTTGGATGTATGATGCTGTAGTTGTTCTGAGTTAACATCAAAGGCATCAGGGGTATTGGCCACATATTGTTCCGAGACATGCTCTTCAGTAGTGGGTACCAGTGTTGTCTTGGCCAGTTTGGAGCTATCAGGATTATCCTTGGACGTTCTTCCTTGATTTTTAGTAGTACCTTGTGTATCAAAGGAAGAGGTGGGAATGCATATGCTGTTAGGCCTTTCCAGTTGAAGGAGAGTGAGTCCACTTTCCATGCTAGTGGGTGGAATGTCCTTGTTTAGAATTTTTTGAGCTGGTGATTGAGAGGTGATGCGAATAGGTCTATCTGTGGCATTCCCCATTTCTTCGAGATGGTCTTGAAGATGTCCGGGTGCAGCTTCCATTCGTGGGCATCCGGTGGTTCTGCTTAATATGTCTGCTAGAGTATTGTCTTTCCCGGTACAAATATTGCCTGTAACTGAATGTTGTAGCTGAGTGCCAGGGTCCACAGCTCCAAGGTCATTCTGCATAGGGGGTATGAATGAGTGCCTCCCTGTTTGTTGATGTACCACATGACTGTGGTGTTGTCTGTCCTTATCATCAACTGGCCCTCTTTGAGAAATGGTTTGAACTTTTGGATTGCCAGTTTTACTGCCAGCATTTCTTTTAGATTGATGTGCAGGTGAAGTTGATCCTGTGTCCACAATCCTTGCACGCATTTGTCCAGCATGTGGGCCCCCATCCTAGGTCTGAAGCGTCTGTTGTGATGGTCTGGCTTGGTTGACATCTGCAAAGGGTAGGCCTGGGTTTGACTGGCATGCCTGAGCCCACCATAGGAACTCCTGTTTTAAGCATGGAATTAGTGGGATTTCTGTTTCTAGACTGTGTCTGTGTTGGGACCATAAATTCTTTAGGTACCACTGTAGTTTCCTCATATGTAGTCTGGCAAATGGGACCAAGATTATGCATGATGCCATGAAGCCCAAGGCCTGCAGAACTTTTCTTGCTGTTAACTTGTTCAGTTTTGTTAGTGCCAAGAAGTAAAGAGGAAGTTCTTTTGTTTTTCTGTAGTCAGGAATGCCATTTGTTGTACTGTGTCCAATTCCGCCAAGAATGTCCTTGTTTGGGATGGTATCAGCCTTGACTTTTGTAAATTGACTGTGTATCCCAGTCCTTGTAGCAAGTAAATGACCCTTTGTAAATCTGTTGTCAGCTTGCTTTTGTTGTCCCCTTGTAGCAGGCAGTCGTCCAGGTATGGGTAAATTTGAATTCCTGTAGTCTGCAATGGGCGATTACTGATGCCAGGCATTTTGTGAATACTCTGGGCAGTAGATAAGCCAAAGGGCAATGCTGAGAATTGATAGTGCTCTGATCCTGCAAGAAATCTGAGGTATCTTCTGCAGATTGGTCGAATGGGGACGTGCAGGTATGCCTCCTTGAGATCTAGAGTTACCAGCCAAGACTCCTTGCCCAGCATGGGAAGAAGTTGCTGTAGGGTCAGCATTTTGAATTTTGGGACAATGATGTATGTATTTAAGGTGGACAGGTTAGAATTGGTCTCCAACTTTTTTCCTTTCTTGGAACTAGGAATAGTCTGGAGTAGAACCCTTTCCTTGTTCTGCTGTTGGCACTCTTTCCACAGCTCTTATGTTTGCTAACTCCATTATCTGGTAGAGCCTCTGTTTTTGATTTGGAGGTAGATTTGGCATTCCTCTTTGACTGGTAAAGTGTGGAAGTGAAACCGGTAACCTTGATCTATGGTTTGTAAAATCCACTTGTCTTTTGTTATGTAGTGCCAGTTCTTTGAAAATAAGGTTAACTTTCCGCCTAGAGGAGCTGCTATTTGTTCCCTGGTAGGCGGATTTAGGATTAAGTCACTGTGGTTGTGCTGATGTAGTGGCAGTGGCTGTGTCTGTGCCTCTGTTGTTACCTTGCCACTGTCGCCTCTGTAGGCACCTCCTCTGGATTGGTTTCTGCCTCTGGAACGTCTATTCCTGCCCCTTTGAAATTTTGTGGAGTCAGGAAAGGACCAATTTTGGCAGGCCAGTTCCTGCTAAACCTTGGGGTTGAACCTGCAAGAAATCTTTAACAGTTTGAACAGATTTTGCCTTTTCTTCCATTTTCTTCATAACCTGCTGGGCAGGTGTACCAAACAAACTTGTCTTGTCCATAGGAGCATCTAGCAACTTAGCTTTAACATGATCCGGTAAAGCTTGTTCCTTTAGCCATGCATGCCTTCTTATCACTGTGCCTGTCATGGCTGATCTAAATGAAGCCTCCAGTGCATCATAGCCACATTTTAAGGAATGGTTGCTAACCTGTTGTATGTTATTTACCATCTCTAATACATATTTCTTATCAAGAGATTCATCAGTGGTTAGTTTTTAGTTAACTGATCAAGCATAAACTCTTGGTATTGTATCATGTGAAACTGACAGTTTAAAGCTCTAGCTGAGAGAGTAGCTGAAGTGTAGACCTTTTACCCCATCTGTCTAGTGACCTTGCTTCCCTTTCAGAAGGAATAGGGTTTTAGCTGTGGTCGCTACTGCCTTGGGACCCTGGGATATAGTTTCTGCGTCTGCAAGTGGGGCCTTGTAAAGGTGGTGATGAGTATCTGGCACCCTGTAAAATCTGTCTGGTTTGGCAGGGGCTGGGGTAAAGAATCTGGAGCGGAGCAAACATCATTGAAAGCGTCATCCACCACAGAGAACAGGAGGTATAGCTAAGGGCCTGTGCTGTGGGAGGTGCAGAAAGGTCCTAAGTCTTTTCTGGAGTCTGAAAATCCTGTTGCTGCCATTGGAACTGTTCTCGCATGGCATGCAAGGTTTCCCAAAGGAGAATTCTTCTGGTGGGAAGCAGCTGGAATGGATTCTTCAGCATCAGAATCTTCAAAATTGGAGAAGGAGCCTCAGGCTGGTCAGTTATGTCTGATTCATCAGCAGAATCATCAGAAGACACTGGCTCAGGGGCTCTGCCCTAGGTCTCTTCTCTGGGGCTGAGAGGCCCTGTCTGGGTGAGATTGAGATCCTCTAATTAAAGAAATTAAATCTTCTGCCAAAGAAAGCATTTGAGAACTAGAAGAGGGCCTGGATGTGGGGTTTAACAGGCACTGTTTTAGTAGTCTTGGCTGCTTTAGCCCTGGCGAAGGCCTTAATGGACATGGCAGCTGGAGGCCTAGCAGCACCACGTGCTGGGGTAGAGACATCCAAGGGATGGTGTCTGATAAGTCAACCACCGTAGTGGGTAAAATTTCTGAGGTCGATTCAAGAGTTGTAGCAGGGGCCTCAGTTGTAAGAATACGTTCAGCTGTACTTTGAGCAGTTTTCGGTTTCGCCGAAACCGAGACACTCATTTTGCTTTACCGTGGTTCGGCCGAAACCGGACCGCGAGTGTCGGTCTTTATCTTGCGTTTTTGGGGGTAGTCGGAGGATCCGACGGCATAATGTACGCAAAATCAGAACCGAAAAACTGTTCTGCAAACTCCGACCGACGCCTAAGCGTTCGGTTGAAAGAGGCACAGGCGAACAGGCTGCTACGTGTGGCTGGGCCTAAACAAGGCAGACAGTAAGAGTGGAAATCTTTATGAGGTATTTGTTTCACAGGTTAAACAATTGTTAACTTTTTCTGACATCGGCTGAGGCAAGAAAGAGTCCCCAACGGGTACTTAGCTTTAGAAGTCTTCGAAGTAGTATTCGGTAGAAGTAATCTCTGGATCCGACCGACCGGCACTTGCGAACAGCTTCTGCTTCGGGCGCCACGCGGCAAGAAAGACTGAGGAAAATGGCGTCGGCTGATGCTTTTATACCCGAAGACCAACAGAGATGACGTCGGGTGGAGTGCGACATCAGCCGAAGCCGGACCCGGACTTTGGAATCCGGCCGACTGCAGGGCTGCCTGACGACAGGACAACCCACTTGTTATGACTGCAGATGCATCCATGAAGGACATCGAATGCAATTTCCTATCCATTTTGAGATTGTCTGTTTGGAAATTGCTTTTCCTTGTGTCCCAGCTGCATATGCTACAAACAGTTGGTCAGTCTTTCTGTAACTTTTAGTTCTGTCCAAATAGTATCGTAATTGTCTGTGGATATCCAGAGTGTGGAGAAGTTTCTCCCCTTTATTTTGTGGATTTGGGAAGAATGTAGGCAAATGAATTGCTTGGTTCAAGGATACTCTAGATACCACCTTTGGCATAAAAGTTGGGTTGGTTCTTAATGAAACTCTGTCCTGATGAAAAATAAGAAATGGCTGCACTGCCACTAAAGCTTGTAACTCAGACACTCTTCTTGCTGAAGTTATGGCCAGAAGGAATGCAGTTTCCGAGGATAGAAACTGTAGATCTGCCGATGCTGCTGGTTCGAATGGAGGGAGTGTAAGTTTTTCCAGCACAAAGTTAAGGTCCCAAGTAGGTAAAGGTGGCCTCCTTGGAGGATTGATTTTTTTGATTCCTCTGAGAAATTGTCTTAAGAGAGGATGCGAGTAGACAGGAGGATTTACATTGTATTCTGCTGAAATTGCTGAGGCATGTATTTTAATGGAAGAATAAGACAGGCCATTGTGGAACAATTCTGCTAAGTATTCCAGTATATGTGACATGTTCATCACTGTCACATCAAGGCCCTTTGTTGTGCTCCAAATGAGAAATCTTTTCCATTTTGCTGAGTATGCCTTCCTTGTGGAAGGCTGAGCTTCCATAATAATGTCCTTTACCCTCTGGGATAAGCTGTCCTGGGAAGGAGTCATGGTATTCTCCAGGCAGTTAGCTGCAAGGTCTTTAGGTTGGGATGCAGGATCTTGTAATTGTTCTGCGTCAGAAGAAGAGGCCATAATGGGAGAGGCCACGGTTTCGTCTGTGACGAGCTCTTCAACAGTGGGTACCAATGCTGCCTTGGCCAGTCTGGAGCTATCAGAATCACTTTTGGCTGTTCTGCCCTGATCTTCAGTAAAACCTTGGACATTAATGGGATTGGTGGGAAAGCAAAGACTTTTCGGGCTTTCCAGCTGAAAGAGAGAGAGTCCACCTTCCATGCTTGTGGATGGTATGTCCTTGTGCAAAAAATTTTCAGTTGATTGTGGGGCGAGGCGAACAGATCTATCTCGGGCCTTCCCCATGTCTGTGTTATGAGCAAGAAGATGTCTGGGTGCAGCATCCATTCGTGTGCATCCATGGAAGTTCTGCTTAAAGTGTCTGCCAGAGTATTGTCTTTCCCTGGCACGTACTGGGCCTGTAGTTGTATATTGTGTTTCAAACAAAGATCCCATAGATTCATAGCCAGTCTGCATAGAGGGTAGGAATGCGTGCCTCCTTGCTTGTTTATGTACCACATAACTGTGGTGTTGTCTGTCCTTATTAGTAGGTGGCCTTGTTGAAGGAAAGGTTTGAAAGCCTCGATTGCATGTATCACTGCCAGCATTTCGTTTTGGTTTATGTGCATTTGCAGCTGCCCTTGAGACCATAGTTCTTGGATACATTTGTCCTCCATGTGTGCTCCCCAACCTTGGTCTGAAGCGCCTGTGGTGATGGTTTGGTTTGCTTTTGGTTTGAAGAAAGGCAACCCTCTGTTGGTCTGGCATGCTTGAGCCCACCACAGGAATTCCTTTTGAAGGCAAGGTATGATTGGAATCAGAGTTTCTAAGCTGTGACTGTGCTGAGTCCATACACTCCTTAGGTACCATTGCAATCTTCTCATATGTAGTCTGGCTTGTGGAATTAGTATTATGCAGGATGCCATGAAACCCAGGGCCTGCAGGATTTTCCTTGCAGTTAGCGGAGTTCTTTAACAAATTTGTCTTGCTGTCCGCTTGTATCAGGCAGTCCAGATATGGGTAGATTTGAATCCCCTGAAGTCTGCAGTGTGCAATTACTGATGCCAGGCATTTCGTGAATACTCTGGGCGCAGTAGATAAGCCAAAGGGCAATGCTGAGAATTGATAATGCTCTGATCCTGCAAGAAATCTGAGGTGTCTTCTGCAACTTTGTCGAATGGGGACATGCAGGTATGCCTCCTTGAGATCTAGAGTCACCAGCCAAGACTCCTTGCCCAGCATGGGAAGAAGCTGCTGTAGGGTCAGCATCTTGAATTTCGGTACAATGAGGTAAGTGTTCAGTGCGGACAGATCGAGAATAGGCCTCCGTTGATTTTCTTTCCTGGGAACAAGGAATAACCTTGAATAAAAACCTTGGCCTTGTTCTGAGAGAGGAACCTTCTCTATGGCTTTCATTTGTAGTAATTTGGTGATTTGCTTCAAAGCCTCCGCCCTCTGATTTGGTGGCAGGTCTGGCATTCCTTTTCTTTTTGGCAATGTGTGGAAATGGAACCTGTATCCTTTGTCTATTATTTGCAGTGTCCATGAGTCCCTTGTAATGTAATGCCAATTTTCTGAAAATAAAGAAAGCTTTCCGCCCAATGGTGCTTCTAATAGAGCCCTGGTTGGCAGAGTCAAAAATAAGTCATTGTGTTTGAGTAAGTTGAAACAACATGCTAGAAAATGGTCATTAAATTGAACATAATATAGTACAAAGTTACATACAATAAGCAGAATACAGAAAATATACATATGTTTGTAAAACAGAAAAAACAGATACACTATAAACGCAGAATATATGCAGCAGATAATCCAAAGGCAAGAGCCAATTTCCAAGACTACAGCTCTGGAAACTACTATTAGTAGATTTTTTTTTAGAAGCAGAGGCAGAGATGAGACAGAAATGGTTGCTGCAGTAGTATTAGAGAATGCAAGGTGGATTAAGTTGGGCCATTGTATAAGCATGTCCATGATATATGGACAGTATCCTTTGGTGGTGTTTTGAAAGAGTTCGAGATCTAACACTTGGTGGTAGTTTATTCCAAGCATTTGCAACTGAGTAGCTGCAGAGGAGTTTACCAATGTTTTTGTTGGGTTCATAAACTTGTAGAAGATGCTGATGGGAGCTATGACGGCCCGGTTGGGAGTATAGCGCTGGATGAGTGTAGAGAGAAAGAGGGACAGGAGGATGGTTCATGTAAGATGGAATGCGCCATGAGAAGCTGGGATAGTAGGATTTGATGAAGAAATTCCAGCCACTGCAGATTTTTCAAGGCAGTGGTGACAGTGGCAGGCTGGTCAGAGGCAAATCGTGCAATTTTATTGTAGGCGAGTTGCAGTTTAGATAGAAGACTGGATGCTAGCAAGAATAGGGCAGCGTAGAGTAGGAATGCTTACGCAAGAGAGCCGAGAGACATTTGTGAGGAATTTTTTATGCCTATATAGCAGGCCTAACTTTTTGTGTATCTTTTTAATGCAATGCTGAATATGGAGATTTTACTTGGTCATCAATAGTAACTCCTAGCAATTTACTGTGAGGTTCAACAGAGATGGTGTTAAGGGAGCAGACAGTAAAGATAGTTTTATGATATTGGAGAGATTTAGGGAGGAACAGAAGTTTAGTTTTCTTAGGGTTAAGTAGTAATTGGTTGGAAGTTGGTCATTTATCAACTGATTGCAGAGATTCTTGGATGAGGGTGTGAAGATGATCATGTTGGAGGAGTTGCTGGTGGAATCATCAGAATATTGTATGACAGATGAGAGTGGACAGGAAGACTACAGGTCATTAGTAAAGATATTGAATAATAGCTGTCCAAGGATGGAGCCTTGGGGTACTGGTAAGAAGGGAGAAAAGTTAGACTGCCATATAAAGTACAGTTGTGTACCTATCATAAATGTAGATGGAGTGTATTCACTGTTGCAGTCATTACTCTTGGGTTATCCTGCTAGCAGGCTACCCGCAGTCGGCCTGGATTCCAAAGTCTAGGTCCGGCATCGGTTGCTGTCGCCTCTTCCCTGACGTCAGTGCGCCAGGGGTATAAAAGATGCAGCAGACGCCATTTTCTTCAGTTTTTCTTGCCCCAGATTGTCAGGTGCCCACAAAATGTTAGGCTAAAAAATTATGTCAATAATTATGCATGCAGTAAAATAAACATTTCCTTCATCTACAAGCAAATACACCACATAGGTTGTATAAGATAGAGAAGTATAGGTATGTCCCAGCAAAGAAAAGGGGGATGGTGGGTAACCTGGACTGCAACAGTGAATACACTTGAACATCTACATTTATGGTAGGTACACAACTGTACTATGTTCATCGTGTTTACCTGTTGCAGTCATTACTCTTGGGTTGAATCCCAAAGCTGAGGTTGGGTGGCTGGGCCTAAATAGGATTAGGAGAGGCTATAAGGCCCTGCAGAACTGCAATGGCGAAGCCTGCTCTGGATTTAGAATAGAGAGGTAAATGGTAGTGCTTTGTAAAAGTGTGCACTGAACTCAGGTTGCAGCCTCTAAAATGTCTTTGGTTGGTACTCCTCTGAGAAAGGCTGCTGAAGTGGCTGCTGCCCTGGTAGAATGAGGCCACTGATTTGCCATGTTGTGAGTAGCAGAAACGAATGCAGTGGCCTATCCATTTTGAAATAGTCCGTTTTGAGACAGGCTTTCCTTGAGATCCTGCAGCATATGCCACTAAAAGTTGCTCAGTTTTTCTGAAAGCTTTAGTTCTGTCCAAGTAGAAGCGTAGTTGTCTGTGTATGTCAAAGGAATGCAGAAGTCTCTCACCCTTATTCTGTGGGTTTGGATAAAAAGGTAGGCAAATGAATGGTATGGTTAAGGGCCACACTGGACACTACCTTAGGCATAAATGTTGGGTTCGTCCATAGAGAAACCCTGTCTGGATGGAAAATGATGAAAGGTTCCACAGCCATGAGTGCCTGCAACTCTGAAACTCGTCTTGCAGAGGTTATTGCTAGGAGCACAGCTGTTTTCCAAGACAAAAACTTTATATCAGCTGTATTGGCTGGCTCAAAAGGCGGCAGTGTGAGTTTTTCCAAGGCATAATTGAGGTCCCATGCAGGTATTGGGGCTCTCCTTGGAGGTCATAAGTTTATGGCCCCTCTGATGTACTGCCTTAGCAATGGATGGGAAAAAATAGGAGGTTCCGTATTGTAATGAGCTGAAATGGCAGAGGCATGAATTTTAATTGATGAAAAGGATAGGCCTTTGTCCAGCATCTCAGTTAGGTATTGTAAAATCTGAGGAATATTTGGTACAGATGTTTCAATTCCTTGTGCCTGGTTCCAAGCACAGAATCTTTTCCATTTTTCTGCACAAGATTTTCTGGTACTGGGCCTCCTGGCCTCCAAAATAACATCCATCACTGCTATAGAGAGAGGTGTGTTTTGAATGGTTACATTATCCGCCATGCTGCCAGATTTAGGGTCCTGAGTTGGCTGTGCAGAATCTGATTGTTTCACTGGGTCAGTAAGTGAGGAATTAGATGCAATGTCCAGGCTGGGCCTTGAGACAAGCTTTTTAGGATTGGCTACCAGTGCTGGCCTGGCCAGTCTGGGGCAATCAGAATCATTCTTGGCTTCTCTTGTCTGACCTTTAGGAGTACCTTGAGAAGGAGAGGCAGAGGAGGAAAGGCATATATTTTTAGACTTTTCCAGCTGAATGACAGAGCATCCACTTTCCATGCTTGCTTGTGATAAGTCCTTGTGCAGAATTTCTGTAGTTGTCAGTTGTAAGGGGAGGCAAATAGATGTATGTCTGGGCATCCCCATTCCTTTATCATCACGCTGAAGACTTGTGGATCCAGTTTCCACTTTTGGGGATCTGTGAGGTTTCTGCTTAGTTCGTCTGCCAGTATATTGTTCTTTCCTGGCAGGAATTGTGCTTGCAGGTGTACTTGATAAGTCAATGCTGTATCCCACAAAGTCATGGCTTGTCTGCAGAGGGGGTAGGAATGTGTGCCTCCCTGCTTGTTTATGTACCACATGACTGTAGTATTGTCCGTCCTTATCAGTAGTTGTCCTGGATGAAGTAGATCCTTGAAAGCTGTCAGGGCATTCTGAACAGCTAGCATCTCTTTTTGATTGATATGTATATGCATTTGGCTTGTAGACCATGTGCCCTGAATACATTTTCCTGCCATGTGTGCTCCCCAGGCATAATCTGATGCATCTGTTGTTATTGACTGCCTGGCTGTGGGTAGAGTGAATGGCTGTCCCTTGTTGAGGTGACAGGCATGTGCCGACCATCGAAACTCCTGTTACAGGCAAGGAATGAGGGTAATTAATGCTTCCAGGCTTTGACAATGTTGAGTCCAGACACTTTTTAGGTACCATTGAAGTTTCCTCATATGCAGTCTGGCATATGGAATTAGCAGAATGCAGGATGCCATGAAGCCCAAAGCCTGCAGATTTTTTCTTGCAGATAACTGGGTCTTTGCTGCCAACATTTTGAAGTTTCCTCATATGCAGTCTGGCATATGGAATTAGCAGAATGCAGGATGCCATGAAGCCCAAAGCCTGCAGAATTTTTCTTGCAGATAACTGGGTCTTTTCTGCCAACATTTTGAACTAAGAAGTTAGTTGCTTTTGTTTGTCTGGCGTGAGATAAGCCATCTGGGCAGTTGTATTTAAGCTTGCACCCAGGAATATTACCTCTTGAGAGGGTACTAGTTTTGATTTATTTTCGTTTACTGTGTACCCTAGGCAAATTAATAATCTTTTTACGAATGCCAGATGCTTCAGTAGTCTCTCCTTCTTCTCTGCTTGTATAAGGCAGTCGTCCAAGTAAGGATATATTTGAATTCCTCTTTGTCTGCAAAATGCAATTACTGGTGCCAAGCATTTTGTGAAGACCCTGGGCGCAGTAGATAAGCCAAAGGGCAGTGCAGAGAATTGGTAGTGCATTGAGCCAGCTATGAATCTGAGGTATCTTCTGCAAGACTGTCCGAGTGGGATATGCAGGTATGCCTCTTCTAGGTTCAAAGTTACAAGCCAAGCCTTCTTGCCCAGCATGGGGACAAGCTGCTGCAGAGTTAACATTTTGAATTTTGGAACGTCCAGAAATGTGTTTAGAATAGACAGGTCCAGTATTGGTCTCCAGGCTTTGTCCTTTCTGGGTACCAAGAAAAGTCTTGAGTAAAATCCTTGTCCCTGCTCTTGCTGTGGTACTTGCTGAATGGCCCTCATGTTCATAAGGGATGACACTTGTTTTGGTGCCTCTGCCCATTGATCGTGTGGCAGGTTTGGCATACCTTTGGCAGGGTGTGAAAGTGGAACCTGTAGCCCTGGGACACTATATTCAATACCCATTTGTCCTGGGTGATCATGTGCCAAATTTGAGAGAAAAGTGCTAGTTTTCCCCTTAAGGGCGCTGCAAGAAGATAAGTGCTTGGTGCTGGCAGAGGCAAGTCATTGGGACGGTTTCCTGTATGGCTGTGCTTTGTCTTCTCCACTTTTGGAGGTAGAAGCGCCCCACTGTTTAGGCCTGTATGAGCCCTGGGGCTGGGATCTGCCTCTGGGACGTCTGTATCTGCCTCTTTGTGGCCTGTCCGACACTGGAAAGGACCAATTCTTTGTAGGCCAGTTCCTGCTAAATCTTGGTGGCTGAACCTGTAAAAAATCCTTTACGGTTTGCATAGATTTCTCTTTGTCCTCCATTTTCTTCAAAACCTCCTCTGCTTTAACACCAAATAAAGTATCATGCTGTAATGGAGCATCTAATAATTTTGTTTCAACATGATCAGGCAGATTTTGTTCCTTTAACCAAGCATAACTGCGGCCCTGCAGGAGGCCTCCAGAGAATCAAAACTACATTGCAATGTATGCTTTCCCACTTGTTCAGTTGCATGCAATAAATCCTGCATTTCCTTATTTTCTGCACAATCAGAATTGGCCAACATTTTCTGTTTTAACAGTGACATTAAGTATTGCTGATATTTAATCATATGAAATTGAGAATTTAAACCAAAGTAGCAGAAGTGTAAACCTTTTTTCCCCATATGTCTAGTGCCCTTGAATCCCGGTCAGAAGGGATAGGGTTTTTTGCAGTAGCGGCCTTAACCCCTCTGGGACCCTGAGAAATAGTTTCTGGGTCAGCAGCAGGGTTTTTATAAAGAAATTTATGTGAATCTGGAACCCTGTAGTATCTGTCTGGTTTAACAGGAGCTGGAGGTAAGAAGTCTGGAGAAAGGCCGGACTCTGAAACTACATCTTCTACAATGTCTAGCACAGTGGGGAATAGCAAGAGGCCTTTGCTGAGGAAGTAAAAGAAAATCTCTAAGCCTTTTCTTTGATTCTGAGTAATCTTGGCTCTCCCAGTGGAAGTGCTCCCTCATGGTATGCAGGGTTTCCCCAAAAGAATAATCCTCAGGAGGAGAGGCTGAAGGAATGGATTCTTCAGCATCAGAATCCTCATAGGGAGGAAGACAGTATTCCTGTACAGAAGAGGAGTCAGAGGAAATGGAAACCTGATCTGAAGAGTCATAGTCTGTCTCTTGCCTAGGCCTCTTGTCAGGAGGGGGATGGGAACCCCTGATCAAGGTAATAAGGTCTTCGGCCATTTTGAGCATGTTTCTTAGGCATGGAAGTTTGTCCTGGAGAATGCTGTACTTGTTTCTTGGTCTTTAAAGCTGCTTTAGTCTTTGCTTTAGAAGCTGAAGTAGGCTTTACATATAGCTGTGTAGGTCTGAAAAAACCCTCAAAAGCTGATGCCTGCTCAGCGGCTCCAGACACATCTGAGGGAATGATTTCCAAGTGTTCAACACCTTGAGTATCCAGAGGCCTAGCTGGCTCCACATGGGAGTCGTCAGCGGCCTGTGGCTCTGAGGTAGCAGGCGTCAGGGGCTGCGAAAGCACCTCACTGAGAACCGGCGACTGGCTTAGCGGAAGCCTAGTCTGTTTTGGATTTTGGATGCCTGTCCTCTTTTTCCTTGCGTTTTTTAGCAACTCCGGTCATCGGCTGCTCCGAGGGCATTATATAATTGAATTTTCAGCTAAAGTATTGAAAAGCAAAATCAAACCGATGCTTAATAGTGCGTTGGTTGAATCTAGCACAAAATAGACAGCTAGCAAC
This sequence comes from Protopterus annectens, assembly GCF_019279795.1. NCBI lineage: Eukaryota > Metazoa > Chordata > Ceratodontiformes > Protopteridae > Protopterus > Protopterus annectens. Next base: position 1,025,078,908 of record NC_056743.1, read on the forward strand.
ATTATGATCAAGGCCTAGGCAAGGAATACAGTAAGAATGAAAATCCTTATGAGGTATTTGCTTCCCACAAGAAATACAATTGTTAACTTTTTCTGACATCGGTCTGGAGCAAGAAAAAAGTTTCCCCAATGGGGTACTTAGCTTTAATGAAGACTTTGGATCTGAAATCAGTCTGTGAAAATCTCAGTCGGCCGACCGGCACTTGCGAACTGCTTTTGCTTCATGCACCGCATGGCAAGAGTGAAGAAAATAGCATCGGCTGTATCTTTTATACCTCTGGCGCACTGACGTCAGGGAAGAGGCAAAGTACAGTTTTGTACCTACCATAAATGTAGATGTCCGATAGATATGCAACTGCAGTCATAACATATGGGTTTGTCCTGCCTCAGGCAGCCCTCGGTCGGCCGGATTCCAAAGTCTGGGTCCGGCGTCGGCCTGCGTCGCCTCCTCTCCGACGTCAGAACGGCTGGAGTATAAAGGCATCGGCCGACGCCATTTTCTTCAGTGTTTCTTGCCCCAGATGCCAGGTGCCCTCCAAGGAAGGCTAAATTTGGTGAATGGATAAACAATTCCAGACATGCACAACAGTAATAAACAGATACACCATAAAAGATACCCCCAGCTAATAGGAATAGGGGTAGTGGACCCAAAAAGAAGGGTAGGAGGGAGGGAAAATCTGACTGCAGTTGCATATCTATCGGACATCTACATTTATGGTAGGTACAAAACTGTACTATGTCCTTCAAGAATGCAACTGCACTCATAACATATGGGTTGAATACTATAGCCAAGCTGGGGGTGGTTGGAACTAAGAAAGGGATGGTGCAGCTAAAATGCCCTGCAGGACTGCCGAAGCAAAGCCTGCTCGGGATCTGAAGTATAAAGGCAGGTTGTAGTGCTTGGTAAATGTATGCACGGAGCTCCATGTAGCAGCCTCTAGAATGTCCTTTGTAGCCACTCCTCTTAGGAAAGCTGTGGATGTGGCTATAGCTCTGGTGGAGTGTGGCCTAATATTGGCTGGCACACCTTTTCCATGAAAGGAATAGCAGAATCTGATGCAGTGTCCAATCCATTTTGAAATTGTTTGTTTGGAGATTGCTTTTCCTTGAACTCCAGCAGCATAGGCTACAAACAGTTGGTCAGTCTTTCTGGTGGTCTTTGTTCTGTCCAAGTTGTAGCGTAGTTGTCTGTGTATGTCCAAAGTATGCAGTAGCTGTTCCCCCTTGTTTTGAGGATTGGGGAAGAATCTAGGCAGGTGAATGGCTTGATTTAGAGACACCCTGGAAATTACTTTTGGCATGAAAGAAGGATTGGTTCTTAGAGAGACTCTGTCCTGATGAAAAATGAGAAAGGGAGGTACTGCCATGAGTGCCTGTATCTCAGACTCTTCTTGCTGATGTTACTGCCAATAGGAAAACCGTTTTCCAGGAGAGAAATTGCATTTCTGAAGATGCTGCTGGTTCAAAGGGAGGAAGAGTTAATTTTTCCAAGACGAAATTGAGGTCCCATGCAGGTACTGGTGGTTTTCTGGGAGGTTTGATATTCTTTATCCCTCTTAGGAACTGTCTTAGCAAGGGATGTGAAAACACAGGTGGATCACAATTGTATTTTGCTGAGATTGCTGAAGCGTGAATCTTTATGGAAGAATATGAGAGCCCAGTATGAAACATTTCTGCCAAATATTCCAATATCTGAGGTATGCACAATACTGTTGCATCCTGACCCTTGTTGGCATTCCAGATGATGAATCTCTTCCACTTGGCTGAATAAGTCTTTCTGGTGGAAGGTCTGCGTGCTTCCAGTAAAATCTCTTGTACTTCTTTGGAAAGAGAGATATCGGAAGGAGCTATGGTAACCTCCAGGTTGTCAGATGCAATGTTTGCAGGTTTTGATGAACAGTCCTGTAATTGTGCTGGGTTAGAAGCAGAGGCCATAGAGGCAGAGGCCACGGTTTGATCAGAGTTATGCTCAGCAGCAATGGGTACCAGTGTTGCCTTGGCCAATCTGGAGCTATCAAAATGCCTGTTGGTAGTTCTTCCTTGATCTTCAGTATCACCTTGGTCAGTAGTGGTAGAGGAGGGAATGCATAAATTGTTAGGGAATTCCGGCTGAAGGAGAGAGCATCCGTTTTCCAGGCCAGAGGATGGTGAGTTCTTGTACAAAACTTTTCCAGGTGATGGTTCAGGTGAGAAGCAAAGAGATCTAGTTCTGGTCTTCCCCATGCCCTTGTTATTTGTGAGAAAATGTGAGGATGCAGCATCCATTTGTGCGGATCCAAGAAATTTCTGCTCAGCTTGTCTGCCAGAACATTGTCCTTGCCTGGCACAAACTGGGATTGCAAGTGGATCTTCAGACTCAGGGACTTTTCCCAAAGAATCGTTGCTAATCTGCAGAGGGGATAAGAATGAGTGCCTCCCTGCTTGTTTATATACCACATAACAGTGGTGTTGTCTGTCCTTATTAGCAAATGTCCTTGCTGGAGTGATTTTTCGAAAGTCTCGATTGCACGTATCACTGCCAACATCTTTTTGATTTATGTGCAGATGCCTTTCCCTTGGGGTCCACTGCCCTTGAATGCATCTGTCCTCCATGTGCGCCCCCCCCCCATCCATGATCCGAGGTGTCTGTTGTAATGATTTGGCCTGCTTGACGGTTTGTTGAAAGACATGCCTTTGTTTATCTGACTTGCTTGAGCCCACCACAAAAATTCTCTTTGCAGACATGGAATAAGTGGAATTACGTCCTCTAGGCTTTGGCTGTGTTGGGACCATAAGCTTTTTAAATACCATTGCAGCTTTCTCATATGAAGTCTTGCCAAAGGTATCAGAAGAATGCAAGATGCCATGAACCCCAGGGCCTGCAGGATTTTCCTTGCAGTCAGCTGGGAGAGCTTTGCTAGGCCTCTGAAGTACTCTGGTAACTGCTCTTGTTTTTCTTCTGTGAGAAAGGCCATTTGTGTTTGTGTGTCCAGTTTGGCTCCTAGGAAAATAATCTGTTGGGATGGCAGTAGTCTTGATTTTTGAATGTTGACTGCGTATCCCAAGACCTGTAGTAATTGAATGACATAGTCCAAGTTTGTTATCAAGGTTTGTTTTGTTGTCTGCTTGTATCAGGCAGTCGTCCAGGTAGGGGTATATTTGAATCCCCTGGAGTCTGCAGTGTGCTACTACTGATGCCAGGCATTTCGTGAACACTCTGGGCGCAGTAGATAAGCCAAACGGCAATGCTAGAATTGATAATGCTCTGTCCCTGCAAGAAATCTGAGGTATCTTCTGCAACTGTGTCTGATTGGGACATGCAGGTATGCCTCCTTGAGGTCCAGAGTGACCAGCCAAGACCCCTTGCCCAGCATGGGAAGGAGTTGCTGTAACATCAGCATTTTGAACTTTGGCACAATGAGAAAAGTATTTAGAATAGACAAGTCCAGTATAGGCCTCCATTTGTTTTCTTTTCTTGGAACAAGGAACAGTCTTGAATAAAAACCCTGGCCTTGTTCCTGAGCAGGGACCTTTTCTATTGCTTTTATTCTTAACAGCTTTGAAACCTGAATGAGTGCCTCTGCCCTTTGATGATGTGGCAGGTTTGGCATGCCTTGTCTTATTGGTAAAGTATGGAAGTGGAATCTGTAACCTTTGTCTATTAAATCCAGAATCCAGTTGTCCTTGGTTAAGATATGCCAGTTCTTTGAGAATAAGGATAATTTTCCGCCTAAAGGTGCTTCTCTTTGAGCCTTGGTAGGCGGTATGAAAGTCAAGTCATTGTGATTGTCCTTGTGGTGCAGCTGGAGTGCCTGTGCCACTTCTTTGATTTGTTGGTTGCCATTGGCGGCCCCTGTAGGAGCCTCGGTATTGCCCTCTACCTCGAGCACGCCTGTTTTTTCCCCTTTGAAACTGGTCAGTGTCTGGAAAGGACCAGTTCTTCGAAGGCCAATTCCTGCTGAATCTGGGCGGCTGAACCTGGAGGAAATCTTTGACTGTCTGAACTGATTTAGCCTTTTCCTCAATGGACTTAAACACATCTTGTGCATTAGCACCAAAAAGCTTCTGTTTTTCCAGAGGTGCATCAAGTAACTTTACTTTAACATGGTCTGGCAGTGACTGTTCTTTTAACCAGGCATGTCTACGTACAACAGCCCCTGTCATAGCTGCCCTACATGAAGCTTCCAATGCATCATAACCACACTGAAGAAAGTGATTGCTAACCTGCTGAGTGTTATCGACCTGATCCTGTAATGCCTTTCTATCAATTGGCTCAGGAGAGGCTAGCTTTTTCTGTAAATCATCCAGTAAGTAATCCTGGTACTGAAACATATGAAATAGGCAGTTAAGTGACCTCATGGCAAGGGTGGTGGAGGTATAAACTTTTTTACCCCATCTCTCCAGGGACCTTGCTTCCCTATCCACTGGCAGTGGATTCTTGGCTGAGGAAGTAGCCACTCCTTTGGGGCCCTGTGAAATAGTTTCAAGATCCACAGAGTGGGCCTTAAAGAGGTGCTTGTGAGTGTCAGGGACCCTGTAATACCTGTCTGGCTAGACAGGAGCAGGAGGGAGAGAATCAGGGTTAGCACTGGAGTCGGAGAAAACATCATCCAGGACATCCATAACTGGAGGGATAGCTAAAGGTCTGTGCTGGGGTAACTTGAGGAACGTACGTAGCCTTTTTCTAGAATCAGAAAATTCCTGACCCTGCCACTTAAAATGTTCCCTCAGAGTGGAGGACTTCACCGAACGACAAATCCTCTGGAGGAGAGGCAGAAGGAATTGACTCCTCAGCATCAGAGTCCTCATAGGCCTGGAAGGATTCTTCTTGGGTATTTGAATGCTCAGAATCCCCAGAGGCTTCATCTGAAGACAGGTTGTCAGCCTGCTCAGTTCTAGGCCTTTTCTCTGCATGCGGCTGAGAACCTCTGTCTGGGTGAGGTTGAGACTCCCTGATAAGAGAGATAAGATCTGCAGCCAGAGACATGATCTGTTTATCAGAAGAAGGGGCCTGGGCAGAAGGTTTAGGATGGGCCTTGGCCTGACTGGCGGCCTTAGCACGTGCAAAGACCTTGATGGACATGGATACAGGAGGCCTAGCTGCCCCACATGCAGGAGTAACCTTGTCCATGGGAATGGTGTCGGGTAGATCCAGAACTTCAGTTTCTGGAGGGAAATCAATAACCGGCACCGGTGTAGTCTCCGGGACCGAAGGATGTGTTAATGCTGTGTCGTCGGCCTGGAGCGGTTGAGTTACCGCTGCCGAAGGGACCGAAGCACTCGCGGAGGGCTTTGGAGACATATCGGTAGAGGACGCGGGCCGCGGATGTCGGTCCCGGTCCTTTCGTTTCTTGGTAAATTGTGTTGTCAGTTGTTCCGACGGCATGATATAAGCTAAAGATTCGCCAAAAGTCTTCAGCAAATTCTGCCCGGCGCCTGAGAGTGCGCTTATTAAAGCAAGCACAGGCAGCACAGACAGAGACGTCGTGGTCTGGGCCCAGGCAAGGGAGGCAGTAAGAATGAAGTCCTTATGAGGTATTTGTTTACCACAAGACAAACAATTATTAACTTTCTCAATTTGTTCTGACATCGGCTGAGGCAAGAAAAAATGTTCCCCAACGGGGTACTGAAAACACAGGAGCTGACCGACCGGCACTTGCGAACTGCTTCTGCTTCGGGGCACCGCGCGGCAAGAAAAACTGAAGAAAATGGCATCGGCCGATGCCTTTATACTCCAGCCGTTCTGACGTCGGAGAGGAGGCGATGCAGGCTGACGCCGGACCCAGACTTTGGAATCCGGCCGATCGAGGGCTGCCTGAGGCAGGACAACCCATATGTTATGACTGCAGTTGCATTCTTGAAGGACATCAGCAACCGAAGCCGGACCTAGACTTTGGAATTCAGGCAGACTGCGGGTAGCCTGCCAGCAAGATAACCCAAGAGTAATGACTGCAACAGTGAAACACGAACATCTGCCTGGAATCTGTTGGAGAGAAAGCTGGAGAACCAAGGAATTGCAGAGTTGGATAGAATAAGGGTAGCTAGTTTGGATAGAAGCAATTGGTTGGAAAGTGTCCAAGGCTTTTGCAAGGTCTAGAAATAAACATGAGAGTAACTTGTTGCTGTCATGAGAATTTACGATAGAATTAGTGAAGGATATCAGAGCAGTAGCTGTAATGTGATTTGGGTGGAAACCATGCTGTGCAGGGGCAAGCAGATTTTCGAGGAGGAGGTGATAGAGGAGCTGTTTATGGATACACTGAGAATTTTTGACAGGGGAGATGGAATGGCAATATACCTGAAAAGTGAGGGGTCAGTTGAGCTGTCACCTTTATGTAAGGGTATGACATAGGATTTCTTCCAGATTTTAGGTACAATGCTTTCCTTAACTGACCTACTGATTAAGATGGAGATGGGGTAGGCATTAAAATTGGCAGCAAGTTTTAGGAATTTAGGAGGTAGGTTATCAGCTGATGGACAGCAAGGGGGAGTATGGTCTCAAAGAATCCCCTTCCTCAGAACAGTCTATGCACAGTCTAGAGGGGAAGGAATGAGAGAGGAAGTACGCTAGGGATTCCTCTCGAGAGTCCAAGTCCTCATCTGAGGAATCCAATTCAGTAGGCTTCTAAAGAGTGGAAGACCACAGAGGAGCTAGATCCAAAACCCCCTGAGAAGGCTGCAAGGCCATTAAAGCAAAGAATGTACAGTTGCGTACACTTACCATAAATGTAGATGTTAGAGTGTGTATTCACTGTTGCAGTCATCACATTTGGGTTATCTGCTTGCAGTAGCCCTCAGTCGGCCTGATCATCAAAGTCTTGGGTCCTGCGTCGGTTGCTGTCTCATATTCTGTGACGTCAGGTAGTCAGGGGTATAAAGCATGCAGCAGACACCATTACATCATTTTTTCTTGCCCCAGATGTCAGGTGCCTCCCTAATGGGAAGCAATTAAATACATATATTATATATACACACACAAATCTGCGGTGGCGGTGCTGCGGCAGCATTGTCGCCTCACAGTATGACGCTGTCCGGTTCGATTCTCAGCTAGAGCGCCTTCTGCGTGGAGACATGCGTGAATGGACGTACCTTCGTTGAAGGTTGTGCGTCAGGGCTGGTAACTCGGCACGTAAAAATCAACTACCAATCATTAGCAGACCAGAGTTCCACTGTGGCGACCCCTAACCGGGAAAAGCTGAAAGACACAACACACACACACACACACACACACACACACACACACACACACACACACACGGTTATACCTCCAACAAAAAAGCACATACACCAAAAAGCTTTTAAGCATAGTAAAGAAGCATAGAGATATAGCCAAAAGACGTCAGGGGCTGGAGGGAGGATAACCAGGACTGCAACAGTGAATACAATCGAAAATCTATATTTATGGTAAGTGTTCACAATTTACTATGTTCTTCGTGTTTCACTGTTGCAGTCACCACATTTGGGTAGATTCCCAAAGCTAAGGATGGGAGAAGGAATTTAGACAGCAAAAGTACCAGCGATAAGGCCCTGCAAGACTGCAGTGGCAAAGCCAGCTCTGGATTTAGAGAAAATTGGCAAATGGTAATGTTTGGTGAAAGTAAGTACAGAACTCCAGGTAGCGGCTTCTAGGATGTCTCTGGTAGGGACACCTCTGAGAAAGGTTTAGAGGTAGATGCAGCCCTGGTTGAATGGGGTCTAATTCCCTGTGGGATAGGTTTTCCATGGTGCTTATAGCAGAAATGAATGCAATGGCCTATCCATTTAGAAATGGTTTGCTTTGAAATAGCCTTCCCCTCTGCCCCTGCAGAAAATGCCACCAGCAGTTGTTCCGATTTCCTTTGAGGTTAAGTCCTGTGCAAGTAAAATCTAAGTTGTCTGTGCACATCTAAGGAGTGCAGTATCCGTTCCCCTTTGTTCTGTGGATTAAAGAATGTTGGCAAATTAATGGATTGATTAAGAGCCACACTGGATACCATGGATTGATTAAGAGCCACACTGGATACCACCTTGGGCATGAAGGAGGGATTGGTCCTGAGGAACACCCTGTCTGCATGAAAGATGATGAAAGGATCCACTGCCATAATCAGATACCCTTCTTGCTGGTGATTGCTAAAAGGAAAGCGGTTTTCCAAGAAAGGAATTTTAACTCTGCACTTGTAGCTGGCTCAAATGGAGGCAGAGTGAGTTTTTTCCAATATAAAGTTAAGGTCCCAGGTTGGAGTTGGGGCTCTTCTGGGTGGTCTTAAGGTTTTGGCCCCTCTGAGAAACTGCTTGAGCAGTGGGTGAGAAGAGAGGGGTGGGTTCTGTGATTCAATGAGCTGAAATGACTGAGGTGTGAATTTTGATGGAAGAAAAGGAAAGGCCCTTGTGAAGCATCTCAGTTAAGTATAGAAGAATCTGAGGTAGATTGGGTGCTGCTGTGGCCATCCCTTGAGTTTGGTTCCAGGCACAGAATCTTTTCCATTTTCAGCATAAGATTTTCTAGTACTAGGCCTCCTTGCCTCCAAAATGACATCAAACACTTGTTTACTGAGGGATGGTAACGGAGACATTAGGTAATTATCCAGGCTGCCAGGTTCAGGGTTTGAAGCTGGGGGTGCAGAATCTGGCTCTCCTGCTGCAACAGGAGGTTAAGGGTCAGAGGCAGGTGCCATGGGGCTAGCTGTGACACACTACGCAAGAGGGGGTACCAGTGTTGGCGTGGCCAGTCTGATGCAATCAGTATTATCATCCTTGGGTTGTCCTGTTTGATCTTTAGTAGTACTTTGGAGAAGAGAGGTACAGGAGGAAAGGCATAAACTGATAGATGTTTCCAGCTGAAGGACAAAGCATCCACTTTCCAAGCTTGCTTGTGGGGAGTCCTTGTGCAGAATTTGTCCAATTGGTAGTTCTGGGGGGAGGCAAACAGGTCTATATCTGGGCTCCCCATTTGTTTATCAACATGTTGAAAGTCTTTGGTTCCAGTTTCCACTCGTGTGGGTCAATGAGATTTCTGCTTAGTTCGTCTGCCAGTGTATTTAGTTTTCCTGGCAGGAAATGAGCCTGTAGATGCACTTAGTAGCTCAAGGCTGTGTTCCACAGAGCCATGGCTAGTCTGCAGAGGGGGTAGGAATGGGTACCCCCTCTGCTGGTTTATGTACCACATAACAGTGGTTTTATTCGTCTTTACCATTAATTGCCCTGGAAGAATGTGGTCCTTGAAGGCTGTCAGAGCATTCTGTACAGCTAACATTTCTTTTTGATTGATCAGCAGGTGCATTTGACTTAGGTTCCATTTGCCCTGAATGCACTTCCCTGCCAGTTGAGCCCCCCATGCATAGTCTGATGCGTTTGTTACTGTTTGGGTGGCAGGGGTAGAGTGAATGGTAGTCCCTTGTTTTGGTGGCAGGCCTCTGCCCACCAAAGGAATTCTAACCGTAGGCAAGGTATGACATGAATCATTGCTTCTAGATCCTGAGAATGTTGACACCATAGGCTTTTTAGATACCATTGTGGTTTCCTCATATGCAGTCTTGCATATAGAATTAGTAGAATGCACGAGGCTATGAACCCCAAGGCTTGCAGTATTTTCCTTGCAGATAGCAGGTTTTTTGTGGCCACTAGTTTGAAGTAAGTTGTCAAATTAGTTTGTTTCTCTGGCGTGAGGAAAGCTATCTGGGAAGTTGTGTTCAGGCTTGCTCCCATGAATATAATTTGTTGACAGGGTACAATATGTGATTTCTTTTCATTTATGGTTTACCCCAGACAAGTTAGCACCTTTTGTACAAACGCCAGATGATTCAAAAGTATGTCCTGGCTTTCTGCCTGAATTAGACAATCGTCCAGGTATGGGTATATTTGAATATTTCTTTGCCTGCAAAATGCAATGACTGGAGCTAGGCACTTGTGAATACCCTGGGCGCAGTAGATAAGCCAAAGGGCAGTGCAGAGAACTGATAGTGCATGCAGCCTGCTTTGAAGCATAGGTATCTTTTTGCAAGATTCCCGGATTGGGATGTGCAGATAGGCTTCCTTTAAATCCAGTGTTGCCAACCAGGCATCTTGGACTGTCATGGGAAGCAACTGGTGAAGAGTTAGCATCTTGAATTTTGGAATCACCAAAAAGGCGTTTAGTACAGAAAGGTCCAGGATAGGACACCATGAGTGGTCTTTTCTGGGTACCAGGAAAAGTCTAGAGTAGAAACCTTGGCCCTTTTCCTCTTCTGGTACAGTCTGAATAGCCTTTAATCTTGAGAGAGAGAGAGAGAGTACTTGCTTTTGAGTCTCTGTCCACTGATTTGGGGGTAGATCTGGCCAACCGCTTGGGGTTGGTAAAGTACAGTTTTGTACCTACCATAAATGTAGATGTCCGATAGGAATGCATCTGCAGTCCTTACAAATGGGTTGTCCTGTCGTCAGGCAGCCCTTCGGTCGGACGGATTCCAAAGTCTGGGTCTGGCTTCGGCTGGTGTCGCACTTCACCCGACGTCATCGCTGCAGTTTTTCGGGTATAAAGGCATCAGCCGACGCCATCTTCCTCAGTGTTTCTTGCCCCAGATGCCAGGTGCCCTCTTGGATGGCTAAATTTGGATAAATGCCAATGTTTCCAAATAGTAGAGAGCAAACACATAAAATAAGCATGTATGTACATATATACAAACAAATACACCATAATAGATCCCCCCCAAGCTAGCTGAAGGATGGCAAATACCCTAGGAGTACCTCAGAGGGAAGGTGGGTGGGTAATCCTGACTGCAGATGCATTCCTATCGGACATCTACATTTATGGTAGGTACAAAACTGTACTATGTCCTTCAAGGATGCATCTGCAGTCCTTACAAATGGGTAGAATACCATAGCTAAACTAGGCGAGGAGGAAAAAGGTAGAGATTATGGTGTAGCTAGGATCCCTTGCAAAACAGCAGTGGCAAAACCTGCTCGGGATCTAGAGTATAAAGGTAAATTGTAATGCTTGGCAAATGTATGCACGGAGGTCCAAGTAGCAGCCTCTATAATGTCCTTGGTAGCCACTCCTCGTAAGAAAGCTGTGGTAGTGGCAGTAGCCCTTGTGGAGTGAGGCATGATGTTCTCTGGAGTTTTCTTTCCATGGTAGGAGTAACAAAATTTAATGCAATTTCCTATCCATTTGGAGATTGTCTGTTTTGAAATTGGTTTTCCTTCCTTTCCTGCTGCATATGCTACCAGTAGCTGGTCAGTTTTTCTATTGGACTTGGTCCTGTCCAGGTAGTAGCGTAATTGCCTATGTACATCCAAGGTATGTAAGAGTCTTTCTCCCCTGTTCTGTGGGTTGGGGAAGAATGTAGGTAGGTGGATAGCCTAATTTAATGACACTCTGGATACCACCTTAGGCATGAATGTAGGATTTGTTCTCATGGACACTATCTTGATGGAAGATCAGGAAGGGTTGCAGTGCCATTAATGCCTGTAGTTCAGAGACCCTTCTTGCTGAAGTTATTGCCAGCAGGAAAGCAGTCTTCCAGGATAAGTATTGTAATTCTGCTGTTGCTGCTGGTTCGAAAGGGGGGGGGGGGTGTCAATTTTTCTAGCACAAAGTTAAAGTCCCATGCTGGCAATGGTGGTTTCCTAGGAGGTTTTACATTTTTAATTCCTCTCAAACTGTCTGAGCAGAGGATGAGAGAAGACAGGAGGATCCAAGCTGTATTCTGCTGAAACAGCTGATGCATGTATCTTGATGGAAGAATAGGACAGGCCTGAATGGAAGAGCTCTGCCAAGTACTCCAGGATGTTGGCTATGTTTACCAGTGTCACATCTTTTCCCTTTGCAGTACTCCAAATGAGATATCTTTTCCACTTTGCTGCATAATTCTTTCTTGGTGAAGGTCTACGAGCCTCCAGGATTATGTCTTTAACCCTTTGGGATAAATTTGGGTTAATTGCTCTTATGTAATGTTCCAGGCAGTCAGCTGCAGAGTTTTCAGGTTCGGATGCAGGATGTTGTAGTTGTTCTGTGTTAACAGTAATGGGATCAGGGGTAGTGTCCATATTTGTTCCCGAGACATGCTCCTCAGTAATGGGTACCAATGTTGTCTTGGCCAGTCTGGAGCTATCAGAATGATCCTTGGACGGTCCTCTTTGATCTTCAGAAGCACCTTGTGCATCAAAGGAAGTGGTGGGAATGCATATGCTGCCAGATTTTTCCAACTGAAAGATAGGGAGTCCACCTTCCAAGCAAGTGGGTGGTATGTCCTTGTGCAGAATTTCTTTAGCTGGTGATTGAGTGGGGATGTAAACAAGTCTATTTGTGGTAATCCCCATTTTCTTGTAATGGCTTTGAAGATGTCCGGATGTAGCATCCATTCGTGGGCATCTGTGGTAGTTCTGCTTAATATGTCTGCTAGAATGTTTTCTTTTCCCGGTACAAAAATTGCTTGTAACTGAATGTTGTAGCTCAGAGCCACATCCCATAGGTCCAGTGCCAGTCGGCATAGAGGATATGAATGTGTGCCTCCCTGTTTGTTGATGTACCACATAACTGTGGTGTTGTCTGTCCTTATCAACTGACCTTCCTGGAGAAACGGTCTGAATGACTGAATTGCCAATTTTACTGCCAGCATTTCCTTTAGATTTATGTGCAGGCGCAGCTGGTCTTGAGTCCATAAGCCTTGTATGCACTTGCCCAGCATGTGTGCCCCCCAACCGAGGTCCGAGGCATCTGTCGTGATGGTTTGGCTTGGTTGACTGTTGCAGAAGGGCAATCCTGTGTTTGATTGACAGGCCTGGGCCCACCATAGGAACTCTTGCTTCAGGCAAGGGATTATTGGAATTTTGGTTTCTAGGCTGTGCTTGTGTTGGGACCACAAATTCTTCAGGTACCACTGTAGCTTTCTCATATGCAGTCTGGCATGAGGGACCAGAATTATGCAGGATGCCATGAAGCCTAGGGCTTGTAGTACTTTTCTTGCAGTTAGATGGTTCTGCTTTGTTAATGCCAAGAAGTAGAGAGGTAGTTGCTCTTTCTTTTCTGCAGTTAGGAATGCCATTTGTTTTGAAGTGTCCAGCTCTGCACTCAGAAAGGTTATTCTTTGGGATGGAATCAGCCTTGACTTTTTTATATTGATTGTATATCCCAGGGCTTGTAGCAGGTAAATGACTCTTTGTAAGTCTTCTGTTAGCTTGCTTTTGTTGTCCGCTTGTATCAGGCAGTCGTACAGGTAGGGATAAATTTGGATCCCCTGAAGTCTGCAATGAGCAATTACTGATGCCAGGCATTTCGTGAACACTCTGGGCGCAGTAGACAAGCCAAAGGGCAATGCTGAAAATTGATAATGCTCTGATCCTGCAAGAAATCTGAGGTATCTTCTGCAAATTGGTCGAATGGGGACGTGCAGGTATGCCTCCTTGAGATCTAGAGTTACCAGCCAAGACTCCTTGCCCAGCATGGGAAGAAGCTGCTGTAGGGTCAGCATTTTGAATTTTGGAACAATGAGGAATGTGTTTAAAGCGGACAGGTCTAGAATAGGTCTCCATTTGTTTTCTTTTCTTGGTACCAGGAAGAGTCTGGAGTAAAATCCCTTTCCTTTCTCCATAGATGGTACCTTTTCCACAGCTCTCATTCTTAATAGTTGAGATATTTGCTTTAGAGCTTCTGCCCTTTGAGTAGGTGGTAGGTTTGGCATTCCTCTCTTTCCTGGTAGAGTATGGAAATGGAACCTGTAACCTTGGTCTATAGTTTGCAAAATCCATTTTTCCCTTGTGATGCAATGCCAGTTCTTTGAAAATAAGGTTAGCTTTCCGCCTAAGGGTGCTTCTAGTTGTTCCCTGGTAGGCGGTGCCACTGCCAAGTCACTGTGATTGAGTTGTCGTAGTGGTGGTGGCTGCATCTGTGCCTCGCTGGTTGTTACCTTGCCACTGGCGTCCCCTGTAGGCACCCCTGGATTGGTTTCTGCCTCTAGAACGCCTATTCCTGCCTCTCTGTGTCTTAGAGGAGCCCGGAAAGGACCAATTCTTGGAGGGCCAATTCCTGCTAAACCTTGGAGGTTGAACCTGTAGGAAATCTTTCACTGTTTGCACAGATTTCGCCTTCTCCTCCATCTTTTTTAGTACCTGCTGTGCAGGGGAACCAAATAAATTGACCTTGTCCATAGGTGCATCCAAAAGCTTTGATTTGACATGGTCTGGTAATGCCTGTTCTTTCAACCATGCATGTCTCCTGATAACTGTGCCAGTCATGGCTGATCTAAAGGAAGCCTCCAGTGCATCATAGCCACATTTTAAAGAATGGTTACTAACCTGCTGTATGTTATGTACCATTTCCTGAACATATTTTTTATCTAAAGATTCTTCAGAGGACAGCTTTTTAGTTAACTGGTCAAGCATAATCTCTTGATATTGAATCATATGAAATTGGCAGTTCAAAGCCCTTGCTGACAAAGTAGCAGAGGTGTAAACTTTTTTACCCCATCTCTCTAAAGGACCTAGATTCCCTTTCAGAGGGGAGGGGGTTTTTAGTAGAAGTAGCTGCTACAGCTTTAGGGTCCTGGGAGATAGTCTCTGGATCTGCAAAGGGAGCCTTATATAAATGGTGATGAGTGTCCGGGACCCTGTAGAACCTATCGGGCTTAGCAGGAGCCGGAGGTAATGAATCAGGAGCAGTGCAAGCATCATTAAATGCATCATCTACAACAGAAAGAACTGAAGGTATAGCTAAAGGCCTATGTTGTGGCAAATGTAAAAAGGTTCTAAGCCTTTTTCTGGAGTCTGAGAAATCTTGGCCCTGCCACTGAAATTGTTCCATCATAGCATGCAAGGTTTCCCCAAAGGAAAATTCCTCAGGTGGAGAGGCTGAAGGAATGGACTCTTCAGCATCAGAGTCTTCTTAAGGGGAATAAGGAGCCCCAGGAGGATCTGTATGCTCTGAGTCATCAGAGGAATCATCTGTGGATACTGGCTCAGGGGGCTCTGCTCTAGGCCTCTTTTCTGGAGGTGGGAGAGAGGTCCTGTCTGGATGAGGCTGGGATCCACGAATTAAAGAAATTAGACCCTCAGCCAAAGAGAGCATATGGGAGCTGGTGCTGGGCCTGTGTGAGGGGGGTTTGGCAGGCACCGTTTTTGAAACTTTGGCTGCTTTAGCCCTGGCAAAGGCCTTAATAGACATGGCTGCTGGAGGCCTAGCAGCTCCACGTGCAGGGGTTGAAATATCCAGGGGAATAGTGTCTGATAATTCCTGAGAAACCGCAACAGAAGGTTGGATTTCAGAAGCCGATTCTACCAGGTTAGATGAGGCCTCGGTAGAAGGCATGGTTTCGGCTGAAGAAAGAACCGCTTGCTCGGTTTCGGCCGAAACAGAGACACTCGCGGTTTGCTTAATCGCGGTTTCGGCCGAAACTGCGGACCGCGAGTGCCGGTCCTTTTCTTTGCGTTTTTTGGAAATTTGAGTTGTCGGAGGATCCGACGGCATAATATAGGCAAATTCAGAGCCGAAAATCTGTTCAGCAAACTCCGACCGACGTCTAAGCGTCCGTCGGTTAAAAGAAGCACAGGCTAGACAAGCTGCTACGTCGTGGTCTGGGCCTAAACAATGTATGCAGTAGGAGTGGAAATCCTTATGAGGTATTTGTTTCCCAACAAGATAAACAGTTATTCACTTTCTCTGACATCGGCTGAGGCAAGAAAGAGTCCCCAACGGGGTACTTAGCTTTTTAGAAGTCTTCGAAGTAGTATTCGGTAGTAGTAATCTCTGGATCTGACCGACCGGCACTTGCGAACAGCTTCTGCTTCGGGCGCCACGCGGCAAGAAAGACTGAGGAAGATGGCGTCGGCTGATGCCTTTATACCCGAAAAACTGCAGCGATGACGTCGGGTGAAGTGCGACACCAGCCGAAGCCGGACCCAGACTTTGGAATCCGGCCGACCGAAGGGCTGCCTGACGACAGGACAACCCATTTGTAAGGACTGCAGATGCATCCTTGACGGACATCGTGTGGAAGTGAAATCTGTATCCTTGAGAAAATAGGTTTAAAACCAATTTTTCCTGGGTAATGAGTTCCCAGTTTTTTTGCTTACAGAGCAATCTTTCCTCCTAAAGGAGCAGTCAGTTGAGAAGTGCTTGGAAGTTTTAAAGTTAAGTCATTGAGACAGCTTACCATAGGGGGGAAGTCTTACTACTCCCTGATTTGGAAGTGGGAGCCCCCCACTGCTTAGTACTGTCTGTACCCTGGGACTGACACCTGGTTGTTCTGCTGGTTCTGGGTTTGAACTGAGATGGCCTGGAAGAGGCAGGAAAGGACCAATTTTTTGAGGGCCAATGCTTACTAAATCTTGGAGGCTGCACTTGTAAGAAATCTTTAACAGTTTGCATAGATTTAGCTTTTGCCTCCATCTTTTTAAGAACTTCTTCTGCTTTGTTGCCAAACAGGCGGTCCTGATTTGAGGGAGCATCCAGCAATTTAGTTTTAACATGATCTGGCAAAGATTGCTCCTTAAGCCAAGCATGCCTTCTAAGTACAGACCCGGTGACAGCAGCCCTGCAAGATGCCACTAGTGAATCAAAAGCACATTGCAAAGTATGTTTTCCAACCTGTTCAGCAGAATGCATTAAATCCTGTTAATCCTTATTTTCAGCACAATCAGGAATCAACATCATTTTCTGTTTACGCAATCCAATAACATGCTGCTGATACTTTAACATATGAAACTGGCAATTTAAGGTCCTGATGGCCAAGGTTGCAGAGGTGTATACATTCTTACCCCATCTATCCAGCACCCTAGAATCTTTATCAGAGGGGGTAGGATTTTTGGCAGTAGTAGCCTTAATGCCCTTTGGTCCCTGTGAAATGGTCTCAGGATCCGCAGTAGGATTTTTAAAAAGGAACTTGTGAGAATCAGGAACCCTGTAATATCTATCAGGTTTTCTGGGAGCAGGAGGTAGAGAGTCAGGGGCCAAGCGACATTCCAAAAAGGCATAGTCAACAATGTCCGGAACAGGAGGGATAGCTAAAGGCCTGTGTTGGGGCAGGAGTAAAAAATCTCTAAGCCTCTTTTTACAATCAGAGTAATCCTGGCTTTCCCAGTGAAAATGCTCTCTAAGAGTATGCAAGGTTTCACCAAAAGAAAAATCCTCTGGGGGAGAAGCAGAAGGAATAAAGTCCTCTGCATCAGAATCCTCATAGGTAGATAAGGGTAAATCCTGGTCATCAGACGAGACAGAATGTTCAGAATCTTGGTCAGAAGTATCATAAGCAAACTCAGTCCTAGGTCTCTTAGAGGGGGAAGGTTAGCTTCCCCTGATTAAAGTAATAAGGTCTTCAGCCATTCTTATTCATTTGGTTTTTAGGCATAGAGGCCTGACCATGCGGTCTGGGCAGTTTCCTAGGCATGGTTCGAGTTTTAGGCCTTGAAGAAGATGATGGTTTGGTTTAATATGCAAGTCAGTAGGCCTGAATACACCTTCAGAAGCCGGTGCCAGCACAGCGGCTCCAGACCCATCCAAGGTAGAGACGTCCGCAGATTCCACAGTTGAAGCATCTCATGGCATACCAGACTCAGAATGGGTCTCAGTAGAGGTCTGCGAATCTGAAGTAGCAGGTATCAGGGGCTGCGAAAGCACCTCACTGAGTACCGGCAAACTGGCAACTAGCTTAGGAAAAGCATCGTCGGCAGCTTTGCACCTAGGCAGCCTGTCTTTTATCTTTGCGTTTTGTCGGAATGTGGGTAGTCGGGTGGCTTACCGAAGACGTAGCTGGATAATTGAACAGAGTACCAAAATATTTAGAAGCGAAAATATACAGATGACTAATAGTTCGTGGTTTAAGTAAGGCACAAAACCGATAGCGAGGTACATCATGGACAGGGCCTAGGCAAGGAATAAAGTACAAATTAAAATCTTTACGAGGTATTTGCTTTCCACAAGAAATGCAATTACTGACTTTTACTGACATCGGTTTAGAGCAAGAAAAAGTTTCCCCAACGGGGTACTTAGCTTTAGTTGAAGACTTCAGTTCTGAAGCTCAAAAACGAAAATTTCAGGAGTCGGCCGACCGGCACTGGTGAACTGCTTCTGCTTCGGGCACCGCACGGCAAGAAAGACTAATGTAATGGTGTCGGCTGCATGCTTTATACCCCTGACTACCTGACATCATGGAAGATGAGACAGCAACCGACGCAGGACCCAAGACTTTGATAATCAGGCCGACTGAGGGCTACTGCAAGCAAATAACCCAAATGTGAAGACTGCAACAGTGAAACACGAAGAAAGTACAGTTGTGTACCTACCATAAATGTAGATGTTAGAGTGTATTCACTGTTGCAGTCATTACACTTGGGTTATCCTGATAGCAGGCTACCCACAGTCGGCCCGAGGTCCAAAGTCTAGGTCCGGCATCGGTTGCTGTTGCTTCTTCCCCGACGTCAGTGCGCCAGGGGTATAAAAGATGCAACCAACGCCATTTTCTTCAGTTTTTCTTGCCTAGATGTCAGATGCCCCCAAAAAAGAAAGGCTGGAAAAAATTATGTCCAAAAACATGAATGTACCAAAATAACATTTCCTTCATCTACAAGCAAATACATCACATAGGTTGTAGAGAGTTGAGAAGTACAAAAAGGACCCAGCAATGAGACAGGGGGATGGTGGGTGGGTAACCTGGTCTGCAACAGTGAATACACTCTATCATCTACATTTATGGTAGGTACACAACTGTACTATGTTCATAGTGTTTCACTGTTGCAGTCATTACACTTGGGTTGAATCCCAAAGCTGAGGTTGGGTGGCTGGGTCTAAATAGGATTAGGAGAGGAACTGCAGTGGCAAAGCCTGCTCTGGATTTAGAGTAGAGAGGCAAGTGCTAGTGCTTAGTGAAAGTGTGCACTGAACTCCAGGTTGCAGTTTCTAAAATGTCTTTGGTTGGTACTCCTCTGAGAAAGGTTGCTGCTCTGGTAGAATGTGGCCTTATGCCCTTAGGCACTGATTTGCCATGTTGTGCATAGCAGAAGCGAATGCAGCGCCCTGTCCATTTTGAAATTGTCTGCTTTGAGATAGGCTTTCCTTGTGATCCTGCAGCATAGGTTGCAAACAGTTGCTCAGTTTTTCTGAAAGCTTTTGTTTTGTCCAAGTAGAATCGTAGCTGTCTGTGTATATCCAAAGTGTGCAGAAGTCTCTCCCCTTTATTCTGGGGATTTGGATAGAAAGTTGGCAAATGAATGGTTTGGTTAAGAGCCACACTGGAAACAACCTTTGGCATAAATGTTGGGTTTGTCCTTAGAGAGAACCTGTCCTGATGAAAAATGATGAAAGGTTCCACTGCCATTAATGCCTGTAACTCTGAGACTCTTCTTGCTGAAGTTGATAGGAGCAGAGCAACTTTCCATAAGAATTTTATATCAGCTGTGTTGGCTGGTTCAAAAGGAGGCAGTGTGAGCTTTTCTAATATAAAATTGAGGTCCCAAGTAGGTATTGGTGCTCTCCTTGGGGGTCTTATGTTTCTTGCCCCTCTGAGGTACTGCCTTAGCAGTGGATGTGAAAAAATAGGAGGCTCCGTATTGTAATGAGTTGAAATGGCAGAGGCATAGATTTTAATAGATGAAAAGGATAGGCCTTTGTCCAGCATCTCAGTTAGATATTGTAAAATCTGAGGTATATTTGGAACAAGCGGTTAGAGTCCTTGTGCCTGGTTCCAAGCACAGAATCTCTTCCATTTTTCTGCATAAGATTTCCTAGTGCTGGGCCTCCTGGCTTCTAAAATGACATCCATAACAGCTTTAGAGAGAGGTGTGGTCTGAGTATCTAAATTATCCGCCATGCAGCCAGATTTAAGGTTCTGAGTTGACTGTGTAGAATCTGATTGTTTTGTTGATTCAGAAGATGAGGAATTTGAGGTAAAGGCCAAGCTGGGCCTCGAGACAAGCTCTTTAGGATTGGGTACCAGTGCTGGCGCGGTCAGTCTGGGGCAATCAGGATCATTTTTGGCTTCTCGTCTGACTTTTAGGAGTACCTTGGGAAGAAGAGGCAGTGGAGGGAAGGCGTAAACTGTCAGGGTTTTCCAGCTGAATGAAAGAGCATCCACTTTCCATGCTTGTGAGTGATAAGTTCTTCTGTAGAATTTCTGTAGTTGGCAGTTGTGAGGGCAGGCAAAAAGATCTATGTCCGGGCGTCCCCATTTCCTTGTTATGCTGAAGACCTGTGGATTTAGTTTCCATTCGTGCGGATCCATGAGATTTCGGCTTAGTTCGTCTGCCAGTGTATTTTTCTTTCCTGGCAGGAATTGTGCCTGCAGATGTACTTGACAGATCAGTGCTGTGCTCCACAGAGTCATGGCTTACCTGCAGAGGGGGTAGGAATGTGTGCCCCCTTGCTTATTTATGTACCACATAACTGTGGTGTTGTCCGTCTGTAGTAATAGTTGTCCTGGATGTAGTAGATCCTTGAAGGCTGTCGGGGCATTCTGTACAGCTAGCATCTCCTTTTGATTGATGTGAAGATGCATTTGTTCCTTGGGCCACGTGCCCTGAATACATTTTCCTGCCATATGTGCCCCCCAGGCATAATCCAATGCATCCGTTGTTATTGTCTGAGTGGTGAGGAATTGTGTTGATCCAAACGGTTCTTGGTGGATTCTGCCTGGCAGTGGGTAAGGTGAAGGGCTGTGCCTTGTTGTGGTGACAGGCCCTGGACCACCATCGAAACTCCTGTTGTAGACAGGGAATTATAGTTACTATTGTTTCCAGGCTGTGGCAATGCTGAGTCCAAACACTTTTTAGATACCATTGTAGTTTCCTCATATGCAGCCTTGCATATTGAATTAGTAGAATGCAGGAAGCCATGAAGCCCAGGGCCTGCAAAATTTTTCTTGTAGGGAGCTGGGCCTTTGTTGCCATCATTTGAAAGTAATGAGTTAGTTGCCTTTGTCTGGCGTGAGATAAGCCATCTGGGCAGTTGTATTTAAGCTTGCACCCAGGAATATCATCTCGAGAGGGCACTAGTTTTGATTTATATTCGTTTACTGTGTACCCTAGGCAAATTAATAATCTTTTTACAAATGCCAGATGCTTTAGTAGAATGTCCTTGCTCTCTGCTTGAATAAGGCAGACGTCCAAGTACGGATATATCTGAATTCCTCTTTGTCTGCAAAATGCAATTACTGGTGTCAGGCATTTTGTGAAGACCCTGGGCGCAGTAGATAAGCAAAAGGGCAGTGCAGAGAATTGGTAATGCATTGAGCCAGCTATGAATCTGAGGTATCTTCTGCAAGATTGTCTGATTGGGACATGCAGGTATGCCTCGGAGGTCCAAAGCAACTAGCCAAGCCTTCTTGCCCAGCATGGGTAAAAGTTGCTGCAGTGTTAACATTTTGAATTCTGGAACATCCAGGAAAGTATTTAGGATTGACAAGTCCAGTACTGGTCTCCAGGCTTTGTCCTTTCTGAGAACCAGGAAGAGTCTTCAGTAAAATCCTTGTCCCTGTTCTTGCTGTGGTACTCTTTGAATAGCTCCCATGTCCATGACAGCAGCAATTTCCTTTTGTGGCTCTGCCCATTGGTTTTGTGGCAGGTCCGGCATACCTTTCGATTTTGGAAGAGTGTGAAAGTGGAACCTGTAACCCTGAGAAACTATTTTCAGTATACATTTGCCCTGGGTGATTATGTGCCAATTTTGTGCGAAAAGTGCTAGCTTTCCCCCTAGGTGTGCTGCCAAAAGGTAAGAGCTTGGCCTTTGTAGAGGAAAGTCATTGGGACTGTTTTCCTATAAGGTTGTGATTTGTCTTCTCCTCCTTTGGGGGCAGAAGCACCCCCATTGTTTAGGTCTGTAGGAGCTTTGGGGCTGAGATCTGCCTCTTGGGCGTCTGTATCTGCCTCTTTGTGGCCTATCTGATACCTGAAAGGACCAATTTTTTGAAGGCCAGTTTCTATTAAACCTAGGTGGTTGAACCTGTACGAAATCCTTTACATTCTGCATAGATTTTGCTTTATCCTCCATTTTCTTTAACACCTTCTGCCTTAACACCAAACAAAATATCATGCTGTAATGGAGCGTCCAATAATTTTACTTTAACATGGTCAGGTAAACTGTGTTCTTTCAACCAAGCATGTCTTTGAATAACTGAGCCTGTAACTTCGGCTCTGCAAGAAGCCTCTAATGAATCAAAATCACATTGCAGAGTATGCTTTCCCACTTGTTCAGCTGCATGCAATAATTCCTGCATTTCTTTATTGTCAGGATTCTCTGAATTTGTAAGCATTTTTTGTTTTAACAAAGACATGAGGTACTGTTGATATTTAAGCATGTGAAACTGGCAGTTTAAAGCCCTTACAGCTAAAGTAGCAGAAGTGTAAACTTTTTTCCCCTATCTATCTAGAGCTCTAGAATCCCTATCAGAGGGAACAGGGTTTTTAGCAGTGGAAGCCTTAACCCCTTTGGGACCCTGAGAAATTGTTTCAGGGTCAGCAGCAGGGTTTTTATAAAGAAATTTATGAGAGTCAGGGACCCTGTAACACCTGTCTGGCTTGACTGGTGCAAGGGGTAAAGAATCAGGAGACAGACTGGATTCAGAGAAAACATCATCAACTATATCAAGCACAGGGGGGATAGCCAGGGGCCTGTGTGTTGAGGCAGTAAAAGAAAATCTCTGAGCCTTTTTTTTGGATTCTGAATAATCCTGGCTCTCCCCTCTCCCAGTGGAAATGTTCCCTCATGGTGTGCAGAGTTTCCCCAAAAGAGTAATCCTCAGGTGGAGAGGCTGAAGGTATAGATTCTCCAACATCAGAGTCCTCATAGGGAGGAAGAGAATATCCCTGATCCGAAGAGGAAATAGAAACCTGGTCAGAGGAATCAGTCAGTGTCTTGCCTAGGCCTTTTATCAGCAGGGGGATGGGAACCCCTAATCAAAGTAATTAAGTCTTCGGCCATTTTAAGCATCTGTTTCTTTGGCATGGTTGACTGTCCAGGAGAACACTGTATTTGTTTCTTTGTCTTTAATGGTGTCTTTGACTGTACTTTGGCTGCTGCAGAGGAATTAATAGTAAGCTGTGAACGTCTGAAAACACCCTCAGAAGGCGATGCCTGCTCAGTGGCTCCGGACCCATCTGAGGGAATATTTTCCGTAGGCCCAATACCTTGAGTATCCAGAGGCCTAGTTGTCTCCACGTGGGAGTCGGATACGGCCTGTGGCTCTGAGGTAGCAGATGTCAGGGGCTGCGAAAGTGCCCCACTGAGAACCCGCGACTGGCCTTAGAAGAGGCTTCATCGGTTTTGGACCTCGGATGCCTGTCCTTTTCCTTGTCTTTGCGTTTTTAAGAATTCCGGTCGTCGGTTGTTCCGACGGCATTATATAGTTAAACCTTCGGCCAAAGTAATGTAATGCAAAATCAAACCAACGTTTAATAGTGCATTTGTTGAATCTAGCACAAAACCAACAACTAGTAACGTCGTGGTCAGGGCCTAGGCAAGGAATACAGTAAGAGTGAAAGTCCTTATGAGGTATTTGCTTCCCACAAGAAATAAAATTGTCAACTTTTACTGACATCGGTCTGGAGCAAGAAAAAGTTTCCCCAACGGGGTACTTGGCTTTACTGAAGACTTCGGTTCTGAAACTCTATTTCAAAAATCTCAGGAGTCGGCCAACCGGCACTTGCGAACTGCTTCTGCTTCGGGCACCGTGCGGCAAGAAAGACTGAAGAAAATGGCGTCGGTTGCATCTTTTATACCCCTGGCAACCTGATGTCAGGAAAGAAGCGACAGCAACCGACACTGGATCTAGACTTTGGAACTCGGGCCAACTGCGGGTAGCCTGCCAGCAGGATAACCCAAGTGTAATGACTGCAACAGTGAAACACGATGAACATCATCAGAGCTAGAGTAAAATCCTAGCATTCACATTGAGGATCTTTAATAGGGTGATGGATTTAGTTTTTGCTTTTCTTGAGTGGGACACCCACCCAAAGGACTCTTGGTGGGATTCGACAATCATAGTAGAAATCTCTCCCCTCTATACAATCTGAGGAACCCCATTAGGTCCCTCAGAAATAATCATCTGAGATTTCCATTCAACATCTGGAACAGACGTTGGAAAAACCTCACAGGACGTGTAAGAACTTCGATCAATGTCAGCCTCAAATGGGGTTGTGGTAAAGGAATCTGGGGCAAGTACTAAATTGTCTAACACTCACTAGCTTCTACCGAAACATCCGGGGAAGATGGACAGCAGCTGGAGCAGGCCTACTCTTTTTGGACTTTTTGATAGACTGTTGACCCTCAGGATAGGAGGACACCAACATAGCACCCTGAATCAACAGCTTAAGTCATTGGTTCTCAAGGTATATGGATAAGGAAGATAAGTGACTATGAAGTGTCTTCTGGACAAAGACTTGACAGATGGAGCACTGCAAATGGTCATGGGAAGTGCCCAAGGAAAAAAAAACACACTGGTCAGGATTATCTTTATGGGCAATCTGCCACACATGCTGACATTTTCCCTTCCTGGATGACATGAACACACTACAATAATGAAAAAAGGCAGAGAAGAAACTCCAAGAGGGCACTTACCTGAAGATGGCTTGGCAACCAGAACAAAAGGGTGTTCAGACTTGATGTTCGGCAGACTGGCAGCAAATAAGTTTGATTGTCTGTGTCCGTACATCACCTTTATGCCCTACACATTCTGCAGGGAGCATACAAGTGAAGTACGGCAGCTAAAAAATTAAAGGCTTTATATACTGGCTGAAAGCTGGATTATCCTTGGTAGGAGATCCTTTACGTAAAGAATACTACAACAGTGACATGGAAGGACACCTTCAGTTACTCTCTCATATCCTCTCAATATTTATTTGCACACAACACAAAAACAGTATTAATCCATTTTATTCCATCCTACTTTTCAGCTCACAAAGATCTTGGCAAGTATATCACTGGTAGCCTACGAACCACATCTTGGTAATCAAGCTGAGATTAGTGCAGCTGTTTTGCTCATTATGAGAAGGAGCACAAGGACATTATTTTCTAGCCTTCCTAGAAAATACCAGTCGCTGGAAAGCCTGAAAAATGCTACCTGGGTGCCATCTTGGGATTAGTTCTACTGTTTTCCTCCAGGTAGGAGAAGGAGCATGGAGACATTGAGCAGTGTTCACTGACATTCCCCAACTGGTTTTGGACCAATGTGCAGCAGTTCAGTGCAAGAGACCTTATTCAGACATCTACTTGGAGAAAGCTGCAACAAGCCTACAGATCCACAGAACATTTGGGAAGGCACAGTTGACCACAAAGACCCTGTCACCTGCTTTTTGAAAATCAGAATGGGATTACTACTACTGTTTTACTTATGGTGACATAAAAGGACATGGATTCCTAGCTGCTGTGAGACTGACAGACAAGTTGCCATGGTAGCTGTCGGCATTACTTTCTTCTTCATTTGGCTTTTTCCCGGTTAGGGGTCGCCACAGCAGATCACCTGTCCGCTCATGATTGGCAGTGGAGTTTTACAGTGTCGAGTTGCCAGCCCAGCGCCCAACCTTCCACAGAAGGCACACACACATGCTCACATCTGGGGCCAATTTAGAGTGTCCAATCCACCTACAGCATGTCTTTGGGATGTGGGAGGAAGCCAGAGCACCTGGAGGAAACCCACGTGACCACAGGGAGGACATGCAGACTCCGCACAGAAGACACCACAGCCGAGAATCGAACTGAAGAACCTCTTGCTTTGAGTCGACAACACTAACTGCTGCACCACCATGGCCGCCTGTTCAGCTGAATGCAATAAATCCTGTAAATCTTTATATTCCACACAGTCAGAAATCAACATTTTCTATTTAAACAGTCCCACAATGTGCTGTTGATATTTTTAGCATATGAAATTGGCAGTTTAAGGCCCTGATTGCCAAGGTTACAGAAGTATAAACCTTTTTACCCAATCTATCCAGTGCCCTGGAGTCTCTATCAGAAGGAGTAGGATTTTTAGCAGTAGAAGCCTTAATGCCCTTGGGCCCCTGAGAAATGATTTCTGGGTCTGCAATAGGATTTTTGAAAAGGAACTTGTGGGACTCAGGAACCCTGTAGTATCTGTCAGGTTTACTAGGAGCTGCAGGCAGGTAATCAGGGGCCATATTGGATTCCAAAAATACATCATGTACAATGTCTAGTACAGGAGGTATAGCTAAAGGCCTATGCTGAGGAAGGAGGAGGAAATCCCCAAGCCTCTTTTTACATTCAGAAAATTCCTGACTTTCCCAGTGGAAATGCTCCCTTAAGGTATGTAAAGTTTGCCCAAAAGAAAAGTCCTCGGGGGGATGGAATCCTCTGCATCAGAATCCTCATAAGTAGGAATGGACAAATCCAGGTCATTGGAAGAATTACAAGAAACAGAGTCCTGATCAGAAGATTCATAGTCAAACTCAATCCTAGGCCTCTTAAAAGGGAAGGGGGGTTGACTACCCCTGATTAGAGTAATAAGAGTAATAAGATCTTCAGCCATTTTGATCATTTGTTTTTTTTTTTTTGGCATAGGGGCCTGAACATGTGGCTTGGGCGTCGTTTTTTTAGAGACAGATCGAGATTTAGGCCTTAGAATAGAAGGTGGAGTCTGTTTAATATGCAAGTCTGTAGGCCTGAATACACCCTCAGAAGCCGGTGCCTGCACAGCAGCTCTGGACCCATTCAAGGTAGAGACATCCACGAGTTCCATAAGTGAAGAAACTAGCAGCATACCAGACTCCGAATGGGTCTCAGTAGAGGCCTGCGAGTCAGAAGTAGCGGGTATCAGGGGCTGCGAAAGTGCCTCACTGAGTACCGGCGAACTGGAGACTGGCTTAGGAGAAGCGTCGTCAGCACTTTTGGACCTCAACGGCCTGTCTCTCTTTCTTTGCTTTTTTTTTTTGGAATTCCGGTAGTCAGATGGCTAACAGACATCATTTCTGGATAATTAAACAGAGAACCAAAATATTTAGAGGCAAAAATGTACCGACGACAGATAGTGCGTTGATTAAATAAAGCACAAAACCGACAGCAAGGTACATCGTGGTCAGGGCCTAGGCAAGGAAAGTACAGTTTTGTACCTACCATAAATGTAGATGTCCGATAGGTATGCATCTGCAGTCATCACATATGGGTTGTCCTGCCTCAGGCAGCCCTTCGGTCGGCCGGATTCCAAAGTCTGGGTCTGGCCTCGGCTGATGTCGCACTTTCCCCGACATCAGAGCGTCTGGGGTATAAAAGCATCAGCCGACGCCATTTTCCTCAGTTTTTCTTGCCCCAGATGCCAGGTGCCCTCTAGGAAGGCTAAATTTGAAGAAATGCAATAAAATTCAAAACATATGCAAAAATATATACATATATATACAAACAAATACACCATAATAGATTCCCCCAGCTAGCTAATAGAGGGGTAAACACCCTAGGAATACCACAGAGGGGAAGGAGGGAGGGTAAACCTGACTGCAGATGCATACCTATCGGACATCTACATTTATGGTAGGTACAAAACTGTACTATGTCCCTCAAGGATGCATCTGCAGTCATCACATATGGGTAGAATACCATAGCCAATCAGGGGGTGGAGGTACTAAGAAAAGGATGGTGTAGTTAAGATACCCTGCAGGACTGCTGTAGCAAAACCTGCTCTGGATCTGGAGTATAAGGGTAAATTGTAATGCTTGGCAAATGTATGCACGGAGCTCGATGTAGCAGCTTCTAAAATGTCCTTGGTAGCCACCCCTCTTAGGAAGACTGTGGTGGTGGCTGTGGCTCTCGTGGAATGAGGCCTAATGTTTGCAGGAACAGTCTTTCCATGAAAGGAGTAACAAAAACGAATGCAATTTCCTATCCATTTTGAAATTGTCTGTTTTGACATTGCTTTTCCTTGTGCCCCAGTAGCATATGCTACAAACAATTGGTCAGTCTTTCTGTAACTTTTAGTTCTGTCCAAATAGTAGCGTAATTGTCTGTGTATGTCCAGAGTGTGTAGAAGTTTCTCCCCTTTATTTTGTGGATTTGGGAAGAATGTAGGCAAGTGAATTGCTTGGTTCAAGGATACCCTGGATACCACCTTTGGCATAAAAGTAGGATTGGTTCTCAATGAAACTCTGTCTTGATGAAAAATAAGAAATGGCTGCACTGCCATTAAGGTTTGTAACTCAGATACTCTTCTTGTTGAAGTTACGGCCAGAAGGAATGCAGTTTTCCAAGACAGAAACCGTAGATCCGCCGATGCTGCTGGTTCAAAGGGAGGAAGTGCCAGTTTTTCCAGCACAAAGTTAAGGTCCCAAGTAGGTAAAGGTGGTTTCCTTGGAGGATTGATGCTTTTGATTGCTCTCAGAAACTGTCTTAAGAGAGGATGCGAGAAGACAGGTGGATTAACATTGTATTCTGCTGAAATTGCTGAGGCATGTATCTTAATGGAAGAATAAGACAGGCCCTTGTGGAACAATTCTGCCAAGTATTCCAGTATATGTGCCATGTTCATCACTGTCACATCTAGGCCTTTTGTTGTGTTCCAAGCGAGAAATCTTTTCCATTTTGCTGAATATGCCTTCCTTGTGGAAGGCCGGCGAGCTTCCATAATGATGTCCTTCACTCTCTGGGATAAGCTATTCTGATGAGGAGTCATGGTATTCTCCAGGCAGTTAGCTGCAAGGTTTTCAGGTTGGGATGCAGAGTCTTGAAATTGTTCTGCTTCAGTAGAAGTGGCCATAGGGGGAGAGGCCACGGTTTCGTCTGTGACATGCTCTTTAACAGTGGGTACCAGTGCTGTCTTGGCCAGTCTGGAGCTATCAGAATCACTCTTGGCTGCTCTGCCCTGATCTTCAGTAAAACCTTGGACATTAATGGGAGTGGTGGGAAAGCACAGACTTTTAGAGATTTCCAGCTGAAAGAGAGAGAGTCCACTTTCCATGCTTGTGGGTGGTATGTCCTTGAGCAGAATGTCTTCAGTTGATGATTGTGGGGTGAAGCGAACAGATCCATCTCCGGCCTTCCCCATGATTGTGTTATGAGTAAGAAGATGTCTGGGTGGAGCATCCATTCGTGTGCATCCATGGTAGTCCTGCTTCAGCTGTCTGCCAGTGTATTGTCTTTCCCTGGCACGAACTGGGACTGCAGTTGTATACAGAGTTTCAAGCAAAGGTCCCATAGATTCATGGCCAGTCTGCATAGAGGGTAGGAATGCGTGCCTCCTTGCTTATGTACCACATAACTGTGGTGTTTTCTGTCCTTATGAGCAGGTGGCCTTGATGAAGGAAAGGTATGAAAGCCTCGATTGCGTGTACCACTGCCAGCATTTCATTTTGGTTTATGTGCATGCGCAGCTCTCTTTGAGACCATAGCCCTTGGATACATTTGTCCTCCATGTGTGCTCCCCAACCTCGGTCTGAAGCGTCCGTGGTAATGGTCTGGTTTGCTCTTGGTTTGCTGAAAGGCAACCCTCTGTTCGACTGGCAGGCTTGAGCCCACCACAGGAATTCCTTTTGAAGGCAAGGAATGAGTGGGATCAAAGTTTCTAAGCTGTGACTGTGCCGAGTCCATACACTCCTTAGGTACCATTGCAATTTACTCATATGCAGCCTGGCTTGTGGAATCAGAAGTATGCAGGATGCCATGTAACCCAGGGCCTGCAGGACTTTCCTTGCAGTCAGCTGAGTTTGTCTTGTCAGATTCTTGAAGTAGTCCTGAAGTTGTTTTTGTTTTTCTTCTGTGAGAAAGGCCATTTGGGTGGTTGTGTCTAGATCCGCACCCAAAAACGTTATTCTTTGGGATGGAACAAGTCTTGATTTTTGGATGTTGACTGTGTATCCCAAGGCCTGTAGTAGGTGGATGGTATAGTCCAAGTCCTTTAGCAAAATTCTCTTGTTGTCGCTTGTATAAGGCAGTCGTCCAGATATGGGTAAATTTGAATCCCCTGAAGTCTGCAGTGTGCAATTACTGATGCCAGGCATTTCGTGAATACTCTGGGCGCAGTAGATAAGGGTATACACTTTCTTACCCCATCTCTCTAAAGCTCTAGACTCCCTTTCAGAGGGTAGAGGATTTTTAGCAGTGGCAGCTGCAACCCCTTTTGGGCCCTGGGAAATTGTTTCTGGGTCTGCAGAGTGGGCCTTGTACAGGTGTAGATGAGAATCCGGGACCCTGTAGTACCTATCAGGTTTGGCAGGAGCCGGAGGGAGAGAATCAGGGGCTGTACTAGCATCAGAGTACACATCATCAATAACATTCAAAACAGGAGGTATAGCTAAAGGCCTAAGTTGAGGTAAATGTAAAAAGGTCCTTAATCTCTTTCTGGAATCAGAAAATTCCTGGCCCTGCCATTGAAAATGTTCTCTCATAGAGTGTAGTGTCTCTCCAAATGAAAACTCTTCAGGAGTGGAGGCCGAAGGAATAGATTCTTCAACATCAGAATCCTCGTAGGCCGAATAAGCCTCCTCCTGGGGGTCTGACAAAGCAGAGCCATCCGTGGACTTATCTGATGAGTGGGGGTCAGAGGGCTCAACCCTGGGCCTTTTGTCTGGTGGTGGTTGAGAGCCCCTGTCTGGGTGAGGTTGAGAACCTCTAATTAAAGAGATAAGATCCTCTGCTAGGCTGAGAATCTGTGAGCCAGTGAAAGGTCTCCGAGAGGAAACCTTGGGAGGCAAAGCTTTAGTAAGTTTAGCAGCTTTAGCCCTAGGAAAGGCCTTAATGGACATGGATGCAGGGGGTCTGGCTGCACCACGTGCAGGAGTAGACTTGTCTAAAGGAATGGTGTCAGACATTTCCTGGACACCGGTTTCAGTAGGTAATTCAATAACCGACTCGGCCGGGGCCTCCGGGGCCGAGGTAGTCGGTTGAGTGGATTCGGTAGTAGGAAGCACCGAGGACTCTGTTTCAGCCGAAACAGAGACACTCGTGGTAGGCCTGACCGTGGTTTCAGCTGAAACCGCAGGCTGCGAGGGTCTGTCCTTGTCCTTACATTTTTTAACCAAATGCGAAGTCGGAGTCTCCGACGGCATCTTGTACTCAAAATTAGCCCCAAAGAATACCTCTGCAAACTCAGACCGACGTCTAAGAGTTCGTCAGTTGAAGGAAGCACAGGCTGAGTAGGCCGAGACGTCGTGGTCTGGGCCTAGGCAAGGGAGGCAGTAAGAGTGGAAATCCTTATGAGGTATTTGTTTCCCACAAGTTAAACAATTATTTACTTTATCTGACATCGGCTGAGGCAAGAAAGAGTCCCCAATGGGGTACTTAGCTTTTTCGAAGTCTTCGGTAGCTGAATCACAGGAGCTGGCCGACCGGCACTTGCGAACTGCTTCTGCTTCGGGCACCACGCGGCAAGAAAGACTGAGGAAAATGGCGTCGGCTGATGCTTTTATACCCCAGACACTCTGACGTCGGGGAAAGTGCGACATCAGCCAAGGCCAGACCCAGACTTTGGAATCCGGCCGACTGAAGGGCTGCCTGAGGCAGGACAACCCATATGTGATGACTGCAGATGCATCCTTGAAGGACATTACAGTATAAATGAAAATCTTTATGAGGCATTTGCTTCCCACAAGTTATACAATTAGCTTTTACTGACATCGGTAAGGAGCAAGAAAAAGTTTCTCCAACGGGGTACTTATCTGTTGAAGACTTCGGTTCTTAAACTCAAAAGAAAATTTCAGAAGTCATCCGACAGGCACTTGCGAACTGCTTCAGGCACTGCACAGCAAGAAAGACTGATGTAATGGCGTCAGCTGCATGTTTTATACTCCTGACAACCGGACGTCATGAAAGAAGGGACAGCAACTGACGCAGGACCCAAGACTTTGTTAATCAGGCCGACTGAGGGCAACCTGCCAGTAGATTACCCAAATGTAATGACTGCAACAGTGAAACACAAAGAACATTAGTAGGGAGAGTACCAGAGCTTTATATATGAAGCTGGTAAGAGGAAGGGGTCCTGTGGTCAAAGTAGACCCTGTAGGATAGTCCTGGCAAATCCTGCTCTAGCACAGGAAGCTATGTCCAGCTTGTAGTGTTTGGTGAAGGTGTGTACTGAGGTTCAAGTAGCTGCTTCTAAAATGGAAGCGGAGTCTATGCCTTTGAAAAAGGCAGTAGAGGAAGCAGCTGATCTGGTAAAATGAGGTTTAATATTACCTTGTAAGGATTTCCCATGGTGAGAGTAGCACAAGGAAATGGACCAAGATCCATGAGGCAATGGTCTTCTTAGAGACAGCTTTCCTTAGGGCTTTCGGATGGAAGGAAATATATAGTTGATCTGACCTCCTGATATCTTTGGTTTTGTCTAACTAATATCAAAGCGGTCTGTGTACATCCAGGGAATGTAGGGTCCTTTCTGAAGCATTTTGTGGAGGAGGGTAAAACACTGGTAGGTTAATGGAATGGTTCAATAAGAGTTAATTAACTACCTTGGGCATGAAGGAAGGGTTGGTTCTGAGGACTAGTCTGTCCTTGTGGAAAACAAGGTAGGGAGAGGTGGCCATAAGGGTTTGGATCTCTGAGACCCTCCTGGTGGAGGTGAGGGCTACTAGCAGAACTGTTTTCAGTGTACATAGTTTCAGGGAAACTGAATGTGCTGGTTCAAAGGTGGGGGGGGCTAGATTAGCTTTTCCAATACAAAATTTAGGTCGCACGAAGGAGGGTTGGGTCTCCGTGGGGGGTTGATATGGAGGACTCCCTTCAGAAAACGTCTGACTTCCAGTCTGGATGCCAGAGGGGATGAGATGGGCAGCAGGCAGAAATGGCAGACAAATGGACTATGAAGAATATGTTAGTCCAGACTGGAGTAGCTCACACAAGTAGGATAGGACCCTTGGTATTGGAGTAGTGAGGGGGTCCTGGTTGTTCCTATGACACCAAATGGAGAATCTGTGCCTCTTAGCTACATAGTTTCTCCTAGTGCTAGGTTTTCTGGCCTCCTGCAGAACACCGAGTATGTCCTCTGAATAAAGAGATCTGTAAGGGATTTAAATCCAGTCATCCATAAGGTCAATTTTAGGTTGTTCATCTGTGGATGTAGCAGGGATCCCTTGTTCTGGGTGAGTAGGTCTACACGGTGGGGTAACCTGTGGTGATTGCCCTTGGCTACAGAATGTAGGAGGGGTAAACAATGCTGTATTGGCCCAAAAGGGGGTCGCCAGCAGGATTTTTGGTTTGTCCTTCTGAATTTTTAGGAGGACTTTTTGAATTAGAGTGAAGGGGGGTGTACAGGTACACCCCCCCCCCATGAGAAGATGTTCACTTTCCAAGCTTGTGGATGTGGGCTCTTTGTGCAAAAGCATCTGCCTGTTGAGTGGGGAGACAAATAGGTCTGAAGCATCCATTCGTGAGAGGGGGTGGAGGTTCTGCTGAGTGTGTCTGCCATAACATTCTCTACTGAGGGGATATACATGACCAATAAGGGGACCCTGAGAGAAGCGGCTAGGTTCCATATCTGGATGGCCAGGCTGCATAGTGGGTAGGACCTGGTCCCTCCTTGCTATGTACCACATGACAGTCATGTTGTATGGGATTACTTTTAGGGTTCCTGGCAGAATAGAGGTCTTAAATGTTAGAAGGGCTAACAGCAGTGTCTTCATTTCCTTGATGTTCATGTGCTACTTTTTCTTAGAGTAGACCATTTCCCTTGTACTGAGAGGTGCTGTTGGTTTGTTTGTAACACTGCACCCCATCCCAGATCTGAAGCATCTGTGGAAAGCTGATGTTTTGGGGCTGGAATTTGGAGGTTGTTCCCGGGGTTGGTCTGCATTGCAGAGATCCACCATTG
The DNA here is from genome assembly GCF_019279795.1 of Protopterus annectens. NCBI lineage: Eukaryota > Metazoa > Chordata > Ceratodontiformes > Protopteridae > Protopterus > Protopterus annectens. The sequence goes on from NC_056743.1 coordinate 1,025,112,560, forward strand.
ATGATCTTTTTAGGCACAGGAGAAGTGGAGAGTCCAAGGGTTGGGTGTGTTGGGTCCATAGTTTATTTATTTATTTTTAACACCCATTGAATTTTGCACATGTGAAGTCTTGCCAGAGGCAGCATAGGTATGAGGAATGCCATGTGGCTTAACACCCTCAGGAATTCCCAAGCTGTCAGACCGTTTTGGGTAAGGATCTGATTGAAGTACAGGCAGAATTCCTGAATCCTTTGGTCTCGGATCAAGGTTTTCATGCAGTTTGCGCAGATTCCGCACCCCAGGAAAATAAAGTCCTGTGAGTTATTCAGGTGAGATTTTTCTATATTTAGAGTGAACCTCAGAAGAGTGGGGGCATTTGACACCTGTTGTAAATGAAGGAGTTGGTGGTCTTCATGAAGAAGGAGCAAGTCGTCCAAGTATGGGTATATTTGTACACCCTGGGTCCTGCAATGAGCTATGAAGGGGGCTAGACACTTTAAACACACTGGGGCAGCGGAGAGACCAAAAGGCAATTCCAGAGAATGGAAAAGGACAGATGCCTACTGGAAATCTGAGGGATTTCCTGTAATCTGGATGAATGGGGATGTGGAGTGTAGGCATCCTTGACACCTAGTGCTACCATGAATGCTTGGGAGGGGATCGGAGGCAAGAGAAGTGGTAAGGTGATCATTTTGAACCTAGGAATGTGGAGGAAGAGACATCTCCAAGCACCTTCTTTACTTGGTACTAAAAACATTCTGGAATAAAAACCTGCGTTTCTTTGAGGGGTGGGCACTGGTTCGTTGGTGCCTTGATTGAGAAGTTGATGAAGGATGGGTGAGAACAGATGGATTTGTTTTTTTGGTGGTTGGGGGATACCTTGGAAAGGTGGGAGCATCCACCAAGTCATGTAATATCCTCTCTGGATAATGAAGAGGACCCAGTGTTCTGCTGTTAGTCTACGCCAAGAGGGAAGGGAAAGGGTGAGGCAAAGGGATAAGAGTGTTGCTGGATGCAAGGGTGGTGAGTCACAGTGGAGGAGGCCTGGGTTGGTCAGGTTGCCTCCGAAAAGGTGTGGTGGAAGAGCTGGTGGGAAATCTAGGGGTAGAAGTCTTCCTCGGCTGTCTACATCCCTTTGATTGTGGCAATGAATGAAAAGATTGTCTACTAACAAAAAAGAGGGCTTCTAAGGGTAATTCCTATATCTAGGAATAGGGGATACCAGAATGTGTTTGAGGCTCTGTAATTAATTTACCCTTCTCTTGGAGGGATTTGAGAAGCTCAGCAGAAGCTTGCCCGAAAAGGGCTTTATTGTCTAAGGGTGCATTCAGTAGTTTAGTTTGAACATCCATGGGGAAGGGCTGAAGCCTTACCCAGGAGTAACGTCGTAGTACTGATCCAAAAGCTGCAACTTTGGATGAAGCTTCCACAGCATCATAACTGCAATTAGCGTGACTGGTCACTTGGGATGCTGTGGATAGGAGTGAATTTAATTGTGCTCCGATAGTGGAGTCCTGAACTTCAGACAGAAGGGTAGAGGCTTTAGAATTGGTATCTAGAACATACCTTGCCATGTGTGCTTGGTAGTTAAAGGCCCTAATGGCCAGAGTAGAGGAGGTACATACCTTTTTCCCTGTCCTGTCCATAAATTTACTGCCTTTAAATCAGCTGGGGAAAGAGCAGTACAAGGTAGCTGTCTAGATGTTTTATCTGCAGAAACAGCTATAACAGCTGAGTCTGCAGGGGGGTTCCTGAAAAGAAACAGTGTGTCTTGGGGACCCATAAAAAATCGATCAGGTTGTTCGGCTGCTGCGGGTTGAGAGTCAAGAGACTGAAGCAGCTAGGAAGGCATCCTGAAAAGCAGGTAGTAACGGGAGGCACAGCGGAGGAAATGGTTGCTCAACTTGCAAAAAGTCAAAGTACCTTTTCTTGGAGTCTGAAACCTCAAAGGCCTGCCACTTAAAATGTTCCCTCATGAGGGAGATACTATCCCCAAAGGTGAATTCTTCTCCTGGGGATTCAGGAGAAATACAGTCCTCCTCCTCAGGTGTAATGAATTCCTTGGGGGATTCAATTTGTGTTTCATAGGAGAAGGACTCCTCAAAAGAGAAACAAGGAGTAGTCTTCCTCAAACACATGGAGGAGTGGTTGAGGCATGAGAGTAGGGGGAAGTTGTTGTGTTTGTAATGCCTGAAAGGCGTTAAACAGACTTTGAGAAAAAGATTCCCAACCAGGCATCAGTGGAGGATCAGAGTGCTTGTTTTTTTGCTTCCTTTACAAGGGAGTCATAGGAGCAGTTAGAAGGGAAGCGGAGGTCGGCCTAGCATGAACTGGAGGAGCAGGGGCTTCCAAAAATGTGAGCCGTGGTTCCTCTCCACCAGACTCTGATGGCTGAACTGCCTCAGCGGATGTACCTTTGGTTTCCTGCACCCCGGCTTCAGTTAAGGTTCATGGGCCTGCTCTGGTAACAGTCATCTGAATGATCTCTGGGTCTTCAATGGCCTCTAGAGCCTGCTCAGATGCCTGAAGCACAGCCTGGAATTCTGGCCTAACTTTTTTCGCCTTCTTCCTAGGCAGCTCATAGGATGGGCCTACTCCTCCCTCCGTGCCCAATGCCGGAGTCTTTGGTTCTCCAGATATAGTTTCAAAGCCGCTAATCAGCTACGGAGAACCTTGGGGACGAACGACTTAGAAATTCGACAGGATGTATGGTCGTGGGCCTCGCCTAGACAAAAACATACTAATCGTGTGTGTCCTTGTGAGGAATCAGTCTCCCACAAGCACACTTCCCTTTCCTAGCTAACATGCAAGTCTAAACCGTAAGCAAATTAAGCAAGAAAACCCCACAGGGCACTTATCTATAATGGTCAAAAGCGGTCATCTGTTCTTTAACGATCTGGAATTCGGTCTGAAGAAACATGATGCAGAAGTGCAACTGGCAAATGGGTGTCTGATGATCACACTGCGGCAGAAAATTTCTGATGAAGGATACGTGCAGATGTCACTTTTATACCAAATGTTGGTTTATGGCCCTGGTAAGAGATGTCACACGTACCCTCCTGAGAAAAAGACTTTGGTATACTGGCCGGACGGTGACGCTGCAAGCAGCAACACCCTACTGTTATGAATACTGCAACATGAGAATAAGACATCTTCAGAATACGATTTACTGGCTAGTGTCCAAGATCAGATGACTGCCTAGTACTGATCTAGGAACCCAAGAAGAGGTCAGAGAGAGCACACTTACACCTGTATGGATTATTAGTTGGGAATTGATGATGGTCAGTAAGGAATTTACAAATAAGACTGCAAAACATCTCCCAAGGGACATGAAACTGAGGAAAGTTCAACTATTGGGCAGTAGCACATCCAAGTTTGAAGACTATTCCCTCGGGCTAAGGCAGCACAAATAGAAAAAGTGGTGCTGAAGAAATGAAACATTATAAAGTTTCTTTGCTAGAGGAGGGGCTGGAAATATATGCATAGCATTTTGAATATAAACATGGTGAAAAGGAAGGGAAAGTTTATGTGATTGCAAATGTGTGCTTAGTAGAAAGAACTGTACTATGGCAAGGCTAGTGAAACAATTTAACATGAAAGTGGAAGGGCATATTCAAGTCTAAACTGGCAAGAACAATTAGTAAGCATTTAAAAAGTTTAAGAGTTTTAACAGAGATCAGCACTGGAATGGACACAGATTTTGGCCACACACTATCCTTACATTATTCTTGTGTTTAATAAGGTAAAATGGGTTTCCTTACAGATCAGACAAATTGGGAGGGAAATGGGTGCTGAACATTTCTGAAGTGCATCAAATTTGCTTTGGTGCATGGCTAGTGAACCACTGAAAGATCTTACTGAAGTCATCTGAAGGAAAGGCTGTAGATTACAGAAGCTGTTACAGCCTTTGATGGCTAAGAATGCTGTAAGTAAACAGGGTGACTGATTTGATGTCAGGGCATAGCTCTCAACCTCTCAGTACCAGAATAAGGTACAAAACAAATTAAGAGAAAAGAGCACCGAAGCAGGGGCACTTTAACATTGGTATCACTGACTTAAAAGTTTACAAAACATGAGTGTTTTAATTAACATACATTTTATGAAATCTGTAAAGTAACTATAATGAATATCCATATTTGAGTAAAAGGCTGTGTGCTACTATTAAAGTATCACTGACTGACGGAATAACAATCCCAAGATAAGATGTCCATGAAAAGTAGGGCAGTGGGGCAGGACTTGCCTCAAGTAAAAAAAAGCTTTAGGTACAGAGTTCAGAGCCCCACCCCGCAAACAGCACATACATACATGTATACAGTCATATGTGTTTATATACATACACCGTTTATCTGCACCTAAAACTTTTTTTAGTTCTATATCACTTCCTTAGTCAATGTATTTGCATTATTAGCTATCAAAATGCAGTTATTTACTATTTCATATGCTCAAAGGGGGTATCGGTCACAGAAAAGTACAGTTTTGTACCTACCATAAATGTAGATGTTCGAAGATCCACATTGCTGCAGTCCTTACACTTGGGTAGTCCGCTGTCCTCGGTCTGCCCGAATATCAAAGTATTAGGCTGACGTCGGTCAAGGCGCTTAAGACTGACATCAGGACGTCAGGGTACAAATGCGCATGACCGACGTCATATCCTCAGTCTTTTCTTGCCCCAGATGTCAGAAGACCCTAAAAAGAAAGGTCAAAACCAAAAGACAGCAAAAAACAACCAACCACCCTTGCACTAATCATATGTACAATATATACAATATCCACAATATTCACAATATTCACAACCCAAACCACACAACCGCCTCTAACCACAGAGGGGAAGGAGGGAGGGTAAATTGGACTGCAGCAATGTGGATCTTCGAACATCTACATTTATGGTAGGTACAAAACTGTACTATGTTCTTCATCTCACATTGCTGCAGTCCTTACACTTGGGTAGAATCCCAAAGCAGAGGTAAGGGAGGATGGCAAAACTATAAAGCAGTAGGAGCTGCCAAAATGCCCTGTAAAATTGCAGTGGCAAAACCAGCCCTAGATTTTGAGTAAAGTGGAAGGTGGTAATGCTTAGAGAAAGTATGCACTGAACTCCAAGTAGCTGCCTCCAAAATATCTTTAGTTGCCACCCCTTAAAAAGCTGTAGAAGTGGCAGTAGCCCTAGTGGAATGAGGCCTAATCCCAGCTGGAATCTCCTTACCATGATGGGAATAACAGAAAGCAATACAAAACCCAATCCACTTAGAAATAGTTTGTTTTGACACAGGCTTGCCCTGAGAACCCAAAGCAAATGAAACAAATAACTGCTGAGACTGCCTGAACCCTTTAGTTCTGCTCAAATAATATTGCAACTGCCTGTGTATATCCAAAGTGTGCAAAATCTTTTCCCCTTTATTTTGGGGTTTGCATAAAAAGTAGGCAAATGAATAGTCTGGTTTAAAGCCACACTAGAAACCACTTTAGGCATAAAGGAAGGATTAGTACGTAAAGATACCCTATCCTTATGGAAAATTAAGAAAGGCTCAACCGCCATAAGGGCCTGTAATTCAGAAACCCTTCTTGCAGAGGTAATGGCCAACAAAAAGCAGTCTTCCATGATAAATATTTCAACTCAGCAGTAGCTGCAGGCTCAAAAGGTTGTAGAGTGAGTTTCTCCAACACAAAATTGAGATCCCAAGCAGGAGTAGGAGCTCTACGTGGGGTCTTATATTCTTTGCCCCTCTAAGGAATTGCTTAAACAAAGGATGAGAAAACAATGGTGGATCACAGTCATAGTGAGCAGAAATTGCTGCAGCATGAACCTTAATAGAAGAAGGACAAACCTTTGTCCATTAACTCAGCAAGATATTGAAGAGCCACACTTAAATTAGGCTTAGAAACATCAAATTCCTTTGCTGCACTCCAAAACAAAATCTCTTCCATTTATCTGCGTACACTTTCCTTGTACTAGGCCTTCTGGCCTCCAAAATAACATTCAAAACTTGCTGTGGAAGCTGAGACCCTCCAGGGTTTAAAACAGAATATGCCAGGCTGTTAGGTGAAGAGAGTGAAGTTTGACATTGAGTAAATGACTGTTCTCCTGAGACAGCAGGTGTGGAATCAAGGCAAAGGCCATGGAGGCTCCGTACCAGACTTCTCAGTAATGGGTACCAGTGCTGTCGAGGCCAATCTGGAGCTATTAAAATCATCTTTGGCTTGTCCTGTCTGATCTTTAGAAGTACCTTTGGGAGGAGAGGCAGAGGTGGAAAGGCATACACATGAAGATTGCTCCAATTGAAAGAAAGAGCATCCACTTTCCAAGCTGTGGGATGAAACCTTTTTGTGCAAAACTTTGGCAGCTGGTAGTTTAGTGGAGAAGCGAACAGATCTATGTCTGGAGTTCCCCATGACACTGTCAATTTCTGAAATACATGAGGATCCAATTTCCACTCGTGGGGATCCATAATTCGTCTGCTCAACACATCTGCTAAGGAGTTCTGTGCTCCTGGCAGAAACCTTGCCTGAAGATTTAGCTGTAAACTGAGAGCAGTCTCCCACAAAATCATTGCTTGTCTGCATAGAGGATAAGAATGTGTTCCCCTTGCTTGTTGATGTACCACATGACAGTTGTGTTGTCTGTTAGAACCAACACCTGCCCTGGAAGAAGTAAATCCTTGAAAGCTATTAATGCAAATTGGACTGCTAACATCTCCTTCAAGTTGATATGTAGATGTTGTAGTCTGGCAGGCCACGTGTCTTGTATCCACTTTCCATTTAGATGAGCTCCCCAAGCTTTGTCTGAAGCATCTGTCGTTAGAATCTGACTCGCCTCTGGCGGGTCACAGAGAGTCCCTTGTTTAGGTGACATTCCTGAGCCCACCACAAAAATTCCTTTTGAATGCAGGGTATTATCTGAATGACAGTGTCCATATCTTGGCAGTGCTGTGTCCATACATTTTTGAGATACCATTGTAGCTTCCTCATATGCAGTTTGGCATTGGGAAGCACCAGAATACAAGATGCCATGAACCCCAAGGCTTGAAGGACTGTCCTTGCAGTCAGCCTGGACTGATGAGACAATTGATGGAAGTAAAGGGAAAGATTCTTTTGCTTGTCCGGGGTCAAAAAGGCCATCTGGGATGCTGTATTCAGTCTCACACCCAGAAAGCACATGTCCTGAGAGGGTACTAGACTGGACTTTATTTCGTTCACAGAATACCCCAGGCATCTTAGCACTGCTATCACATATTGCAGATGATGAAGAAGTTCGTCCTTTCCTTGGGCCAGAATCAGGCAATCGTCCAAATAAGGATAGATCTGTATTCCTTTTAGCCTGAAGAAAGCTATCACTGGAGCCAGAACCTTCGTGAACACTCTGGGCAGTAGATAAGCCAAAGGGCAATGCAGAGAACTGATAATGAGAAGTCCCAGCTCGAAAACGCAGATACTTCCTGCAACTTAGCCTGATAGGAACATGAAGGTAAGCCTCCTTGAGATCCAGAGTCACCATCCAGTGATCTTTGCCCAGCAGAGGTAAAAGCTGTTGTAACGTCAACATTTTGAACTTGGGAATGTCCAGATAAGTGTTGAGGATAGATAAATCCAAAATTGGTCTCCACGTGTTCCCCTTCTTTGGTACTAGGAACAGGCAAGAATAAAATCCTAGGCCCACTTCTGGCAGAGGGACCGGCTGTATGGCCCCTATTTGAAGCAGCAGAGAAATTTGTTTGTGAGCCTCTATTCTTTGCTGAGGAGGAACGTCTGGCATGCCTTTGAAAGGAGGCAAGGTATGGAAATAAAACTTGTAACCTTGGTGTATGATATCCAATACCCATCTGTCCTGGGTAATTAAACTCCAATTTTCTTTGAAGAGTGCCAACCTTCCTCCCAAAGGCGCTGCCAGACAAGAAGGCTCTGGCAGCTGAAAAGGTAGGTCATTGGGCCTGTTTACGAAAGGACTGGCCCCTGCCCTCACCGAAGACTGTGCAGGTGAACTCCCTGTTCTAGGTCTGAAAGAGCCCTGAGCTGTGCCCCTACCACGTCTAGATCTTCCCCTAGACTGTGAATCATAAGAAGGGTACGTCCACCCCTTAGCAGGCCAATTCCTACTAAACTTCGGAGGCTGAACTTGCAAAAAATCTTTAACAGCCTGCATAGACTTAGCCTTGTCTTCCATTTTCTTTAAGACTGCCTCCACAGGTGAACCAAACAACACATCAGACTGCAAAGGAGCATCTAAAATCCTTGTCTTAACATGGTCAGATAAATTCTGATCCCTCAGCCAGGCGTGCCTGCGAAGGACTGACCCAGTGGCAGCCACCGTGGACGAGGCCTGTACAGCATCAAAACCACATTGTAAAGAATGCTTACCCACCTGTTCAGAAACATGTACCAAATCTTGTAATTCTTTACACTCAATGCCTTCCGCCAGAGCATCTACCTTAGACTTCAATTGAGAAAGAAGATAGTTTTGATATTTCAACATGTGAAACTGGCAATTCAAAGCCCTCATAGCTAAGGTGGAAGAAGTATAGACTTTCTTTCCCCATCTATCCAAAGCTCTGGCCTCTTTATCTGGAGGAACCGGATTTTTTACAACAGAGGCCTTGACGCCTTAGGTCCCTGACTAACAGTTTCTGGGTCCGCCTAGGACTCTTATAAAGATATTTATGAGCTTCAGGCACCCTGTAATACCTGTCCGGTTTAACAGGAGCAGGAGGCAAAGAATCAGGATTAAGTGAAGCCTCTGCAAACACATCTTCCACAACATCCAGAACAGGTGGTATAGCCAAAGGCCTGTGCTGGGGTAAAAGCAAAAATTCCCTAAGCCTTTTCCTGGAATCAGAGAAGTCCTGACCTTCCCACTTAAAATGTTCCCTCATGGAATGAAGAGTCTCTGAAAAAGAAAAATCCTCTGGAGGAGAAGCAGAAGGAATAGAATCATCCACATCAGAATCAGAATAAGGAGAATACTCCTGCAAGTCTTCAGCCGAAGACTCTGAAACATCCGAAGCCTGCTCAAAACTCCCCAACTCTGGTTCCACCCTAGGCCTCTTATCAGAGGGGGCAAAGAACCTCTAATCAAAGTAATTAAATCTTCTGCCATTTTAAGCATGTGCTTCTTGGGCACAGATCCCGAAGAACTAGGAGTGACACCAACAGAAGCTAAACCTGGCCTGCCTCTGGGAGAAGCCTTGGAAACAGAAGGAGAGGGCCTAACCACCCTAGGAAGGGAGGGGAGTACAGTAACCTGAGAAGCCCCTTCAGCCAGACTTGCCTCCTGAGAGGCCACATCCTGCAATATCAAAGTCTCCCCCTGGGACTCCAGAGAAGCCTCCGGCGGAACCACCGGTTCCACTGACGCCTCTAAAGAACCGGCGTCCGCACGGACGACTCTTCTTGCCTGGGTTTAGCTGCTTTGTCTTTGCGCTTCTTGAAGAAGCGGCGCCGGAGCATCCGGCGGCATATTATAATTGCACCGCTTCGAAGACCAACCTGGCACAATCTAACCTTCGCAATAGTGCGCTTATTGAACCTAGCACAAAAGCGACACCCAACAACGTCGTGCTCAGGCCCCAAACAAGGAATACACAAAGTATGATAATCTCTATGCGGTATCTGTTTCCCACAAGAAATACAGTTATTCACTTTTTCTGACATCCGGTAAACCACTGAGGCAAGAAAAACTAAAATATTCCCCAACGGGTACTTAGCCAACTTTGACTCTGTCTGAAACTCGAATTGAAAAATTTCAGAACGCCGAACGGTACTTGCAACGCTGCTTCTGCATCGGACCATGCGGCAAAAAAGACTGAGGATATGACGTCGGTCATGCGCATTTGTACCCTGACGTCCTGATGTCAGTCTTAAGCGCCTTGACCGACGTCAGCCTAATACTTTGATATTCGGGCCGACCGAGGACAGCGGACTACCCAAGTGTAAGGACTGCAGCAATGTGAGCTGAAGAACATCATCGGGCAGGATACTACACATCCTTAAGCAACGCAAATGTCTTTTTGCCTTATTAAAATAAGCTAGGAATGGCCTTTACTGTTAACACAGCTCAACACAGAAAATGGGCAAGTCAAATGGAACACAAGACATTTTAAATCCCTTCTTAAAAAAGGTGATGGGCAACAGTCCTATGCCACACCACCTATATGTCTTGTTGGCAAAATACACAAACATTAATTTAACAATACAGTACAAAAGAGAGTACAAAGCTGGCCACAAATACTGGTTCTGTAGTTTGCTGCAACACACAGCAGAGGGATGAACAGTTCACAAGTTTGATTCCCTACATGCATTAATGCATCTCTTCCGGATTACATTAACAGCTTCCATCTTGCATTTAATGATTTAATGGAGCACTTCTAAAAGACAATGTGTAGAGGATGCAAAGAACGTTGCTGAAACTGCTGAAATAACTCAATCATAAGCCAACCAAGAACATGCATACCAGATACAAAAGTCCTTCAAATTTACCAGAGCAACAAGAGAAGTTGTTTATGAAAGAAAGTACAGTTGTGTACACTTACCATAAATGTAGATGTTAGTGTGTATTCACTGTTGCAGTCATCACAATTGGGTTATCTACCTGCAGGCAGCCCTCATTCGGCCCAAATACCAGAGACTTAGTATTTCTGCATCAGTTGCTGTCGCTCCAGGATTGATGTCAGGTAGTCAGGGTTATAGAAACAGGTAGCCGACGCCATTACATCAGTTTTTCTTGACACAAATGTCGGGAGCCAAGTTACAGTGAGGAAAAGTACAGTTTTGTACCTACCATAAATGTAGATGTTCGAGGATTCCATTGCTGCAGTCCTTACTATTGGGTATAGTCCGCATCCAGTCGCATATCCTCAGTCTTTTCTTGCCCCAGATGTCAGAAGACCCTAAAAGACAAGGCCCAAAATACCTGCAAAAACATGAACAATATATACAAAAATATAAGCAGGTAAATCACCTACACAACTACCCTAAACACAGAGGGAAGGAGGGGAGGTAAATTGGACTGCAGCAATGGAATCCTCGAACATCTACATTTATGGTAGGTACAAAACTGTACTATGTTCTTTCTTCCATTGCTGCAGTCCTTAATGGGTAGAATCCCAAAGCAGAGGTAAGGGAGGCTGGCAAATCATAAAGAAGCAGGAGCTGACAACATGCCTTGCAAAACAGCTGTGGCAAAACCAGCCCTAGACTTAGAGTAGATAGGAAGGTGATAATGCTTAGAGAAAGTATGCACTGAACTCCAAGTAGCTGCTTCCAAAATATCCTTAGTTGCCACCCGAAATGCTGTTGAAGTGGCAGTAGCCCTAGTGGAATGAGGCCTAATCCCAGCTGGAACCTCCTTGCCATGATGGGAATAACAAAATGAAATGCAAAAGCCAATCCACCTAGAAATAGTTTGTTTTGACACAGGCTTGCCCTGTGAACTCAAAGCAAAAGAAACAAACAACTGCTGAGACTGCCTAAAATCCTTAGTCCTGCTAGTAATAGCAATTGCCTGTGTACATCTAAAGTATGCAAAATCTTTTCCCCTTTATTTTGGGGGACTGCATAAAAGGTAGGCAAATGAATAGTTTGGTTTAAAGCCACACTAGAAACCACCTTAGTCATAAAGGAAGGATTAATGATACCCTATCCTTATGGAAAATCAAACGACTGCCATAAGGGCCTGCAACTCAGACACCCTTCTTGCAGAAGTAATAGCCAACAAAAAGCAGTCTTCCATGACAAATATTTCAATTCAGCAGTAGCAGGCTCAAAAGGTTGTAGAGTAAGTTTTCCAACACAAAATTGAGATCCCAAGCAGGAGTAGGGGGTCTTATATTCTTAGCCCTCTAAGAAACTGCTTGAACAAAGGATGCGAAAACAATGGTGGGTCACAATCATAGTGAGCTGAGATTGCTGCAGCATGAATCTTGATGGAAGAGAAGGACAGACCCTTGTCCAGTAACTCAGTAAGATATTGAAGAGCCATACTCAAATTAGGCTCAGAAATCTCCAAATTCTTTGCTTTACTCCAAAATAAAAATCTCTTCCATTTTGCGATACACTTTCCTTGTACTAGGTCTTCTAGCTTCCATAATCACATTTAAAACTTGTTGAGGAAGTTGAGACCTGCTGTGTTTCAACACAGAATATGCCAGGCTGTCAGATGAAGAGAGTGAAGCTTGACATTGAGCAGATGACCGTCCTGCTGGGATAACAGATGTGGAATCAAAGGTTAAGGCCATGGAGGCTTCCTTACCAGACTCCGTAGTAGGGTACCAGTGTTGCGAGGCCAATCTGGAGCTATCAAAATCATCCTTGGCCTGTCCTGTCTGACCTTTAACAGTACCTTTGGAAGAAGAGGCAGAGGTGGAAAGGCATACAGATGAAGGTTTGTCCAACTGAAAGACAGAGCATCCACTTTCCAAGCTGTGTGATGAAACCCCTTTGTGCAAAACTGTGGCAGCTGGTGGTTTAGTGGAGAAGCGAACAGATCTATGTCTGGAGTTCCCCATGACACTGTCAATTTCTGAAATACATGAAGATCCAGTTTCCACTTGTGGGGATCCATGATTTGTCTGCTTAACCCATCTGCTAAGGAGTTCTGTGCTCCTGGCAGAAACCTCGCCTGAAGAGTTAGGTGCAAGCAGTCTCCCATAAAATCATTGCATGCCTGCATAGAGGATAAGAATGTGTTCCCCTTGTTTGTTGAAGTACCACATGACAGTTGTGTTGTCTGTTAGAATCAACACCTGCCCTGGAAGAAGTAACTCCTTGAAAGCCAGCAATGCGAACTGGACTGCTAACATCTCCTTTATGTTGATATGTAGATGCTGTAGTCTGGCAGGCCACTTGTCTTGTATCCACTTTACATTTAGATGAGCTCCCCAAGCAATGTCTGAGGCAGCTGTCGGTAAAATCTGACTCGCCTCTGGCCGGGTCACAGAGAGTCCCTTGTTTAGGTGACATTCCTGAGCCCACCACAAAAATACTCTTTGAAGGCAAGGTATTATTTGAATGACAGTGTCTAAATCCTGGCAGTGCTGTGTCCATACATTTTTGAGATACCATTGTAACTTCCTCATATGCAGTTTGGCATTGGGAAGCACCAGAATACAAGATGCCATGAACCCTAATGCTTGAAGGACTGTCTCTGCAGTCAGCACGGACTGATGAGATAGTTGATGGAAGTAAAGTGACAGACTCTTTTGTTTGTCCGGGGTTAAAAGGCCCTCTGGGCTGCTGTATTCAGTCTCACACCCAGAAAGCACATGTCTTGAGAGGGTACTAGACTGGACTTTATTTCGTTCACAGAATACCCTAGGCATCTTAGCACTGCTATAAGATATTCCAGATGCTGTAGAAGGTCTTCCTTTTCTTGAGCCAGAATCAGGCAGTCGTCTAAATAAGGATAGATTTGAAGTCCTTGTAGCCTGAAGTAAGCTATCACTGGAGCCAGAACCTTTGTGAATACTCTGGCAGTAGATAAGCCAAAGGGCAATGCAGAGAACTGATAATGAGAATCTCCAGCTTGAAACCAGATACTTCCTGTAACTTAGCCTGATATGCACATGAAGGTAAGCTTCCGTGAGATCTAAAGTTACCATCCAGTGATCTTTGCCCAGCAGGTAAAAGCTGTTGTAACGTCAACATCTTGAACTTGGGAATGTCCAGATAAGTGTTGAGGAGAGATAAATCCAAAAGCAGTCTCCACGTGTTCCCCTTCTCTGGTACTAGGAACATGCGAGAATAAAATCCTAGGCCCCTTTCTGACACAGGGACTGGTAGAATGATGTCCAACACCCATCTGTCTTGAGTAATTAAATCCCAATTTCCTTTGAAAAGAGACAGTTGTCCTTCCAAAGGAGCTGCCAGGCGAGAATCTACTGGCAGTTGAAAAGGCGGGTCATTGGGTCTGTTCTGAAAGGACTGACCCCTGCCCTCACCAGAAGTCTGAGCAGGTGAACTCCTGTTCTAGGCCTAAAGAACCTTGAGCCCTGCCCTAGCACGTCTAGACCTACCCCTAGACTGGGAATCATAAGCAGGATATGTCCACCCCTTAGCAGGCCAATTTCTACTAAACTTGGTGGCTGTACCTGCAAAAATCTTTAACAGTTTGCATAGACTTAGCTTTGTCCTCCATTTTCTTTAAAACTGCTTCCACAGGTGAACCAAACAACACATCAGACTGTAAAGGAGCATCCAAAATCCTTGTCTTAACATGCTCAGCCAAATTTGATCCCTCAACCAGGCATGCCTGCGAAGAACAGAACTAGTGGCAGCCACCCTCGAGGAGGCCTGCACAGCATCAAAACCACATTGCAAAGAATGCTTGCCCACTTGTTCAGACACATAAACTAAATCCAGCAAGTCTTTACAATCAATACCTTCCGCCAAAGCATCCACCTTAGATTTCAATTGTGAAAGGAGAAAATTTTGATATTTCAGCATGTGAAACTGACAATTCAAGCTCTCATGGCTAGAGTGGAAGAAGTATACACTTTCTTACCCCACCTATCTAACGCCCTTGCCTCTTTGTCAGTGGGAACAGGATTTTTAACCACAGAGGCCTTAACACCTTTAGGCCCCTGAGAAACAGTTTCTGGGTCCCCTAGGACTCTTAAACAAATACTTATGAGCTACGGGCACCCTATAGTACCTATCAGGTTTAACAGGAGCAGGAGGCAAAGAATCAGGGTTCAGGGAAGCCTCTGCAAAACATCTTCCACCACATTCAACACAGGAGGAATAGCTAAGGGCCTATGCTGGGGTAAAAACAAGAATTCCCTAAGCCTCTTCCTGGAATCAGAGTAATCCTGGCCTTCCCATTTAAAGTGCTCCCTCATGGAATGCAGAGTCTCTGAAAATGAAAAATCCTCAGGAGGAGAAGCCGAAGGAGTGGCATCATCCACATCAGAATCAGAATAATGAGGATACTCCTGCAAATCTTCCGCAGAAGAGTCAGAAGCCCCTGAACCCTGTTCAAAACTGTCAAACTCTGGTTCCACTCTAGGCCTCTTATCAGGAGGGCCCATAGAACCTCTAATCATAGTAATCAAATCTTCTGCCATTTTAAGCATATGTTTCTTAGGTACAGAACCGGAAAGGCTAGGAGAAGCCCCTACTGAAGCTGAAGTTGGCCTACCTCTAAAAGAAGTTTTGGCAACAGAAGGAGAGGCTCTAACTACTTTGGGAAGAATAGTTACCTGAGAAGCCCCCTCAGCCTGGCCTGCCTCCTGAGAGGGTACATCCTGTAACAGTAAAGTTTCTGCCTGAGACTCTATAGAAACTCCTGGCAAAACCTCTGGCTCCACTGAGCCATCTAAAGAACCGACGTCCGGGACTGCCGGTTCATCAACCCTAGGCTTCGCTGTTTTGTCCTTGCGCTTCTTGGATGAACGGCGCCGGAGCATCCGGCGGCATTTTATAATTGCAACGCTTCCCAAACACTAATCTGGCACAGTCTAACCTCCTCTTAATAGTGCGTTTGTTAAACTTAGCACAAGGCGGCAACCACCAACGTCGTGCTCAGGCCCTAAACAAGGTATACATAATGTATGGTAATCCCTATGAGGTATTTGTTTCCCACAAGAAATACAGTTATTCACTTTTTCTGACATCCGGTTAAATACTGAGGCAAGAAAAACCAAAATGTTCCGGGGTACTTAGCGAGTGCCAACCAACTCTGATTCGGTCTGAAACTCCGGTTTCGGAAATATTTCAGAACGCCAACCTGCACTCGCAAAACTGCTTCTGCATCGGATCACGCGGCAAAAGACTGAGGATATGGCGCGGTCATGCGCATTAGTAACCTGACCGACGTCAGCCTTATACTCTGGTATTCGGGCCGACTGGATGCGGACTATACCCAATAGTAAGGACTGCAGCAATGGAAGACGAAGAACATCCACCACCAGTAAAATGTAAATACCAATACCCCTGAGAGGGGTGAGTAGTAGACAGAGAGGAGGAGGGGGGAGACAAGGGGGCTGGAGGGAGGGAAACCAGGACTCTAACAGTGAATACACTCAAACATCTACATTTACGGTAAGTGTACACAACTGTACTATGTTCTTCGTGTTTCACTGTTGCAGTCATCACACTTGGGTAGATTCCCAAAGCTGAAGAAGGGTGGAGGCAGTCAAGAAGAGTGTGGGCTGGCTAGTATGACTTGCAGGACTGCTGTTGCAAAACCCACCCTGAATTTGGAAAAGATAGGCAGGTGGTAATGTTTGGTGAAGGTGTGTACAGAACTCCAGGTAGCAGCTTCCAGGATGTCCCTGGTAGGGACTCCCCTAAGGAATGCTGCAGAGGTAGAAGTTGCCCTAGTGGAGTGTGTTCTGACCCTTTGAGGGGTTGGTTTCCCATGGTGCTTGTAGCAGAAATGGATGCAGTGTGCTATCCATTTGGAAAGTGTTTGCTTTGAAATGGCCTTACCCTCTGCCCCTGGTGCAAAGCTGACTAGTAACTGGTCAGATTTTCTGAAGGGCTTAGTCCTATCAAGGTAGAATCTGAGTTGTCTGTGCACATCCAAGGAGTGCAGGATCAGTTCCCCTTTATTTTGAGGATTAGGGAAGAAAGTTAGTAAATGGATAGATTGGTTGAGAGCCACACTGGACACCACTTTAGGCATAAAGGGTGGGTTAGTTCTGAGGGAAACCCTGTCAGCATGGAAAATAATGAAGGCTTCCATGGCCAAAAGTGCTTGAAGTTCAGCATTCTTCTAGCTGAAGTGATGGCCAGAAGCAAGGCTGTTTTCCAAGAGAGGAATTTTAACTCTGCTGATGCCGCAGGCTCAAAGGGGGGTAGTGTGAGCTTTTCCAGTACAAATTTAAGGTCTCAAAGCAGGGGTGGGTACTCTCCTAGGTGGTCTTAAGTTGTTTGCCCCTCTCAGGAACTGTTTGATAAGAGGGTGAGAAGAGAGAGGTGGCTCAGTGTTTTAATGAGCCGAAATGGCAGAGGCATGGATCTTAATGGAGGAGAAGGATAGGCCTCTGTGAAGTAGATCTGCTAAATAATCCAGGATTAGAGACAGGGAGGGCACAGTTGTGTCCTCTCCTTTATATTGTATCCAGGAGCAGTACCTTTTCCACTTATCAGCAAAGGATTTCCTCATACTGGGTCATCTGGCTTCAAGAATGACGTCCAGCACCTGCTTACTTAGGCTGGTTACTGGGGGAGAGTTCAAGGAATAAGCCATGCTGCAAGATTTAGGGTTTGTAGTCGTGGATGCAAGATCTGTCCCCCCTGCTGAGAGAACAGGGTTGGGTTCTGGTGTAGGTGCCAGGGTGGCACCAGTGACAGGCTGCGCAGGCATGGCCAGTCTGGGGAAATCAGAATTGTCCTTTGTCTGTCCTGTCTTATATCTTGAGCAGTACTCTTGAGAGAAGGGGCGGGGGGGGGCATAGATTGAGAGATTTACCCACTGGAAGGATAAGGCATCCACTTTCCAGGCCTTGCTGTGAGGTGTCCTGGTACAGAATTGGCTGAGCTGATGATTGCAGGGGTAGGCAAAGCGATCCACCTCTGGGGTCCCCCATTTCTGAATCAGAAGGTTGAAGGTGCTGGGTTCTAGTTGCTACTCATGTGGGTCTGCTTAAGTCATCTGCCAATGAGTTTTGTTTTCCTGGCAGGAACTGAGCTTGCAGATGGACCTGCATGTCCAAAGCAGTGTTCCACAGGGCCATGGCTAGCCTGCAGAATGAGCAGAGTGGGTTCCCCCCTGCTTGTTGATGTACTACATAACTTTTTTATTAGCAGGTGTCCCGGTGAGAGTAGAAATCTGAAGGCTGTCACAGCGTGCTGCACAGCTAGCATCTCTTTTTGGCTGATGTGCAGAAGAATTTGACTTGAGCTCCAGTGACCCTGAATGCACTTGCCACCCATGTGTGCCCCCCAGGCATAGTCTAATGCATCTGTTGTTAGGGTCTGGGTGGCACGGGTTTGAATAAAGGACAATCCCTTATTGTGGCTGCATGCTGCTGCCCACCAAGAAACTCTGTCTTTAGACAGGTTATTATAGGAATGATGGTTTCCAGGTCCTGAGAATGTTGGCACCAAAGACTTTTAAGTACCACTGAAGTTTCCTCATATATAATTAGTAGGATGCATGAGGCCATGAACCCTAGGGCCTGCAGGATTTTCCTTGCAGACAGCTGGGTTCTGGTGGCCATTTGAGTAAAGTAGTCTGTCAGGTAGGCTTGCTTTTCTGAAGTGAGGAATGCCATCTGGCATGCTGTGTCCAAGCTTGCGCCCAGGAATACAATCTAGTTTTGATTTCTTTTTGTTGATGGGTGTACCCCAGTGAGGTTAGAAGGTTTTTTTTTTTTTTTTTACAAATGTCAGGTGCTGCAGCAGCATTTCCTGACTGTCCACCTGAATCAGGCAGTAGTCCAAGTACGGATAAATTTGAATATTTCTATGTCTGTAGTAAGCAACGGCTGGAGCAAGGCATTTTGTGAATACTCTGCGAGCAGTGGAGAAGCCAAAGGGAAGTTCAGACAACTGATAATGCATAGATCCTGCCCTAAAGCATAGATATTTCCTGCATGACTTCCTTATAGGGATGTGCAGATAGGCTTCTTTTAAGTCTAGGGTGACTAACCAGGCATCTTTAGCTGGTATAGATAGAAGCTGCTGCAGGGTGAGCATTTTGAATTTTTTGGTACCACTAGGAAGGTGTTGAGAATTGACAGATCAAGGACTGGGTGCCAAGTACACTCTTTTCTGGGTACCAGGAAAAGTCTGGAATAAAATCCTTGACCTATCTGTTCCGCAGGAACAGGCTGAATTGCCCTTAGAGAGCAGGGATTGACCTTGGTTTTGTGCTTCTGCCCACTGGTTTGGAGGAAGGTCTGGGAACCCTTTTGGGGCTGGCAGTGAGTGGAAGTAAAATTTGTACCCCTAGGATACAATGCTGAGGACCCATCAGTCTTTGGTGATGGAAATCCAGTTTTTTGCATGAAGGGCAAGTTTTCCTCCTAGGGGCACAAGCAGTTGGGCAGAGGTGGACAGTGGAGTTGAGAAGTCATAGGTAGATACTAGGCTATCAGCCCAAGGGCCTACATAAGCCTAGCCAACAAGGGTTCCCTGGCTTACGCCATCCAAGAAAGTAGTTTTCCTGTGCCACTGTCGGGCAGAGACACAGAAGTGATCCCCGGGGTGTATTTCCTTTTTCCCATCCACTCAAGATTTTTCTTGAAGAGTGCTAATGAAGAACTTTGCTTGACATAGATGGGTAGCCTGTTCCAGAGTATGGGAAGTCTCTGGGACAGGAATTTATCCATCCAGCATGTCCTGTTTATTGTGGTGACGAGGTTTAGGTCCCTAGAGCGTGTAGCTCGGAGGGACTGGGATTTCTTTAGGTGTGGTATGTCCAACAGCTCTGGGTATCACATAGCTTTATATGTTAGGCAGAGATCACCTCGGAGTAGGCGATATGCTACGTAGTAAAGCTGGAGTTTTTTTTAGACGGTCAGTGTAGGGCACTTGTTTGAGGCCATCTTCTTTGTGAGGTACTTCTGTGGCCTTTCCAGCTGCTGCAGATGTCTTGTGAGGTAAATTCCAAAAGGGGCGTTGTACTCTATAATGGGTCTAATGAGTGTCGAGTAGAGAGGAATAATGACCTCTTTTTCCTGGATGAGAACCCTTTTATGATGAGGTGTGCCACGTAGAAGGCCTTCCTGACTACTGTGGCGATGTGACTATCAAAGGAGAGACTACTGTCCACCTGGGTCCCAAGGTCTCTATCACACATTTGGTGTAAAGTAGATTGCTGCCTTCATTGGGAATTCTTTCCATAAGGGGTTGGTTTAGAACTCCCTGCTTTAGAGGTGGAAGCACTCCATTGCTTAGATCTCTGCATACCCTAAGACTGTAGTCTGGGGAGGGTCTGTGGCTGTGGTTGCTTTGATACCTTTAGGCCCCTGGGGGGATGACTTCTGCGTCAGCAGGATTTTTGAAAAGGAATTTGTGAGAGTCAGGTACTCTGTAGTACCTGTCTGGTTTCCTAGGAGCAGGGAGTAAAGTATAAGGAGTTGAACTGGATTCCATAAAGACATCATCCAGGACTGGGGGTATTGCTAAAGGCCTATGTTATGGCAAATCTAGAAATTTTCTGAGTCTCTTTTTGGACTGAGGATAGTCTTGGCATTCCCAGTGGAAATGCTCTCAAAGTATGCAAGGTTTCGCCAAAAGAAAAAGCCTCTGGAGGAGAAGTCAAGGGAATGGATTCCTCTACAAAGCAGATAAGGGTATGTCTTCATAATCAGATACCTCAGAGTCAGAGACTCGGTCTATTGAAGCTGCTGGGGACAGGTCTCTTTCGCTTAGCAGGGGAAGGCTGACTTCCCCTTATCTGCATAAGGTCTTCTGCCATTTTAAGCATTTGATGTTGTGGCAAGGGAGCAGGTGCATGCGCTTTGGTTGTCGGTTTTTTAGGCATAGCGCGTACTCTTGGCCTTAGAAACTCGGTAGTTTTAGACAGAATTGAAGACATGAAAGAAGTCAGTTTGTGTCCAACATCGGTAGTGCAAAGAACTTCCCCAGAAGCCGGTGCCTGCTCAATGGCTTCGGACCCATCCAAGGTACAGACATCCGCAGGTTCCGTAGTCGAAGAAGTGTCTCGCGACAAACGGGTCTCAGTAGAGGTCTGCAAATCCACTGAAGCAGGCATCAGGGGTTGCGAAAGTGTCCGAGTATCGGTGAACTGGCAGGCAGCTTTGGACCGGTGCAGTCTGTCTATCCTTACTTTTTTTGGAAGATCGGTAGTCGGATGGCTTACAGAAGCCATTTCAGAATACGGAGATCGAGAACTAAAGTATTTAGCGACAAAAATGGCCCAATGACGAATAGTTCGGGCATTGAATAAGGCACAAAAAACTGACAGCGAGGTACGTCGTGGTCTGGGCCTAAACAGGTGACGCAGTAAGAATGGAAATCTCTGTGTGGTATTTGCTTTCCACAGGCAATTGTTAAACTTTTTCTGACATCGGTTAGAGCAAGAAAAAGGGGTCCCCAACGGGGTACTTGGCTTTAGAAGACTTCAGGATAATTAAATTCGGAAACGAAAACTCAGGTAGCAGCCGACCGACACTCGTGCGAACTGCTTCTGCTTCGGGCTCGTCTGCAAGAAAGACTGATATAATGGCGTCGGCTGCCAGTTTTTATACCCCTGACAACCTGACGTCAGTCCTGGAGCGACAGCAACCGACGCAGAAATACTAAGTCTCTGGTATTCCTGGTGACTGAGGGCTACCTGCAGGCAGATAACCCAAGTGTGATGACTGCAACAGTGAAACACACAGAATATATTTAAAGGGAGGTCAATAATTCCACAGTTGTCCATGACTGAAGAAAAGATTAAACTATTTCAATGCACACAAAAGAATAATCCAGAATGGAGAATGTTTCACAATGCAACCATGAAATGCTAGCCAGAGCAAATGTCTGCTAAAAGCAAAATAATTTTTTTTTCATTTAAAAAGAAAAAAGCTTTAAAAGAACAGTGAATATCAGGTAAAGAAAAAAAAAAGAAACGCTGGCAAGAATACAAGAGCTGACGCATTACAAACAGTACCGCAAAGGCCATGACGTAAACAGGAACAGATGCATTTCAGTTCGTGGACTGAATCGGTTTTGTGCAGACTACGACTCGAAGTTTTCTAATGCTGTAAAACTGTAGGTCACAACCGCTGCTATCAGTAACTTGGGGGGGGGGGGGGTCGCGTTTAGATACATGAGACAGCTGATGCAGCAGTCTGAGTTAATGGCCGATGTGTGCAAACAGGGACTTTGAGAGTTTCAAGAGCAATGGACATGTGACATTTAGTTAAAAGTATCCACAGACTAATGGTGAAGTTGCAAATTGTGAAAAGTCTTATAAAGAAAGCTCAAAGCATCATTCAATGTTCATCATATTGATCACTGCTTTAGTAGCCTTAGTTATATGGGTTACACATCCTCCCAGGGATACAACAGCTAGCCAGCTTCCAAAGCTTCAGGGCACCTTTCACATGCCGAAACGGTCAAGCACCTTGAGCTAAGCTGACTAAAACACAAGCTTAGGTGCAAAGCCCTTCAGGGCTTTTGAGGATACATTGTCTGCTTGTGCTTTCCTTTGCAGGGCAGAGAACTTCCCTTTAGCGAAAAAAGCTTCCATTTTCTTAAATTTACAGGTTTTATTACTTTCTTCTTCAAGAAAATTATTTTAAGCCAAGAATATTGTGTTATAACAAACTAACATACTTTTAAAACTGAGCATTGTCAGTTTAAAAGTAACGTTAACTTACTTAAAACATTTTCTGTGGAGAAAATGTGTTTATTTTTCCTTGGTGGGGCCTGCATAATGTTTGAAAGTGCTTTTTTTTATTTTCTGTCAAAAAAAAAAAAAAAAAGCAAGCAACTTTTCTGGACTGGTAATTTTACTGGAATTAGCTGCTAGACTTCCCTGGGAACAACACGCAACAATTTCGGCTTGACCATGGAAGAGATTACCGGTCTCGTGGTCAGTCCCCTCTTCCAGTAACAAAAAGGAAAAAAAAAGTTAAACAGCCTTTGCCACCACAGGAAGCTAGCAATTTGCCTCAGCCACTAGTGGGCGACTCTGCTGTGGCCATTTATTATTGTACATCAGACCACTCATCTTTTAACCTGGATTGCTCTGGTGTAGCATCTATAGCCACTGTGGACCAGGGGTTAACCACATCCTCTGCAGCTTTTGGCAGTCTCCTCAGTGGGCAAGGGAGAGCAACTCTAATTAGTACTTGGACAGGCAACAAGGAAGGTTTCCCTAAATGTGTCAGAATGCTGTGCCCATCCCAGGGTAAGCTGCTGCTACCATTAACATTGTTGACCCCACTTTCCTGTCAAAAAGAAACAAAACCAAGCATGTACCTACTCCTCAAATTTCTACAGACAGGAGTAGTTTACAGAGTCTGGCTCACGGTTTAATTCAGATTATTAGGTTCACAGGGGTGTACTAGGCTATGGCCCTGTAGCCTTTACAAGCCTAGCCCAAAAAAACTGCCCAGGCACAGTGCCACCCAATGTTAGTTCACAGTGCCCCTATCCAGTAGGCAACTGGAGTGATCCCTGGGGTGAACTTTTTGTTACTCATCCACTCATGACTTCTCTTGAAGAGGGCTGGAGAGGTGCTCTGCATGACATGAATGAGAAGCTTATTCCAGAGAATGGGCAGTCTTTTGGGAGATGAACATATCCCTCCCAGCATGTTCTGTTAATTGTGGTAATGAGGTTGTGATCTGTTGGAGTGTGTGGCACAGTGGGGGGGGGGGGGGATTTCTTTAGGTGTAGCATTTCAAATAGGGCTGGGTCGGACATGGCTTTGCAAGTCAAGCACAGATCACCTGTAAGTAGACTATAAAAGACTGAGAACAGCTGAAGTTTCTGGAGTCTGTCCATGTAGGACATGTGTGTAAGGCCTAGGATCCTTTTTGTGATGTATTTCTGTGGCCTCTCCAGCTATTGTAGGTATCTGGTCAGGTACATGCCAAACGGGGAGTTATACTCGATGATCGGTCTAATGACGGATGAGTAAAAAGGGACAATGACCTCTTTCCTCCCGGAAGCGGAACCTTTGGTTATAAGATGTGCGCCACAGAAGGACTTTGACCACACAGGGACAATGTGGTGGTCGAAGGTGAGGTGGCTGTCGATCTGGGTGCCCAGATCTCTTATCGGTGTTCAGTGGGCTCCCATCAACGTGGTAATTTGTGGGAACAGAGTGTTTTTCAAAGGGGATAAAGCATTTTTGGGCGTTAAGCTTCAGGCCATGGTTCCTACACCAGTCACTGGTCTCAGAGTCTGATCTCTCTTGTAAAGTAGGATCTGGTAAAAGAAATAGGGATTCCTCTTTTCCTGAAGAAATTCAGGATTTTGAATCCGAACAGCAAGATGTAGGGATGTTTAAGTTTTTCCACTCAGATTTCTGATTCAGCCTCAGAGGAGACTTCAATTCCCGATTCTCCCTGTGGGGGAGTCGCCCTCCCCAGAGACTACTGCTAGAATGTGCCAGTGTTTTCAGGGAGAGAACAAGAAGGTTTGTCATTACCTCACAAAATACTAAGAGGTTGTTAGAAGGGTTTTCCAGAACCTATAACCACTCCTCCTGTTTTGTCAGCTTTACATGATGTGTGTGTTATTGCCTGTAATTTTCCTGTCAGCCAGCCAGTTGCCCCTAAAAAGGCAGCTAGGATGTATAAAGTTATTCAGTCTTTTAAAAACTTCTATACAATATTCCCCAAACCCATTCCAGCAGCTATAGCCTTAGTTGATCCCACTGCTGCTAAGAACTTAGTTAATTCCCCTCTTACTCTGATAAGGATGGAAAAACTGACAGGTTCATAGGTTGGTACTAGGCTATCAGCCCTAGGGCCTATGCAAGCCTAGCCATAACAATTCCCTGGATATTTCTTCCCACAATATTTACTTCTCCAGGCCCCTGTCTAGCAGGGCGACTGACATGATCCCCGGGGTGAATTTCCTCTCTCTCATCCAATCATCAAGGTTCCTGAGGGCCAAAGAGGCGCTCTGCTTGATATGTATGGGGAGTCTCTGGGTCAGGAACCTATCCCTCCAGCATGTTTTGTTCATTGTGATGACAAGGTTTAGATCCCTGGAGCGTGTGGCTCTGAGGGATTGGGATTTCTTTAAGTGGAGCATGTCCAACAGCTCAGGGTTTGACATGGCCTTGTATGTTAAGCAGAGATCACCTCTGAGTAGACGATATGCCACAGAGTATAGCTGGAGTTTTTTTAGACTGTCAGTATATGGCATCTGCTTTAGGCCTGTGATTCTTTTAGTGAGGTATTTCTGTGGCCTTTCAAGCTGTTGCAGATGTCTTGTGAGGTACATACCAAACGGGGTATTATACTCTATAATGGGTCTAATGAGGGATGAGTACAGTGGGACAATGACCTCCTTTTTTCTGGATGAAAAGCCCTTAGTGATGAGGTGTGCCACATAGGATTTCCTGACTGTTGTGGCAATGTGGTTATTGAAAGTGAGACCACTGTCCACCTGTGTCCCCAAGTCTCTCATCACACCTTCGATGTTTAGTATCCTGCCACCTATGTGGTAATTCATGGGGACGTTTTTTTTTTTCCAAAGGGGATAACTATACATTTCTTGGCATTAAGCTTGAGCCCATAGCTCTGGCACCAGGCAGCTGTTTCTGTAAGGCCCTTTTGTAGAATATCCACATCATTTGGGGATTCAATAATGGCGCCCAGTTTGCAGTCATCTGCAAACTTTGTTAGCCAGAGTCCCTTAGTGTTGGCCTGTACTTCAGAGAAGTAGATGCCAAACAAGAGTGGTCCCAGGACTGAACCCCAAGGTACTCCACTTATCTGGAGCTGGATTTGGAGTCCGTTACTTTTACTGTCTGGGTTCTGTCAGTAAACCAGTTAGCAACCCATCGAGTGACGTAGGGATTTATGCCCAGCTTAGTAAGTTTATCTATGATTCCAGAGTGGGGGATGGTGTCAAAGGCCTTGGCGAGGTCCAGATAGACTGTGTGGACTGCCTTACCCTCATCCACAGCTCTGGAGACTGATTCAAAGTCACTCAGTGGGCAGGAAGCCTGAGGTGAGGCTATGATTAAACATCACACTTAGGTGAGGTGCCAGTTCATTTTGTAGTTCATGTAGTACACAGCCTGGGATGTCATCTAGTCCCATGGATGCTGTATTCTTAGCTTTTGGGAGTGCGGTTTCTGCATGCGTGGCCGTGATTATCGGAATTTGGCAGTCTTGGTATTGAGATGGACCCTTTAGGGGGTGAGAGTGGGGTGAAGTTGGCACTAAATCGATCTGCCAGGATATTGGCAATATCCTTGGTATCAGTATACTTAATGCCAATCTGTTGCAACTCAGAGCAGATCTGAACATTGCCATTTAGATTCTTGACATAACTATAGAATGCCTTGTGGTTGTCTTTGGAATCTTTGGCAATTTTATTTTCGTAACTAGTTTGAGGATTTTGAGGGATCTCAGCTTCTTACTGAGGCTGGTGAGGGAGTTTTTTGCATCGTGGGATTTTTCTCTTTTTTGCAACAGTTTCTTCCTTCTGTTGTATAGTTTGTTTACAGCAGGGGACCACTAGATTGGCTTCCTTTTTTGGAGAAGAGCATCTTGGTTCTATTTGGGATAGCATGATTCATGCATGAGTGGATGTGCTCGTACAGTGCCTTAGTGTAGGATTCTGCAGTCGAACTTCCAGATCCCGTCTGCGTGGGTGTTGTGAAGTTTGTCACTTCTGACTTCAGTAGCTTGAAGTTGGCTTTGGAGAAGTTTTTTAAGGAGGTTTCCTTACTGGAGGGTGGGGGTGGGATGTGGATGTCAAGGGTGATTTGCTTATGGTCAGACCTGACCAATGAGGGGGTGACCACTGGTGTGGAGCATCTCCCATGTTGGTAATGACCAGGTCTAGGACATTGGAGCCCCTGGTGGAACAATGGATTAGTTGATCCAGGGCGTTGGAATTTATGAATTCCAAGAACCGTTGGGAAAAGGAGTTGGCACCAGAGTAGTTTTCCCAATTAATGGCAGGCTAGTTGAAATCACCCAGTATTAGGGTGTTTGGTTGTATCTTAATATTTTCCAGTATGTTTAGAAAGGTGTAGTGAGAATCTTGGGGCATGGATGGGATCTGTAGCAAGCTACAATTTGGATTGCAGTCTTACCTAGTGTGTTAGTTGCACCTGGAAAATTTCAGATGCATTGTGTTGGGCAACTAGCCTGGAGGTGTGAATATCCTTGGTGAATATGGACACTCTTCCACCTTTAGTGTTTCGGTCCTGGTTTTGTGGCCGAAAAGTGTGGTAAGAATTGTAGCCTGGTATTGCAGGGGTGCTCTTTGGAGCCTTGAACCAGGTCTCAGTTACTGCACAGATATTGATGTTCTCCATTTTTAGGAGCGTCTCGAGAGAGTGCAATTTGAGGTTTAGACTTCTAGCACTGAGTAGCATTACCTTCAGATTTTGCCTGCTTCTATTTGTTACAGTGGTGGTTTTATCCTTTGAACCTTGCCTTAAAAAGGCACTATAGGGGTGGCAAGAGCTTTAGCCACTAACCTGAATCCCAGGGGTATGGGAAGAAAGTTACTTCTGCAACTTTGGTTTTTAGAACTTTGAACTGTCAGGTTCAAATGTTAAAGCTGGTTCTGACAAATTGTGAAAATGAGGAACATTTTTATCAGCGGTTTCTTCTTGTGAGGATAAATCTGCTTTAAATAACTTAGTTTTTTCTTTGCACAGATAGGTTCATAGGTTCATACTAGGCTATCTGCCCTAGGGCATTTATAAGCCTAGCCAGAGTGTGTTTGGCTTTCGCCACCCATTTTAAATTAATTTTGCTATGCCCTTTTTTGAGGTTAGTATACTGTGCCTCTGTCTAACAGTGATACCCGGGGTAAACCTACGATCTCACATCCACTCATCAAGATTCCTCTTGAGAGTCAGTGAGGGACTCTGGAATAAAATCCCAGTCCAGGTTAGGCAGAGTGAAGGGAGCCTCTGGGTTATGAATCTGTCCCTCCAGCATGTCCTATTTATTTCAGTGCTGAGGTTCAAGTCTCTCGAGCGTGTAGCTCGATAGGATTTGGATTTTCTGAGGTGCAGCATGTCCATTAATTCTGGGTTGGGCATGGCTTTATACATCAGGCACAGATCGCCTCTGAACAGGCAGTATGCCACTGAGTAGAGCTGGAGTTTCTTTAACCGGGAAGCATATGGCATCTGTTTGAGCCCTTTGATCCTCTTGGTGAGGTACTCACTACTTATTTCTTGCAATGTATGTACGACTCTGTTGATACCTCCAGGGCTATGGCCATTGGTATTGTTTTAAGGAGGTTTTCATGGCTACATTCTCAGAACCTTCAAGATAATGTTGAGATTTTAAATTCTCCCTTTGGCAGTGATTAAGTAGTTGGCCTGTATGCTGCAGAGGTGACCAAAGAGTGATGAAAGGGGAAAGTTGATCAAGAGAAATCTAACATTTCAGCCCTCCCCCTTTAGAATTTGACCAAGGAATTCTCTCCTCTTCCTTTTACTAAAACCTAAATGAAAACTCCAGCCAAGTTAAAACGTCCACTGAGTGACCTCGCAAATGTCTTGTATCAGAGGCACATGGGATATCTGCAAATGACCCGTTTGAACATCAGGTGTTTCAGCTATATGGCGATTCTGAAAGACCATGACGTACTCCAGGTATAACAGCCCTGTGTTTCTTATGCTTAGTCAAACACTCTGCTTGTGCTGTGCTGATGAGGTCATAACAAGGACAAAACATGCATATCCACAGCTAGTGGGGTTTGGCTTTATCGGCCTGAAATTGTCCATTGAAACGACGTAAAAAGAAATAAGTCAAGGGCATTCACAACAGCCATATAGCTGAAACACATGATGTTCATGAGGGTCATTTTCATATATCCCATGTGCCTCTGATACAAGAAGTTTGAGGTCACTCAGTGGAATTTCTAGCTTGGCTGGAGTTTATTTAGTTTTTACTGTTTATTCTGTTTTCTGCCAAAAGAGGAACTAAAACAAAACAGTCTCACCAGAATTAAGGTAAACAGACATTTAATAAAGAATGTCAAGGAAGTTCCAAAAACAAGTCCTTACCCTCCCAAACCCAAAGGACAGTCCAATATGTCAGAATGATTATTCAGACCTTGCGACCCACTTCTACCCTAGCCCCCTTTTTCCTCCAGAAAAAAAATGATCTCCAATTTCCTCTGACAGACTACTTCATAAAAACAGGTTCTGAATTTCATACGTCAAGGCTACAGATGGCAGTGGGAGAAAAGTCCTCCTTTCCAGAGGGTCACTCCTCTTCCTCCAGATTATACTCACTTCCACTTGCTCATCACCTGCTGTCCCAAAGACTGATCAAACTAGTTCCTCCTTCAAGTGGGGAAAGATTTTTATTCATGGATGTTCCAAGTGCCAAAGAAAATACTAGAGACCAGCTTCTGGATCTTACTTTCCTAAACCTGTTTGCAATAATGCCCCAATTAAAAAGGTCACTTCACAACCCCTTCTCTTTTCTTCCTCTCTCAAGTTTCCTGACAACTTGAGACTTACAAGATGCTTCTCATTCCTATTCATCCAGGCTTCAAGCGTTTTTTAAGGTTTTGTATGTCTGGCTAACCATCAGTTACAGCTCACTACAGGCTATGGGATGCCCACATTTTTCCATATTTAGATGACCTGCTTATCATTGTAGTCTTTTTCAGAAGTGTCAGGAATCTCTCTCTTGGGTGAAAGCTTTATACTCAAGCTGGGATTCTGAGAACAGCCAAAAGTCTTTCTATGGACCCGAACGCAGGACTGTTATTGAAATGTCAGCTAGACACCTTGGTTCAAAGAGATGCATGCACAAATATCTAGGAGAAACTTTCCCTAATCAAGGCACTCAAGTCTCTGAACCACCTTCAGTCACCAGGACCTCTTCAAAGTAGTTTCAGACAATACCACCACTCATGTGGTACATCAACAGGCAGGGAGAACCAGGGTGTACTACCTTTGCAGACTAGCCATGTTAGCAGTGGAATACACCTTCACAGCACAATTACACTCTACAGGTGTCCTACATTTAGTTAGAGCAAAACTGTGTGGTAGACAAGCATAGCAGGACCAGGGCAGACCCTCATGAATGGAAACTAGATCCAGGGGGGATCATCCAACATTTGATCCATCTATGGAGAGTTCCACAAGCAGACCTTTTTACATCCTCTCTGATCAACTGCCAAGCTTCTGTTCAAGGACTCTATGTAATAAGGCCTGGAAGACAGATGCCTTTTCTTTGGACAGGATGGCTCCTTACACTTCTCCACTCTTTCCACCAATATCCTGGGTACTTCTGAAGATTCAGAAGGAATCTTACTAGATTATAGTGGGGACACCCTTCTGGTCTAAGCAACTGTGGATCTCCCCTCTTTTGGAAATGGCCAAGGGCAATTACTACAAGCTCCCTTACAAACTGGCTATACTCACAAGAACAGGGGTGTTTGATACACTCCAACAATAATCTTCAATCGACTGCCTGGATGATAATGTCTTATTCCTTTTTAGGCACCTGTTTACCGAAGACATGCAGCAGGTACTAATAGGGGCAAGAAAGCCAGCTACTAGAAAAGTCATATTAGCAAATTGAAAAGGTTTTCAATTTGGTGCCAACAACATTAACCAACACCCATTCAGGGCTAGTTATCTGGTTTTACAATATTTGTGGGAGTTACAATCCTGTGGCCTCTCTTATTCCTTCATCAAGATTCATTTTTCAGCCATTTCAGCACTTCTGCCCATAGAAACTCCTCTTTCAAGCACTCTCATGTCAAAACATTCTGGAAAGCGTTTTTTATTTATTTATTTTTTTTTTTGTGAACAAAAAGTGTACTTTGCCACCACAATATGTGGTGCACGATGTGCCGATGAGCATTTTCACAGAGAGAGTTTTGATAATCATTTTTTGGAAAAATTTCACTTTCTTCATGATTTTGTCACTGAGGCATAGCAGTAAACTTTACGATTAGTGAAGTTAACTTTGAGAAGGCATGCAGTACATCCATAGACTTTAATGGACACATTTTGCATGTGCAAAGATGCATCCATTAAAGTACATGGACACTTCACATTATTCCTCAGTCAACGTCACTGAGGGATACCCTAAATTTATTTGGACCATGGTTTAATAGAATCATACGAAGTTACTAGGCTATCGATCTGGAGGTCATTCCAAGCCCAGCCATTTCATCCCAATGTAATACCACAGATACTAAATGCAATCCTGGGTACTGACTAGAGTAATTACTGTGTCGAGGAGGGTTGTGGGTGCTATCCCCGGTAAGAATTTATGGTGCCCCGTCCACTCGTTCAGGTTCCTTTTGAACAGTGTCAGAGGTGCTCTGCTTCTCATGAATTGGCAGCCTATTCCACAGAAACGGCAGTTGCTGGAGACTAATCTGCCCCTTCAGCACTTCCTATTCAAGTCATAGACTATATTTAGGTCCCGAGAATGGGTAGCTCTAGTCCTGTTTGATTTATGGATGTGTAGCAAATTCATTAGGTTTGGGTTGAAGATTTCTCTGTAAGCCAGGCATAAGTCTCAATTATGAGGTCTATACGATACAGAGTATAGTGACAGGGACTTTAATCAGTCTGTATAAGGCACGAGCTGGAGTCCCTTGGTCTTCTTAGTTAGAAAACTCTGAGGTTTCTCCAGTTGCTGCTTTGTACAGTACATGCCAAAAGGGGCATTACCACTTACTTATGGGCCTGATTAGTGACCAGTATAGAGGGGTTATAACCTCCTTTGCTAATAAAATGTGCTATGTAGAAAGCCTTCCTTACTACAGTAGACATGGTGGTCAAAGATATGGTCGTAGTCTACTTGCGATCCCAGATCTCTTACCACTTTGTAGGCATATATGGTTATTGCTGTTAATCCGATAGTGTGAAGGGACATTGTTTTTACCAAAAGGGAATGACTACATTTCTTTGCATTCAGTTTTGAAACTGACATTCTTTAGGGGTTCAGCAATTGCACCCAGTTTGCAGTCATTCGCAAACTTGGTCAGTCACAGCCTCTTAGTTTAGGCCTGAACTTCACATTTTCGAAAATCCACCAGGTTTAACAGGAACGATCGGCCCTTGACAAAGCTGAATTGGGTCAGATCCGGGGTTTGGAAGTTGCCTATGTCTATTTATGAGGCTGTCAGACTTATGGTCTACAATTCCCAGGGTCTGCTGCTAAGCCACCTTTGTGTGTGTGTGTGTGTGTGTGTGTGTGTGTGTGTGTGGGGGGGGGGGGGATAACTGTTCTCCATTCAGCAGGAACAAAGCCTGTGGTTAAGGCTATGATCGAATAGGGTACTTAATGGTGATACTAGGTCATGTTTCAATTTGTTTAGAAAACAGTCTGGAATGCCAAATGGCCCCATAGAGGCTGTGTTTTTTGTCTTAGATAAGGCTTTGATGACCGGTTCTTCAGATATACAAGGGGGAGTAGAGGAAAGGTCTCTGATAAGTTTGAAGGGGAATATGGGAGTGAAATTTTTTTGCCATATCTGTCCACCAGCAAGTTTGCCATCTCTGCGGATCAGTGTGCGAACACTATTAGTCACTAGTTCAGCAAATGCTTGGGTCCTACCTTTAGGCTACATACATAGCCGTTAAAGGCCTTATGGTTATCTTTGGCTGCAGATTGCCAAGTTTCTCTCCAAGTTACCCTTATAGGATTTGACATGTCTTACTTGCCTGTTGAAGCAGAGTTGGGTGCTCTTCCATTGTTGGGGCCTCACCTTAGTATTCTTAGACAGTAACTTTTTGCTTTTGTTGTAAAGTTTGTTGATGCTGATGTCCAATAGGGCAGCCTTTTTCTTTTTCCTTAATTGGGGCTCTGGCTTTGATTCTCTGGAACAGCAGAGTCTCTACACTTACACAAGTGATTTTACAGGGCTTTAGTGTAATCTTTGGTGTAGTTACCACTTCCAGCTGGGGCTGAGGCTTGGAATGCATTTATACCTTCCCAGAGGAGGGTATAGTTTGCTTTGGTGAAATTTTTTAGTCAGACTTCACCCTTTGTGATTTTTGGTGCTGGTGTAAGTTCAAAGCAGACCGATTTGTGGTCAGATGTAACTAATGAGGGTCTGACGGTTGCAGTGGTGTATCGGTTTGTCATGTTAGTGAGAACTAGATCTAGTATGGTTGTTCTTGTTGGGGTTTGAACAATTTGTTCTAGAGCATTTAAAGTTAAAGTCAAGGAACATTTGCGCTAGTGAGTTACGGCTAGAGTAGGTTTCCCAGTTGATGGTGGGATAACTGAAATCCTCCATGACCAGAGTGTTTGACAATATTTAGATTGACTCCAGTTTGCTCAAGAAGACCTCGTGCGCACCATCATCTACAGAGGAGGATCTATAGCTAACTATGACTTGAATGGGGTCTTACTCCCAGTAATCTAAGCTTGGAGTAACTCCATGTTTTTTTAAACAAAAGTAGGACAGTTTCTTCACAGTTACTTGTTTCCCAAAGTTTGTATCCTGCCTTCATATATTCGTGATGTGTTTGATTTTTTCCATCTCCTTCTTTTTTCCATATTTATCAATGACCTCCATATGAACATACCTCAAGCCACCTGCATCCAATATGCAGATGACTCAACCTTAATCTGTACTGCTAAGAACATAGCCTCCCTCCAGTCCCTAACCCAAACTGTTTTCCAAAATGTAGAAAACTGGTTTATGCAACATTGCCTCCTGCTTAATCCCAAAAAAAACAAAACTACTGCTTTTTACTCCATCTCATAAATCACCCACTCCATTCTTCTCTATTACCTCTAACAATGCTACAAACATAACCCCTGATACTACCACCTGCCTACTAGGTGTTACAATTGATAACCGTCTTAACTAGGATGACCATATTAACTCCACCATAAAGACTTAACAAAAAACTTGGAACCCTCTATAACAAACACAGCCAGGAAAACTATTGCCCAAACCCACCTCATTTCTACCCTTTTCTATGCCTCAGCTATTTATACAAACCTATCTAAAAATAATCTCAAAACTTTGTACCTGTTATAATAGCATAGCTAGATTTATCTCAAGCTCTCTATTTCAAACTCACCATTGCCTTAACCTTAAACAACTAGGATGGCTAGAATTGCTTTACCATATACTCTGTCAACAGTTACTTATCACTCAAAAGATCCTACACCACCCCAATAACACCCCTATCCTCACTAATCTGATTACACCATATAAAAACCTAGCTACACTACGTTCTGCTAATAAACTCCTGGTCTCATCAGTTAAATCTAACAAAGCTGGTGACTCACTTTTCTCAAACACTATAGGTAAAAACTGGAATCAGCTCCCTCCTAAACGTTCTACTCTAGCCTCTACTTCTCTATTCAAAAAGCATATTAAAGAACATCTTAAAACTCAGTGGCTTTGTCCTTGTGCTAACCCAGACTGAAACTTTTCCCCTCCTGCTCATACCCCTTCCCCTCTCCCCTAACCTATCCCTCCAAATCTACTGATTTCTCTTTTTTTCTCATAGTAATAGGATAAAAGTAAGGACCTGACTGTTTGCCCATACTCAGCTTGTGCTTAGTGTACTTGTTATTTTTTACTTAGTTTAATCTTTTAACATAATGTCTTTAGTCAATTGTACCTCTGTACTGTTATTATACATGTCTTTGTTATATATTGTTAACTTTGTTAGTGTCCATGCTTGGAGCTTTTCTCCCCGGGCCTCTACTGAAAATGGACATTTATCCAGTTAGACTAGCCCGGTCAACAAATGTAAAATAAAAATAAAAAAAAAAAAAAAGAAAAATTTCTGGACAAAAATAACCACTATTAAATAGAATTGTAACATGTTTTGGGTGACAACAGACGTAAAGAGTTTATACACTAGCATCAAGCATAGTTTTAGTATTGAGGCAATAAGATGTTTTTTGGGAAACAGTCCTGCTACAGAATATATTGTAGAGCTTGTCCATTTTTGTTTAACAACATTTTTTTTTTTAATTTAACGAGTCATACCACCAAAAACAAGGTACTGCTACGAGGGCAGCCTTTGCCGCTATGTATGCCAACCTTAGTAAGGGCTTGTTCGAAAGGGAACATTTATATAGAAATTCTTTTTCTCATGAATAGGTCAATAAATCTGTAATATCTGACAACCTTATTTTTCTGGTTGAGGGAGGGAAAGAATTAGTTTATGAATTTATAGCTGACTTACAAAATAATAGATTTGGACTAAAATTTGACAGTCTGAAAATTTGGACTGGTGTCCTTTTTTTAGATTTCAGATGAGAATGTTTTAAAAACTTCAGTCCATAGGAAATTTAGTGAAGGCACACAATTTTTGTATGGTGAAAGCTGCCATCCACCCCATACAATACAAGCTATTCCCTTTAGTGAATTTTTTCGCTTGTACAAGCTATGTAATACTGACAGTATTTCAAACAAGAACTAAACAAAACTACAGACATGTTTAAAAATAGGGGCTATGATGTGAAGACAATACATGACAGTTGGCAGAAAGTCATACACAGAGTTAATGGACCCCAGAAAGGTAACCAGGATGGACAATGCACCGGGACTGTGCATAAGAAAGAGACAAATGAAAATATATTTTTTGTTACAACATACAAGTTGCCTTAGTCCCAAAATAATAGATCAAGATAGACATTTCTGGAAATACATGACATCTTTAAGAGATGCTTCAGAGTGGTTGAACAAAGAACTAGCATTTTCCTACAGAAAAGGAAGTATACAGAATTTTTTGGCAAGAGGTAAATTCAGTATTCCATCTTCCAATATACCATATAGTTTGACAATGTGTGGTACATTTGCTTGTGGCAAGTGCAAGACTTGCAAGTATGTACTAAAAACTTTTCCTAGAATAAATGTTTCTTTTAGAACTTGTGGCCATTTTACTTGCAATACTGAAGGTGTTATATATGCCTCGAGATGTCCTTGCAATACTGAAGGCGTTATATATATGCCTTGAGATGTCCTTGCAATACTGAAGGCGTTATATATATGCTTTGAGATGTCCTTGCAACAAATTTTATGTTGGAGAAACAAGAAGGTGTTTTAACAAATAGAAGTTTAGAGCATGTGAGGGATATTGCTAATAAAAAAAGCAGAGAGCTCTATAGCTGAACATTTTAGTTTGTTTCATGATGGAGAAAGTACAGAGCTACAAGGCACTGTTATGGCAACAATACAAATATCTAGATTCGAGGTTTCTTTTATCAAGAAAATTTGCTTTTAAAAGAATCTACTTACATTTCAAAATTTGACACCCTGTCTCCAAGGGGACTAAATAAAGAATGTAATTGGGAGTATTTCTTTAATTGTATGATTGTTTAATTGATGTATTTGTATGTGTATATATGGGGCAAGGTTTTTACTTTGTGTTATACTCCTTGAAGGCTTTGGCAAAGATGTCAGAGTTTTATTAAATTTGTTGGATATACCGGTGGTGGTTTCTTTTTTACTAGAAGGAAACTATTTATTTTTTGCTTCAGTTGGTTAACTCCATGGAGTTACCCAGACTAACTAGTCAGGAGGCGAGTTTCTCTCCAACATAGATAGAAACACCACCTCCTTTGGTTCTCACACATTCGCTTTACAGTCTGAAGGTGTGGAAGGCATTGTAGCCTTGCAAGACCAGGGTACTCGGAGGCCTTGAACCAGATGTGTGACTACACAGACATCTACTTCCTGCAGTGATGGGAGCAATTCCAGGGTGTGGAGTTTTTGGTTTAAGCTCCTAGCGTTTAGCAGCATAACCCTTATTTTGTTATGGTTGGAAAGCCTAGTGGTGCCAGGTGTAAACAGTCTCTGGCAAAGCAGCGAGTTTTGTTGATCATGTCATCCCAGACTGACAAAATGGATCCCCTTTGAATGACACTGAAAACTAAGCCAATTATTGAAATGGATCATTTTTTGTTTACACTGAAGCATTATTCTAGGTGAGGGTAAATATGCTGCTCAAGGCTACGGACACAACTCTCTGGGACACATACTCAGAGCTCAATCATGTCTCTCAATATAGTCCTGTGAGTTATGTTTCAAGTCGTTATGTTTCAAGTCGTTCACTCCAACATGAGCTATGACAGAGTCATAACAGTACTTGTTGCCAAGAGACCAGACTGCATGCGTGATCTGATGAAACCTGGCATAGGACAGGGAGCCAAAAGTGACTTTTTCCTCATCTAACCTGGTGAGTGGGACATCTGTGTGCCCCACTATGGAGTCTCTAATGACAAGAACATTTGGCTTTAGAGAGTGTTACCCCTTAAGGGCTTGGTAGGCAAAACACTGGTGTGGCTGTTTGTTTTGGGGGCTGTGGGAACTGTTAGTCATAGCAGTCTTATTTTGGAGGTCTCTGGTGTTTTGGTAAGGTTTTTGAGAGACCCTCCACGTATGTTGATTTGTGCTAGATGTATAGTCTGTACAAGTAGTGGTGGGCGAGTTGACAACCTCGTCAGTGTACCGTTTTGAGTGCGAGAGAGCAGGGATTCAAGACTCCTGGTATAAGTCAACAAGGTTAGCAGGAGAAACAAAGGCAGTCCAACTGTTTAGAACACTAGGTTTGAAGAATTGTTATCACAAACTGGGTGCTTTTGGGACTGATCTAGGAGGTGCTCTGTAGATAGGCATTTCCAACAGGGTTTTGGCTGGTGGTTTAATGGGTCACAGCTCACTAGCAATACTTCTTACACCAGAGATGCACTAAAGATGAAGACTACACTAATGTACTATAGCTGTATGCAAGGGAAAAATTGTTGAAATTATCTCTTTGGCTATGGCACACAATTGTGCAGCACTGTGTGGTGCTGCATGACACGCAAACAAGCAGAAACCTTCTCAAACACTGGGCTTAAATACCAGAAGCTAAAAAAAAAAAAAAAACTCAGAAAAACCAGTGAGTGTGCTTATCCTAGACCAATCACCATTCAGACAGGTTCCAATCAGTCCACTCCCCTCAAGAGTGCAGAAGACCCCCTTCCAATCAAAGATGGATTGGAAAATGTGCTCAGAATACAACAACCACTACAAACAGACGCGGATACAGCAAACCTGTACACTGCTACAGCTACTAGCTACACTAATTTCGGTGGGAAACACTAAAAAAAGTTTTACACATCAGAAAAACAGTAGTGAGACACTAACAATGTTTTAAGCAGCAGAAAAACAGCAAGGAGACACTACAGAATGTTTTAAACAGCAAGCAAATCAGTTATTTAAAACACTGCTTGACAGGAAAACAGAACAAACAGTTTTGCAAACAGTGAAAACAGCAGCAAAATGTGATTTAACAGGCACAGTAAGGCAGACAAATGCAGTACGAACAGTGCAGTTTAAAGTACTAAAATACAGTATTAAATAAGCAGAACACAATAAAAAGTGCAGTAAATAATAAAATGTAATGCCACAATGTACTTAGGAATACGAACAAATCCCTTTAATCCTTACAGCTAATCTCAGACTATCAATTAACTTTTCAAAGAAGCTTTGTTGGACTTCAGAAACAGCCCCATGTATCATGCATCACATCACATCACCTCCTGCCTGTTCAGCTATCCATAGGTCACAAACAAAAAAAGTAGACCACATATGTCTGCTTCCTTGCTACTGTTTTAAGGCTTAATTCAGGCTTAGACTGACAACAAACAAGTAGAAAGTAAGGCTATGACAAAATAGCAGGACGTACACTTTCACTACTAAAAAAAAAAAAAAACAAACACACACATAACAGACTGCAAATGTGGTTAAAAAATTGCAAGTGGAGAGTTTTATTCATACTGAGGATGGAAGGTTGTTGAGCAAAGAAAATGGTCACATTTGTTCAGAAAATGCCCTGAAACGACTTTAAAAAGTACAAGTCCTGTAATTCAAGAAGCCTCCAGCCTAGAGATTTGTTGAAAGCATTTAGAGATATTTGAGAAGGTGTCTATAAAGGCATTGTCTGAAAGGAACACTCCTGATACTGCTCCGACTACATTGGCATCAGAAGTATATTTGCCTAAATATTCAAAATATGACAGTTTGACAAGGGCTGCAAGAAAGTTATGGTAATTCTTGTACTAAAGTTTCGGTGCTGAAAAATAAAAAGTATAAAGAAAATAGAAGCAATTCACTATGAACTCCACACATCAAATAATGAAACTATATCAAATTTTACATACAAAAAAAAA
Organism: Protopterus annectens; assembly: GCF_019279795.1. NCBI lineage: Eukaryota > Metazoa > Chordata > Ceratodontiformes > Protopteridae > Protopterus > Protopterus annectens. The sequence goes on from NC_056743.1 coordinate 1,025,151,262, forward strand.
AGTGTCCCACAAAAGAAAACGTCTAGTTTTGAACACACACAAATATAAAAAATGCAGTACATTTTAGAAATTAAGTCTGAACCTTTTATTGAGTGCTTAGCATTTTTTTTTTTTACCAAGTGTGGGTGTAGCATTAACATGCGACATTTTAATTCAAAGTACATGCTCAGTCCCACCCTAACAAAACACACACACAGACTGCATTTCTGCAAGGTAATGCTCTCCAATAAAATGTACAAAGATGTCTACCCTTGTGAAGTTACATTAGCTTACCTCACTTTTCACACCAGCAGAGCACTTCACAGTAGTGCTTTTGCACAACAGTAATGCAGAAATGTACCACAACCATTACCAAGTGTGGGTGTAGCACTAATGCTTGTCTGGAATGATAGTGCTACTGGAGGAGGGGCAGTGATGGGCGGTGATGCAAACGAATATTCCAGGAAAGTACAAACACAATGCCCCCTCAAAGGGCACACAGGAGAATGAATTCACATGGGGAGAACACAGTGTCAAGTGTCACTGTTCCCTGCTCATGGAAGAGGAGGTCAGTCCCCATAAAGTACAGTTTTGTACCTACCATAAATGTAGATGTTCGAAGATCCACATTGCTGCAGTCCTGACACTAGGGGTAGTCTGCTGTCCCAGTCGGCCCGAATACCAAAGTATAAGGCTGACGTCGGTCAAGGCGCATTAGTCTGACGTCAGGACGTCAGGGTACAAATGCGCATGACCGATGTCATTTCCTCAGTCTTTTCTTGCCCCAGATGTCAGAAGACCCTAAAAGATAAGGCCAAACCAAAGAACAACAACACACCAAACACCGCTGTAGCAAATATATGTACAATATATACAAAGTCAGAAAGGTACAATCCTACCCACACAACCACCCCTAAACACAGAGGGGAAGGAGGAATTGGACTGCAGCAATGTGGATCTTGAACATCTACATTTATGGTAGGTACAAAACTGTACTATGTTCTTCATCTCACATTGCTGCAGTCCTGACACTTGGGTAGAATCCCAAAGCAGAGGTAAGGGAGGATGGCAAATCACAAAGAAGCAGGAGCTGACAACATGCCCTGTAAAATAGCAGTGGCAAAACCAGCCCTAGATTTAGAGTAGAGAGGAAGGTGGTAATGCTTAGAGAAGGTATGCACTGAACTCCAAGTAGCTGCCTCCAAAATATCCTTAGTTGCCACCCCCCTTAGAAATGCTGTTGAAGTGGCAGTAGCCCTAGTGGAATGAGGCCTAATCCCAGCTGGAATCTCCTTGCCATGATGGGAATAACAGAAAGCAATGCAAAACCCAATCCACTTAGAAACAGTTTGTTTTGACACAGGCTTACCCTGAGAACTCAAAGCAAAAGAAACAAACAACTGCTGAGACTGCCTAAAATCCTTAGTCCTGCTTAAATAATAACGTAATTGCCTGTGTACATCTAAAGTGTGCAAAATCTTTTCCCCCTTATTTTGGGGATCTGCATAAAAGGTAGGCAAATGAATAGTTTGGTTTAAAGCCACACTAGAAACCACTTTAGGCATAAAGGAAGGATTAGTACGTAAAGATACCCTATCCTTATGAAAAATCAGGAAAGGCTCAACCGCCATAAGGGCCTGCAATTCAGACACCCTTCTTGCAGAGGTAATGGCTAACAAAAAGCAGTCTTCCATGACAAATATTTCAATTCAGCAGTAGCTGCAGGCTCAAAAGGTTGTAGAGTGAGTTTCTCCAACACAAAATTGAGGTCCCAAGCAGGAGTAGGAGCTCTACGTGGGGTCTTATATTCTTTGCCCCTCTAAGAAATTGCTTGAACAAAGGATGAGAAAACAATGGTGGGTCACAATCATAGTGAGCTGAAATTGCTGCAGCATGAATCTTAATGGAAGAGAAAGACAAACCTTTGTCCAATAACTCAGTAAGATATTGAAGAGCCACACTCAAATTTGGCTCAGAAACATCCAAATCCTTTGCTGCACACCAAAATAAAAATCTCTTCCATTTTCTCGTACACTTTCCTTGTACTAGGTCTTCTGGCTTCCATAATCACATTCAAAACTTGTTGAGGAAGCTGAGACCTGCTATGGTTCAAAACAGAATATGCCAGGCTGTTAGATGAAGAGAGTGGAGCTTGACATTGAGTAGATGCCCGTCCTTCTGAGACAATAGGTGTGGAATCAAAGGTAAGGGCCATGGAGGCTTCCTTACCAGACTCCTCAGTAATGGGTACGAGTGCTGCCGAGGCCAATCTGGAGCTATTAAAATCATCCTTGGCTTGTCTTGTCTGACCTTTAGGAGTACCTTTGGGAGGAGAGGCAGAGGTGGAAAGGCATACACATGAAGATTTTTCCAACTGAAAGAAAGAGCATCCACTTTCCAGGCTGTGTGATGAAACCTTTTGTGCAAAACTTTGGCAGCTGGTGGTTTAGTGGAGAAGCGAACAGATCTATGTCTGGAGTTCCCCAGGACACTGTCAATGTCTGAAATACATGAAGATCCAGTTTCCACTCGTGGGGATCCATGATTTGCCTGCTTAACACATCTGCTAAGGAGTTCTGTGCTCCTGGCAGAAACCTTGCTTGAAGATTCAGTTGCAAGCTTAACGCAGTCTCCCACAAAATCATTGCTTGCCTGCATAGAGGATAAGAATGTGTTCCCCCTTGTTTGTTGATGTACCACGACAGTTGTGTTGTCCGTTAGAATCAACACCTGCCCTGGAAGAAGTAAATCCTTGAAAGCCAGTAATGCAAACTGGACTGCTAACATCTCCATGTTGATATGTAGATGCTGCAGTCTGGCAGGCCACTTGTCTTGTATCCACTTTCCATTCAGATGAGCTCCCCAAGCTGTGTCTGAGGCATCTGTCGTTAGAATCTGACTCGCCTCTGGCCGGGTCACAGAGAGTCCCTTGTTTAGGTGACATTCCTGAGCCCACCACAAAATTCCTTTTGAATGCAAGGTATTATTTGAATGACAGTGTCCAAATCCTGGCAGTGCTGTGTCCATAAATTTTTGAGATACCATTGTAGCTTCCTCATATGCAGTTTGGCATTGGGAAGTACCAGAATACAAGATGCCATGAACCCTAAGGCTTGAAGGACTGTCCTTGCAGTCAGCCGGACTGATGAGATAGTTGATGGAAGTAAAGAGAAAGATTCTTTTGTTTGTCCGGGGTTAAAAGGCCATCTGGGTTGCTGTATTCAGTCTCACACCCAGAAAGCACATGTCTTGAGAGGGTACTAGACTGGACTTTATTTCGTTCACAGAATACCCTAGGCATCTTAGCACTGCTATCACATATTCCAAATGCTGAAGAAGCACGTCCCTTTCTTGAGCCAGAAGCAGGCAATCGTCCAAATAAGGATAGATTTGTATTCCTTTTAGCCTGAAGAAAGCTATCACTGGAGCCAGAACCTTTGTGAATACTCTGGGCAGTAGATAAGCCAAAGGGCAATGCAGAGAACTGATAATGAGAATTCCCAGCTCGAAAGCAGATACTTCCTGCAAATTAGACTGATAGGAACATGAAGGTAAGCTTCCTTGAGATCCAAAGTTACCATCCAGTGATCTTTGCCCAGCAGAGGTAAAAGCTGTTGTAACGTTAACATTTTGAACTTGGGAATGTCCAGATAAGTGTTGAGGATAGACAGATCCAAAATTGGTCTCCACGTGTTCCCCTTTTTTGGTACTAGGAACAGGCGAGAATAAAATCCTAGGCCCCTTTCTGGCACAGGAACCGGCTGAATGGCCCCTATTTGGAGCAACAGAGAAATTTGCCTTTGAGCCTCTTTCCTTTGTTGAGGAGGAATGTCTGGCATGCATTTGAAAGGAGGCAAGGTATGGAAATAAAACCTGTAACCGTGGTGAATGATATCCAATACCCATCTGTCTTGGGTAATTAAACTCCAGTTTTCTTTGAAAAGTGCCAACCTTCCTCCCAAAGGTGCTGCCAGACGAGAAGATTCTGGCAGCTGAAAAGGCAGGTCATTGGGTCTGTTTACGAAAGGACTGACCCCTGCCCTCACCAGAAGACTGAGCAGGTGAACTCCCTGTTCTAGGCCTAAAAGAATTGAGATCTGCCCCTACCACGTCTAGACCTACCCCTAGACTGGGAATCATAAGCAGGATATGTCCACCCCTTGGTAGGCCAATTTCTACTAAACTGGAGGCTGAACCTGCAAAAATCTTTAACAGTCTGCATAGACTTAGCCTTGTCTTCCATTTTCTTTAGAACTGCTTCCACAGGCGAACCAAACAACACATCAGATTGTAAAGGAGCATCTAAAATCCTTGTCTTCACATGCTCAGCTAAATTCTGATCCCTCAGCCAGGCGTGCCTGCGAAGAACCGAACCAGTGGCAGCCACCCTCGAAGAGGCCTGCACAGCATCAAAACCACATTGCAAAGAATGCTTACCCACCTGTTCAGAAACATGAACTAAATCCTGCAACTCTTTACACTCAATACCTTCCGCCAAAGCATCTACCTTAGACTTTAATTGTGAAAGGAGATAATTTTGTTATTTCAACATGTGAAACTGACAATTCAAAGCTCTCATGGCCAAAGTGGAGGAAGTATACACTTTCTTTCCCCATCTATCCAAAGCCCTTGCCTCTTTATCAGGAGGAACAGGATTTTTAACAACAGAAGCTTTAACACCTTTAGGCCCCTGAGAAACAGTTTCTGGGTCTGCCCTAGGACTCTTAAAAAGATACTTATGAGCTTCAGGCACCCTATAATATCTATCCGGTTTAACTGGAGCAGGAGGCAAAGAATCAGGGTTCAGAGAAGCTTCTGCAAAAACATCCTCCACCACATCTAGAACAGGAGGTATAGCTAAAGGCCTATGCTGGGGTAGAAACAAAATTCCCTAAGCCTTTTCCTGGAATCAGAGAAATCCTGACCTTCCCATTTAAAATGCTCCCTCATGGAATGAAGAGTCTCTGAAAATGAAAAATCCTCAGGAGGAGAAGCAGAAGGAGTAGAATCATCTACATCAGAATCAGAGTAAGGGGAATACTCCTGCAAGTCTTCAGCTGAAGACTCAGAAGCATCCGAACACTGCTCAAAACTCCCAAGCTCAGGTTCCACCCTAGGCCTCTTATCAGGAGGGGGCATAGAACCTCTAATCATTGTAATCAAATCTTCTGCCATCTTAAGCATATGCTTCTTAGGTACAGACCCTGAAGAACTAGGGGTAACACCTGAAACAAAACCTGGCCTGCCCTGGGAGAAGCCTTGGAAACAGCAGGGGAGGGCCTAACCACCTTAGGAAGGGAGGGAAGAACAGCTACCTGAGAAGCCCCTTCCGCCTGGCCTACCTCCTGAGAGGTCACATCTTGCAGTAATAAAGTCTCTCCCTGGGATTCCAAAGAAATTTCTGGCTGAACCTCTGGCTCCACCGAGCCCTCTAAAGAACCGACGTCCGGTACTGACTGTTCTTCCAGCCTAGGCTTTGCTGTTTTGTCCTTGCGCTTTTTTGAAGCGGGCCGGAGCATCCGGCGGCATTTTATAATTACACGCTTCCCAAAACTAACCTGGCACAATCTAATCTTCTCTTTATAGTGCGTTTGTTAAATCTAGCACAAGGCGACAGCCAACAACGTCGTGCTCAGGCCCTAAGCAAGGTATACACAAGGTATGGTAATCCCTATGAGGTATCTGTTTCCCACAAGAAATACAGTTATTCACTTTTTCTGACATCCGGTAAAATACTGAGGCAAGAAAAAACAAAATATTCCCCAACGGGGTACTTAGCCAACTTGGGTTCGGTCTGAAACTCCGACTTCGGAAAATCTCAGAACGCCAACCTGCACTTGCAAAACTGCTTCTGCATCGGACCATGCGGCAAAAAAGACTGAGGAAATGACGTGGGTCGTGCGCATTTGTACCCTGACGTCCTGACGTCAGACTAATGCGCCTTGACCGACGTCAGCCTTATACTTTGGTATTCGGGCCGACTGGGACAGCGGACTACCCCTAGTGTCAGGACTGCAGCAATGTGAGATGAAGAACATCAATATACCCTCATTGTTAAGATGCGAGTAGCCAAATCATCATCCCACTGAAAAATACGTTTTTATAATTTAAAAATTAGTTTTGTCAAATTTAAAAAGCGAAATCCTTTTACCACACTGTCAAGCTAAGGCACAACCCAACCCACCATTAATGGGTTAATATAGCAATAACCCACGCCTGGGTGTGGGTAATGCGGAATTTAACCACGGTTGGCGTGGTTTGGTCCCGAGGGCGAAGTCCGAGGGACCAAACAGACAACCGTGGTTAAATCCCGCATTACCCACACCCAGAAGTGGGTTATTGCTATTATACTATGACATTATTTAAGAAAAGAAACAATTACTTTTCTTAAATAATGGCATTGTATAATGCCTCTTTGCTGCCCTTCCGCAGCTGTCTCGCATCCGCTGCAGTTCTGATGTACTGCGCATGCCTACACAGTACATCAGAGCTGTGGCCAAAAGCAACGGAGAAAGCAAGATCTCCGTTGCTTTTTTACTGTTTCGCCATGTTAAATGGGTTGAACATAGCGAGACAGCTTTAAAATAAGCAACGGAGATGTCCGTTGCTTACTTTAAAGCTGTCTCACTATGTTAAACCCATTTAACATAGCGAAACAGTAAAAAGCAACGGAGATCTTGCTTTCTCCGTTGCTTTTTTTTTTTAAACCTGTCTCGCTATGTTAAATGGGTTTAACAGAGTGAGACAGCTTTAAAATAAGCAAAGGAGATCTCCATTGCTTATTTTAAAGCTGTCTCGCGATGTTAAACCCATTTAACATAGCGAGACAGGTTAAAAAAAAAAAAAAGCAACGGAGAAAGCAAGATCTCCGTTGCTTTTTACTATTAATCGCTATGTTAAAGGAGTTTAACATAGCGAGACAGCTATAAAAAAAGGCAACGGAGATCTCCATTGCTTTTTTTAAACCTGTGTTGCTATGTTAAACTCCTTTAACATAGCGAGACAGTGTTTTAAAAAAAGACTTGTACTAATGGAAAAAGTCCAGGCGACCGGACATTTTTTCCATTAGTATAAGTCAATTTACAACATGCACACTGGCCAATCAGCGTGCACGTTTTGGAATATTAATAGGGGGTCATGGTATAATTAAACTTTTATTCAGTACACAGAAAAACAGACGTACCTCATTAGCAAAGACCTCCTTAGTAACGCATTAGTTTGCTAACCACAGTGGGACAAAAATCATTGGCACATCTTCAAAAATGAAAGTGCGCTTCCACCACTATACTTCCAGTAAAGCCTTCCCACCCTTACAGAAACTGGGGGGGGGGCAGGACAAGGCTCTCTCTCTTTGAACTTCAAACTAGCACTATCATTCCAGACAAGCATGAGTGCAAACTGATACACGGTGGACAACTCACAAGCTGCATTCTTTAGGCATCTAAATGTCTGCATCATAGCATCATATTCCCAAATAAGAACACCACCATTATAAATCTGATGGAATGTGCTTCACTACTTCACACTCAAAACAAGACTTGCTACATTAAAGAACTGTGACAACTACTGCTAGCTGTAAGTATTGGTATGTAATGTGCAGTTGCTTCTCTCTGGCCATACATCCTAAATAAAATCTGCAGAGATCATTTCCATCAGAGGACAGTCACCCCACTAACTAACCGAAGTCAGTAAATAACCGACCTCTGTGCAACAACTGCACCTAGGTTCCAAACAATAAATTATTCAATATTAAAAAACACCTCAGAACCAAAAATAATTATAAAAGATTCAATATTCCATCCAAATTAAAACCAAATGGTGCCTTGGTAAAGCCTTCAATATCAGTAAACTACAACAATAATCCAAAATATTGTACACAAAGTAAAAACTGCAATACCAGTCTAATAAATACTGCACACAATACAAGAATTTATTGCATTAATATTACAGTTTTACTTTTCAAAGCTTGAACACTTTACCAGGATGTCAGCTACTTTAAAATTAGATAGACTACATTTCTTATTTCTGGCTCCTGTGTGTGTTAAATATCGAATATAAACAAATGGACCAACTAGTTTTCAATGCAGGGGAAAGGCCAAATGACTGCCCTACCAAGGACTCTACTCCTCAACTTTTATTTACAAAATCATCACAAGAAATGCTCATATGTGCATGACAGCTTTAACCTTGACTAAAATGTATAAACAGCTTTACATACACTAATAATCCACACCAAAAATACAATCATCAGTTTAACTGAAAACATTCACAAACACAGTATGTATGTATGTATGTATATATATTGTCCACACACGCACACAAACATCAGTGTGTACTAGACTAATGGCACTGGATCCTTTACAAGCCTAGCCCATAGAAGTGTCCTGGCATTAGTTCCCAGTGCCTTTATCAAGTAGAGCCACTGGAGTGATCCCCGGGGTGAATTTTCTATTACCCATCCACTCAAGCTTTCTCTTGAAGAGGGACAGCGAGGTGCTCTGCTTGACATTTATGGGGAGTCCATTCCACAGCATGGATGGTCTCTTGGTGAAGAACCTGTCCCTCCAGCATGTTCTATTTATTGTGGTAATGAGGTTGAGGTCTCTGGAGCGTGTGGTGCAGAGGGATTGGGATTTCTTTAGATGTAGCACTTCTAACAGAGCTGGGTCAGACATGGCTTTGTAAGTCAAGCAAAGATTACCTCCAAGTAGGCGACACGAGACGGAGAATAGCTGGAGTCTGTCTGTGTAGGCCATGTGCTTACTGCATAAGATCCTCTCAGTGAGGTATTTCTGTGGCCTCTCCAGCTGTTGAGGGTGTCTAGGGAGGTACATGCCAAATGGGGCATTACACTAAATGACTGGGCTAATGAGGGAAGAGTAGAGAGAGATGAAGACCTCTTTCTTCCTGGATGCAAAACCCTTTGTAATGAGATGTGCCACATAGGACAACTTTCTGACCACAGTGGCAATATGGTGGTCAAAAAAGAGGTTGCTTTCAACCTGCATCCCCAGATCTCTTATGATGCTTTCAGTGCTCAGTGGACTCCCATCGATGTGGTTATTAGTGGGAACGGAGTTTTTACCAAAGGGGATGATGACATTTTTTGGCATTAAGCTTAAGGCCATGGTTTCGACACCAGTCATTGGTCTCAGTGAGGCCTTTCTGTAGGATGTCTGCATCACTTGGGAGTTAATAATGGCTCTCAGCTTGCAGTCGTCTGCGAGCTTGGTAAGCCAGGGTCCCTTTGTGCTGGCCTGGACTTCTGAGAAGTAGATGCCAAACAGGAGAGGACCCAGAACCGATCCCTGTGGGACTCCACTTGTGACTGGTCGGCAGTCCGACTTGGAATCTACTACTTTCACATTGTGTGTTCTACCTGTGACCCAATCTGTAACCCACCTAGTGATACAGGGGTTGATGCCTAGTTTGGTGAGTTTTATCAATAATTCCTGAGTGAGGGATGGTATCAAAGGCCTTGGCCAGATCAATGTAGGCTGTATGCACCGCCTTACCTTCATCCACAGCCCTGGTGACTGACTCAAAGTCATCAACCAGTTTGAGCAGGTATGATCTTCCCTTTCACAAAGCCAAATTGTGTGGGGTCTAGAGTTTGGAGACTTCCTATATCCTTGTTAATCAGGTTCATGATGATGCGCTCCATGGCTTTACATAATTCAGATTTGTCAGGCTAATGGGGCGATAATTCCCAGGGTCTGTATTTGCTCCTCCTTTATGGAGAGGGATGACCGTAGCAGTGCGCCATTCAGTAGGGAAAAATCCTGAGGTGAGGCTGTGACTGAACAGGGCACAGAGATGTGGTGCCAGTTCACTTTGTAGTTCATGTACAACAGCCAGGGATATTATCGGGTCCCATGGAAGCTGTATTCTTGGCCTTGGACAATGCAGCTTTAACCTGTGCTGCAGTTATGCTGGGTGCCTGGCATTCTTCCCATATTGTGATTGGTCCTTTGGGGGGGGGGTGAACCTGTCTGCCAGTATGTTGGCAATATCTGTTGGCTAAGTATAGGAGGTACCATTGTGCAGTACGTCAGAGCAAATCTGGGTATTGCCGTGGAGGCTCTTGATATAACTATAGAAGGCTTTGTGACTGTTTTTAGTGTCTGCCGCAATTCTCCCTTCATATCTGGCTTTAGATGATTTGATGAGGGATCTCAACTTTTTTTTGTTGAGGCTAATAAGGGAGTTCTTCCAGTCTTGGGACTTCACCTTTTTCTGCATCAGTTTCTTCCTTCTGCTGTAGAATTTATTAATGGCAGGGGACCATCAGATTAGCTTCCTTTTTTTGGAGGAGAGTGTCTTGGTTCTGCTGGGTATGGGTATGGCTAGTTCCATGCATTTATGTACATGTTTGTACAGTGCACTGGTGTATGATTCGGCAGTCATGCAGCTATTTTCCATTGGCATGGGTGCTGTAAAGTTAGCCACCTCTGTTTTCAGGAGCCCAAAGTCAGCTTTGGAGAAGTTTTTCAAGGTGGTTATCTTTGTGGGGGCTGTGGGTGAGATGTGGATTTCCATAGTGATTAGTTTATGGTCAGATCTAACAAGGGATGGATTGACTACTGGTGTAGAGCAACGGTCACCCAGATTAGTAATAACCAGATCAAGGATGTTGCTTCCTCTAGTGGGGGTCAGAATGAGCTGGTTCCGGGCACTTCTACTGATGAATTCCTGGAAGCGTTGGGCCAGTGTATTGGTAGTCAAGTAGTTTTCCCAGTTGATGGAGGGGTAGTTGAACTTACCTAGTATGATAATGTTGGGTTGGACCTTGATAGATTCCAGGGTGCTTAGGAACGTGGAGTGAGATATTTTATAAATATATACATTGTAATAAAAAAAAAAAAGTTTGTGCGGGGGGGGGGGGGGACTAACCCTGACGGTAGACTACTGAACAATTAAATCAGAAATTCGATTTCTAAGCCAATACTGCAAAAACTCAAGCTTTCCTGCAGCTAATGTACAAGACACTGGATTTACAATTCATACATAATCATATGCTCAATCATAACAATACACCTATTACAAATACATTCTATGGACACCTAGAGGAATGCATGGATTGTGCTATCCCAAATAAAACCAAGACTCACTCCTCCAAAAGGCAGGAGACCTGTCTGGTGGACCCCAGAAGGAGGAAGCTACTACATGAGAGAGCAAAATCCCAAAAAGGGAAGGCATCTCTGATCAGTACTAGCAAGAAACTACGATCCCTCATAAAATTATCTAAGGCCAGCTTCGAAAGAAAAATTGCACAAGACGCTAAAGATAATCACAAGGCCTTCTTTAGTTATGTCAGGAACCTGGGTGGCAACTCCCAGATATGCTCTGAGTTAGTGCAAAATGACAAAAAATACACTGAACCCACAGACATTGCCAACATCCTGGCAGACAGGTTCAGTGCAAATTTCTCACCCCCTTCCCCCCCCAAAAGAGAAAATGTCTATCCCAACAGAGTGTAGCCTCCCTGACATCACAGATGGTGAGAGCTGCCCTCTCCAAAGCAAAAAACACAGCATAAATGGGACTGGACGGTGTCCCGGGCTGCGTCTTACATGAGCTCCAAGAAGAACTGAACCCTCACATAAAGTCACTGTTCAATCTCAGCCTTACTACAGGATATGTACCCAAGGAATGGCGTACAGCAACAGTGGTCCCACTCCACAAAGGTGGTGTCACAACGGACCCCAGAAACTATCGCCCTATAAGCCTGACTAGCCTGGTCTGCAAAGCTATAGAGCGTATCATCATGGAACTCAAACAAAGACATTGGGAACCTCCAAACACTGGATCCTACCCAATTCGGCTTTAAGGGCATATCTTGCCTCTTGAACCTGGTCGACTTCTTTGAAACAGTCACCAAGGCCATAGATGAAGGGAAGGTAGTCCACACAGCCTATCTGGACCTCGCAAAAGCCATCGAAACAATACCCCACTCGGGCATCATAAATAAGCTCACCAGCTTAAATATCAACCCCTATGTCACAAGATGGGTTGCAAACTGGCTCAGGGATAGAACCCACATGGTCAGAACTGCAGGTGCCATGTCAGACTCTAAACCAGTTACAAGTGGCGTCCCACAAGGCTCAGTCCTGGGACCTCTCTTGTTCGGTATATATTTCTCTGAGGTACAGGCTAACACGGGAGGACTATGGCTGACCAAGTTTGCAGATGACTGCAAAATGGGTGCCATAATCGACTCACCGACTGACACAAGCATCCTCCAAAAGGGTCTCACAGAGACGGATAACTGGTGCCAGAGCCATGGCCTAAAGCTAAATGCCAAAAAGTGCACAGTCATCCCCCTTTGGGAAAAACAAAGTACCCACAAATTACCACATAGGTGGCAATCCATTAAGTACGGAAGTAGTAATTAGGGATTTGGGGACCCAAGTAGATAGCAATCTCTCCTTTGACAATCACGTTGTCAAAGTGGTTAGAAGGACCTTCTATATAGCCCACCTTATCATGAAAGGGTTCACATCTAGATCAAGAGAGGTCATTGTGCCCCTCTACTCATCAGGCCCATAACTGAATACAATGCCCCATTTGGGATGTACCTTACCCGACACCTGCAGCAACTGGAAAGACCCCAAAAGTACCTCACGAAGAGGATCAAGGGACTCAGATGCCCTACGCAGTTAAGCTAAAGAAACTCCAGCTCTACTCAGTTGCTTACCGCCTACTCAGAGGTGATCTGTGCCTGACGTATAAAGCCATGTCCAAACCAGAATTAATGGACATGCTCCACCTCAGGAAATCCAAATCCCTTAGAGCTACACGCTCCAGGGACTCAAACCTCAGCACAGAAATAAATAGGACATGCTGGAGGGACAGATTCGTATCCCAGAGGCTCCCCTCACTCTGGAACAAAATCCCAATCCATGTTAGGCAGAGCCCCTCAATGACCCTCTTCAAGAGAAATTTTGACAAGTGGATGGGAGATCGTAGATTTACCCCTGGGATCTCTTCTGTGTCCCTACTAGACAGAGGCACAGTAAACTAACCTTAAAAGGGCCATCTTCTGTGACCTACTATACAGAGGCACAGTCAACTAATCTAAAAGGTTGGCGAAAGCCAAACACACTCTGGCTAGGCTTATAAATGCCCTAGGGCAGATAGCTTAGTATCAACCTATGAACCTATAATCTCACTTGACAATTCTCGAATATATAAAGTCAACAGTAAAGGCTTAAAATGACAGACCACAAAATCAACATTAAATGTAATTAAAGGAGTAACCCAGCATTAAGCTTCAAATTACAGCATATGCATATAAACTGCAAATCAAGAATCTCGACACAGAACTTCAGAATCTCACTGAATGATCAAGTTGAAATCTAGGAGTTTAATTTCTCTAAGTGAACTTAATGTTTTGCAAATTATGTTAGTAATGAATTGCTAAAAATGAATAAGAAAAACTATTATACTTCTACATGCCCTATTACATAAAAGAAACACTTATTTTTTTTTTTGTCATTCCCACCCTAGCCATCATGGCTCTTCCTTGCACTTTTTGATTTATTAGCCATCATGGCTCTTCCTTGCACTTTTTGATTTATTACTAGCTTGAGCAAGAACAAACAGTTTCAAGCAGTTTGGATTACTTTTTCTTGTCTAGAGTACTTCTTCCACACACAGCATGCAAGCATATCAATGCAGAAAAAAAAAAGTGTAGACTATATGCTGGAGTGTTTATGATTTGCTGCAGGGTTGAGGCCTTCATTTTCCTGCCTTGGGCTGCAGTCTGAGCTAGAAAATACCTTCATTTCCCTAAAAAAAAAAAAAAAAAAAAGATAATCAAGCAAAATATTCCCATCACCAACAGACTTTTTAAGGACACTATTCATTAAATCAAGCTAGAGCAGGAGTTCCCAAAGTGTGTGCCACTGTGCCCTGGGGCATTGCGGCTTCCTCACAGGGGCACCGCGAACTAATAAGCTTAGCTACAAAATAAAAGTTCACGGTTTATTATGCTGCTAAGCTTACTATTTCACAGTGAACTAAGTTTACACCTACACTGTAGCTTTTCAGCAGAACTGGCAACAAGTATAGTAGCGGTTCCCAACCACCGGGCCACGGACCAGTACCGGGCAGTGGAGCACTTGGAACCGGGCCGTCAGGTAAGTGAATGCCTGTATAAGTGTGTGTGTGTCTGTCTGCATGCGTGAGTGAATGTGTACATGAAAGCAAAGAGAGTCTGTGTGTGAAACAGATCGGGAGAGAGTGAGAGTGATGTGTGAGTGAATGCAGGTATGAATGAAGAAGTGGCTGTGTGTGTGTGTATGAATGAGGAAGTGGCTGTGTATGTATGTGTGAGATCGAAAAGTGAGAGGGATGTATGAATGAGGAAGTGACTGTGTTACGTGTGAGATTGGAAGAGCGAGAGGGATGTATGAATGAATGCGTAAGTGGGTGTGAGATCGGGAGAGTGAGAGCAATGTATGAATGAATGCTTAAGTGGGTGTGTGGGTGTGACAGTCAGTGAGAGCGATGTGTGAATGAATGCAGGTATGAATGAGGATGCGACTGTGTGATTGATCGGGAGAGAGAGCGATGTGTGAGTGAATGCAGGTATGAATGAGGAAGTGACCGTTTGATAGGGAGAGAGTGAGAGCGATGTGTGAGTGAATGCAGGTATGAATGAGTAAGTGACTGCGTGTGTATGACTGGGAGAGTAAGAGTGATGTGTGAGTGAATGCAGGTATGAATGAGGGAGCGACTATGACTGTGTGAGAGATTGGAAAAGAGTGAGAGCGATGTGTGAGTAAATGCGTGCATGAATGCAAGAGAGACTCTGTGTGTGTGTGTGTGTGTGTGTGTGTGAGAGAGAGAGAGACGGGGGGGGGGGGAGGGTGAAGAGTGAGAGTGATCCCTGGCAGCGGCAGCAATGAGGTCTGTGCAAGTCTGGACCATACCACTAGACACATACCTCTCACCCTCTTAGATCAAGAAATCTGGACAAACTCAAAAATAGTGGGGATACAAAGGCACAAAATAGGGACACTTAAGTACTGCGCTCACAAACTTAGAAAGTTGACAGAAATGCAGGTTTTGCATTAGCATGAATTTTCTGAAGGGTATGAAGTATGAAAACTGTCATTTTCTGACTTCAACCTCAGTAATCTGCCAGTGATTTGCCAGAAAACAACAATTTTATGAGAAAAAAAAATATGACTCAAAAATCTATACACTTGAGAGGTATGCTGGATAGAGCCAAATAATAGGGACAGATTTTAAATATTGCTCTTATAAACTTAAAGTTAATAAGGTTGCTATTAGGTTTGCTTACCTCTCAACCATTGGAGATGAGTGTTATGCTGTTAAGCAGAACGTACACTTTTTTGTAATTGTCTTTTTATTGTACTTTTGAGCTTTTCTCCCCAGGTCTCCTAGTCCAGTCGGGCAGCCTCGTTAAACAAATGTCAAATAAATAAATGAAATATGCACTTTATGCATGCCGCAGGGGGGGTGGCACCTTGGGAAAACCTGGATTCAGCAAGGGAGCCGAAAATCGAAAATGTTTGGGAACCACTGAGCTAGAGTACCTTGGGTCAGAGTAAGATATCTGTCATTTGCCACTGAAATGACAGATACAGTACCTTTTGAAAACACAAACCCAAGCCAGTTAATGCTAATGTTGTAAGTCATGCTGTAATCAACACACATCCTTCAAAGTGCATCTTAAAATGGCCAATATAATCAAAATTGCTCATCCAACTATGGCAAAAGTAATGTTTGGGCACACCATCAATAACTTAAACACACTAATGCTTTCACCACCTTAAGATTAAAATAAATGGGTTTGCCAGCAAACAAAGTATCCCCTTCTTAAAGTTCACATTGCTAGTGAAGGGAGCAAGCACCCATAAAACATAAATGAAATAAGAACTGCATAAAATTTAACACAGCCTTAGCACTTACTGTAGTCTCTATGTACATACCACAATCACACAAAGCTTTAATAACCTAGAGCTGACTTTACAGCCAACCGAGTACCGTTTTTTTTTTGTTTGAAAATAATTCTAATTTTCAACTATAAGAAAAAAAAGACATGCGTTTTACAGAAATTCAACCTTAAAAAAAATCCAAACAAAACACAACTAAAGTATTTACAAATATGTCCACAATTAAAAACTACATTAAATCTTAATGTATAAAAGATGATTTCATGAATAAACAAACTCTAATAAAACTTTTAACTTTTTCCACATATTATATAAAAAAGTATTTCTGATGGATCTCGTATTAATGGTCAATAATTACAAATGACATACTTCAGTGATAATGTTTTTAAATTCTAAGAAAGAGGGAAAAGTATCAGATTTCCAATTTCTTGTTATAACTTTTCTAGCAACAGCTACATGGACCAAACCAGGAAATACTAACATTTTTTTTTTTTTTTTTTTTTTTTTTTTTACAAAGACAGACAATGATGCATGAAATAGAACCACAGATTTAGAAATGGTAAAATTATCTGAAAATAAAGCCTGAAGAAAAGTTATAGTTGTCCCAATAATTTTTTAGAAGTATGTAGTCAAAAAAAGTACTGTTGTGTACACTTACCATAAATGTAGATGTTCAAGTGTATTCACTGTTGCAGTCATTACATTTGGGTAATCTTGCTGGCAGGTTGCCCTCAGTCGGCCTGAATTCCAAAGTCCTGGGTCAGGTCGTCAAGGGTATAAAAGATGCGGCAGACGACATTTTCTTTAGTTTTTCTTGCCCCAGATGTCAGGTGCCCCATAAAAGGGTAGCCAAAATTTATATATACATACACAGTATATATATATATATATATATATATATATATATATACACATATATATATATACATATACATATATATATATATATATACACACATATATATATATATATATACACACACACACACACACACACACACACACACACACACACACACACACACACACACACACACACACACACACACACACACACACACACACACACACACACACACACACACCAATATAAGCTTTACCTTAATCTACAACCAAATACACCACATAGGTCCCATCAGAAGAAAGGGGGATGGTGGGCAACCTGGACTGCAACAGTGAATACACTCTAACATCTACATTTATGGTAAGTGTACACAACTGTACTATGTTTTCCGTGTTTCACTGTTGCAGTCATTACATATGGGTAGATTCCCAAAGCTATGGTTGGAAGGCTGGAGCTAAACCGCATTAGGAGTGAATATGAGCCCCTGCAGAACTGCAGTGGCAAAGCCTGCCCTGGATTTAGAGTAGAGTGGCAGAGGATAGTGCTTTGTAAAGGTGTGCACTGAACTCCAAGTAGCTGCCTCCAAAATGTCCTTGGTTGGTACTCCCCTGAGAAAGGCCACTGAAGTGGCTGCAGCTCTGGTGGAATGTGGCCTAATGCCCTTAGGCACTGGCTTGCCATGTTGTAAGTAGCAGAAACGAATGCAGTGGGCTATCCATTTTGAAATGGCCTGCTTTGAGATAGCCTTTCCTTGTGATCCTTGCAGCCTTTCCTTGTGATCCTTGCAGCATATGCCACTAGTAATTATCCTTGCAGCATATGCCACTAGTAATTGCTCCGTCTTTCTGAAAACTTTGGTTCTGTCCAAGCAGAATCTAAGCTGTCTGTGTACGTCCAAAGAATACAGAATTCTTTCCCCCTTGTTCTGTGGATTTGGATAAGAAGTTGGAAGATGAATGGTTTGGTTAAGAGCCACACTGGAAACCACTTTAGGCATAAAATGTTGGGTTTGTCCTCAGGGAGACCCTGTCCAGATAAAAAATGATAAAAAGGTTCCACAGCCATGAGTGCCTGTAGCTCTGAAACTAGTCTTGCAGAAGTTATTGCTAGGAGCAGAGCTGTTTTCCAAGATAAAAACTTTATATCAACAGTAGCAGCTGGTTCAAAAGGAGGCAGGGTGAGTTTTTCCAAGACATAGTTGAGGTCCCATGCAGGCATTGGAGATCTCCTTGGAGGCCTTATATTTCTGGCTCCTCTGAGGTACAGTTTTATTAAGGGATGCGAAAAGATTGGTGGCTCTGCATTGTAATGAGACGAAATGGCAGAGGCATGAATTTTAATAGATGAGAAAGATAGGCCTTTGTCCAGCATCTCAGTTAAGTATTGCAAAATCTGAGGAATATTTGGCACAGCTGTATCTGTTCCTTGTGCCTGGTTCCAAGCACAGAATCTCTTCCATTTTCCAGCATAGGATTTTCTAGTACTAGGCCTTCTGGCTTCCAAAATGACATCCATCACAGCTTTGCTGAGAGGTGTGTTTTTTATGACTACATTATCCGCCATGCCACCAGGTTTAAAGTCCTGAGCTGGCTGTGCAGGATCTGACTGTTTTGCTGGGACAGTAGATGCAGTACTTGAAGAAGGGTCCAAGCTGGGCATAGAGACAAGCTCCTTAATTATTGGGTACCAGTGCTGGCGGGGCCAGTCTGGTGCAATCAGTATAATTGTTGGCTTCTCCTGTCTGACCTTTAGGAGTACCTTGGGGAGGAGAGGCAGAGGGGGAAAGGCATATACGGATAGGTTTTTCCAGCTGAAGGATAGGGCATCCACTTTCCGTGCTCGTATGTGATAAATCCTTGTGCAGAATCCCTTTAGTTGGTAGTTGTGAGGGGGAGGCAAACAGATCTACGTCTGGGCATCCCCATTTCCTTGTTGTCATGCTGAAGACTTGTGGATCCAGCTGCCACTCGTGGGGATCCATGAGGTTTCTGCTTAGTTCGTCTGCCAGAGTATTTTTCCTTCCTGGCAGGAATTGTGCCTGCAGATGTACTTGGAAAGTCAATGCTGCGTCCCACAAAGTCATGGCTAGTCTGCAAAGGGGGTAAAAATGTGTGTCCCCCTGCTCGTTTATATACCACATGACCGTGGTGTCTATCAGTAGTTGTCCTGGTTGAAGTAGGTCCTTGAAGGCTGCCAGGGCATTTTGAACAGCTAACATCTCTTTTTGATTGCTATGTAGATGCATTTGGTTTGAGGTCCATGTTCCCTGAACGCATTTTCCTGCCATGTGGGCCCCCCCAGGCATAATCTGACGTGTCCGTTGTTGGTGTTTGCCTGGCTGGGGGTAAAGTGAATGGCTGTCCCTTGTTTTGGTGACAAGCCTTTGCCCACCATCGAAACTCCTGTTGCAGGCAGGGAATGAGAGTAATTATAGTTTCCAGGCTGTGGCAATATTGAGTCCAAACACTTTTTAGGTACCATTGGAGTTTCCTCATATGCAGTCTTGCATATGGAATTAGTAGGATGCAGGATGCCATGAAGCCCAAAGCCTGCAGAATTTTTATTGCAGATAACTGGGCCTTTGTTGCCAACATTTTGAAGTAGGTAGTCAGTTGTCTTTGTCTGGCATGAGATAAGCCATCTGGGCAGTTGTATTTAAGCTTGCACCCAGGAATATTATCTCTCGAGAGGGTACGAGTTTTGATTTCTTTTCGTTGACTGTGTACCCTAGGCATGTTAGAAGTTTTTTCACAAATGCCAGATGTTGTAGAAGGATGTCCTTGTTCTCTGCTCGAATTAGACAGTCGTCCAAGTAAGGATATATTTGTATTCCTCTTTGTCTGCAGAATGCAATTACTGGTGCCAGGCACTTTGTAAAGACCCTGGGCACAGTAGATAAGCCAAAGGGCAGTGCAGAGAATCGGTAATGCATTGAGCCAGCCTTGAATCTGAGGTATCTGCTGCATATTTGTCCGATTAGGACATGCAGGTATGCCTCTTTTAGGTCTAAAGTTACAAGCCAAGCGTTCTTCCTAGCAGGGGCAGTAGCTGTTGTAAAGTCAAAATTTTGAATTTTGTTATATCCAGGAATGTATTCAGAATCGATAGGTCCAGTATTGGCCTCCAGGCCATGTTATTTCTGGGTACCAAGAACAGTCTAGTAAAATCCTTGTTCCCACTCTTGCTCTGTCACTTGTTGAATGGCCCTCATGTCCATGAATGATGAGACTTGTTTTGGTGCCTCTGCCCATTGATTTTTTTGGCAGATCTGGCCAGCCATTTGCCTTTAGCAAGGTATGGACATGGAACTTGCAGCCTTGTGACACGATATTTAGAACCCACTTGTCCTGGGTTATAATGTGCCAATTGTGAGGAAAAAAGTGCTAATTTCCCCCCCAAGGGTGCTGCTAGGAAATAAGTACTTGATGCAGGCAGGGGGAAGTCACTGGGACTGTTTGCTGTAAGGTTGTGATTTGTCTTCTCCACTTTTGGAGGTAGAGGCACCCCATTGCTTTGACCTGTATGAACCTTGCGCCTGGGATCTGCCTCTAGGGCGTCTGGGTCTGCCCCTTTGAGGTCTGTCTGACACAGGAAAGGACAAATTCTTTGTTGGCCAGTGTCTACTACACCTAGGTGGCTGTACTTGTAAGAAATCTTTGACCATTTGCATAGATTTAGCCTTGTCCTCCATTTTCTTTAACACCTCCTCTGCCTTAATACCAAACAAAGAATCATGCTGTAAAGGTGCATCCAATAATTTAACTTTAACATGATCAGGCAGATTTTGTTCCTTTAACCAAGCATGCCTTCTAATTACAGAGCCTGTAACTGCGGCCCTACATGAGGCCTCTAAAGAATGAAAACCACATTGCAAAGTATGCTTTCCAACTTGTTCAGCTACATGCAATACATCCTGCATTTCCTTCTTTTCTGCACATTCAGAATTTAACAACGTTTTCTGTTTAAGCAATGCCATGACATGATGCTGATATTTGAGCATATGAAACTGACAGTTTAAGGCCCTTATAGACAAGGTAGCAGATGTGTAAACCTTTTTCCCCATCTATCCAGTGCCCTAGAATCCCTGTCCGAAGGGGTAGGTTTTTTTTGCAGCAGAAGCCTCAACACCCTTGGGACCCTGAGAAATAGTTTCTGTGTCTGCAGCAGGGTTTTTAAAAAGGAATTTATGTGAGTTAGGAACCCTGTAATATCCGTCAGGCTTAACAGGAGCTGGAGGTAAGGAGTCAGGGGTTAGGCTAGACTCCAAAAACACATCATGTACAATGTCTAACACAAGACGGATGGCTAGTGGCTTGTGCTGAGGTAGTAACAGGAAATCCCCGAGCCTCTTTTTAGACTCTGAAAAATCTTGGCTCTCCCAGTGGAAATGCTCCCTCATGGTATGTAAGGTTTCCCCAAAGGAATAATCCTCAGGAGAAGCTGAAGGTATGGATTCTTCAGCATCAGAATCCTCATGGGGGGAAAAGAATATTCCTGATCAGAAGAGGAAAGAGAAGAAATGGAAACCTGATCTGAAGATTCATAGTCAGTCTCTTGCCTAGGCCTCTTATCAGGAGGGGGATGGGAACCCCTGATTAAGGTAATCAAGTCTTCGGCCATTTTGAGCATCTGTTTTTTGGGCATGGAGGCCTGCCCACGTGGCTCTTGAGGTAGCTTCTTTGCCTTTGAAGGTGCTTTAGTCTTTGCCTTTGAAGTCGGTTTAATGTATAGATGTTTGGGTCTGAATACACCCCCAGAAGCCGGTGCCTGCTCAGCGGCTCTGGACCCATCTGAAGGAATAGCGTCCGAGGCACCAAATACCTTGAGTTTCCAGTAGTGTGGCCGACTCCAAGTGGGAGCCGGTAGCAGCCTGCGACTCTAAAGTAGCGGTCGTCAGGGGCTGCAAAAGCATCTCACTGAGAACCAGCGAACCGGCGACTGGCTTAGGAGAAGCTTCGCCGGCTTTGGGCCTCTGTCTTTTTCTTTGCGTTTTTTTTTGTGAACTCCGGTAGTCGGATGGCTTTCCGACGACATTTCTGGATAATTAAATATGCGGCCAAAGTAGTTTAAAGCATAATCATACTGATGCTTAATAAATAGTGCGTTGGTTAAATCTAGCACAAAACCGACAACCAAGATAATTATGATCAGGGCCTAGGCAAGGAATACAGTAAAAATGAAAGTCCTTATGAGGTATTTGCTTCCCACAAGAAATACAATTAACTTTATCTGACATGGATTCTGGAGCAAAAAAAAAAAAAAAGTCGGCTGACCGGCACTTGCGAACTGCTTCTACTACAGGCACCGTGCGGCAAGAAAGACTAAAGAAAATGGCACCAGCTGCATCTTTTATACCCCTGATGACCGGACGTCAGGGAGGAGTCGACAGTGGCCGATGCAGGACCCTGTAATTCAGGCCAACTGAGGGCAACCTGCCAGCAGGATTACCCAAATGTAATGACTGCAACAGTGAAACACGAAGATCATCATGTGGGACCAGTCAGCCTTTGTTTCCGTTTTACATCTCCAGCATAAATGATTATTCTCATTAATTTTACCCATTACATAAGGTGTTAAAAATGATCTGTACATAAATTTCCAGGCAAACAATCTCAATTTAAGCCAATAAGCAGTCAATTTGGATGAATCTAATATTATTTTCTTATCTTGATAATTAGGCAAATTACTATTGATTGTAAAGAAAATTGCAGTAACTCTCTGGATTACTTTTTGTTTCTCTATTTTATATACATTTGTGAGAGTTTACCTTTAATAGGAAATGTATGTTGTGTAGATAAAACCAATCAGCTTAGTAATCTAGGGGCAGACATTTATAATGGGAGACATTGTCAAATTTACTTAGAATAAACTGTCTGCAGGCTTGTATTTCAGCCATAATTTTAATGTAATTCAAATTCAGCTATTAAATCTACAGATTTCAATTCATCAACATCTGAAACTAACATATTAGATTCTTATCCTTAAACATAATTTTTGTGCAAGATCAGAAGAGGATAATTCCCTGTGTAAAAGCAATAGGAGAGAGAAGGAAAAAAAAACAGGCTTTATAGACAAGTTTTCTAAAACTGTTCAAAAGATGACCGTTTGATCTATATGATTGAAGATTATATGTAGTGAGAAAATCTGTTAAACATACAAATGAATTATTGCCCATTGATAATTTGTGGGAATTTGAATTACATGGGTCAAAAGACAATATCTCCTAAAATTTCTTCAATTTAGCTGTGTGTGTCTATTAATAAAGATATAGATTTAACTACAGAGGAAATTAAATACAATTCCAGATCTGGTAGACCTATTCCGCCATTAGACCAATCTCTCAGGTGATTAATGCCACTCTGGGTTCATTTGGAAACCATAAGAACTTTAAGATGAATGAATTAAATTTTTTTATTAGTGATTTTAGAGGGAGATAAAGAATGATTGTACAATATACAAAATTTTTGGTAATATCATTTTGATAATTGAGAGTCTCTCCTCCATTGTAAAAGGAAGTTTATTCCATTTACATACGACTTCTTACTGAATCTAAACTTTTAATATAATTAAAAAGTATATCTGTTTTTAGTCAATACTATTCCTAGGTATGTTATTTGCTCTGACTGAGCTAAATATTTGACAAATTTCTTATCTAACTTATAGTTATTAGAGTAAATAGGAAGTATATTTATTTTACTATTAAAAAATAAACATGACTTCCTTTGAAAAATTTCCATAGTTTTAAAAATAGAGATGGAAGCATTATTTCCTGCCAGAGTGAGCAGGATATCATCAGGGAATAACTGGATTTTAGGAGTCACATTAGGACTTAAATTGAAACCCTCAATATCTTGTTCCATCCTTATTAAACTGGCCCATGGTTCCATTATGAAGGTGAAGAGCAAGGAGGATAAAGGGCAACCTTGCTTGTTCCCTTTAAGAATTTGTACATTTTGTGACATGCAAGTACTTATTTTAATGTAAGCTTGACCTCCTTTATAAAGATGTGAGATAAGGTGAATGAAGTTTAATTCTTCCATGAGTAAGAGTATATAATCCCACTGAACAGAATCAAAAGCACAATATAACAAGACTAATTAGTTTTCTTTTACGTTTTTAGCAGAAACAAAAAAGTATAACTTTAATTATCATATGCATTTCTGTTCACAATAAAACCGGTTTGATCTTCATCCACCAGAAATGGAAGAAATATCTTTAGTCAATCTGCAAAATGGACAAACATTTTATAATCAACATTTAAGAGAGAGATTGGTCTACATGAGTAACATTTGGAATGATCCTTATTAGGTTTTAGTATAGGAGATAGGAGGGTACATTTCCAAGAAGGTGGACTAATGGTGCTATCATGAGAGATTGAGAAAACTACATAGTAAGATTAAAGCTTCTTTAGGCATTATTTTATAGATTTCAGGAATTATTCCATCATTACCAGGGGCTTTATGTTGTTTTAATTTACTAATTTGATGTTGAACTTCATGAAATAGGTTTATCTAAAGATTCAACTTGTAGTTTTGACTATTTATTTTAGTATATTTTTTTTATAAAAGGCTCTTATTTCTTTAGAATCTAAATAATCTGATTTCTGGTTAATTTTATTAAAACGTTCTCCAAATTCTACTAGTATTGCCAGGAAGCCAGAAACATTAATTTTCCTTAGGAGAGAAAATTTCATTGATATGATTAAGTTTAGTAAGTCTTTTGGTTTTATTGGCCAGATCATTTATAGATTTAGGTTTAACTGAAAAGTTTATAAACTTAAATTTATCTAAACTAAACTAATCATAGTTTTGTGGTTTAAATAAATATTTGGAGACATTAAACACATTTCTTCCATCATTTTTTTTGTTTTTGTCTGTCGTAGAAGTTTTATCTTGTCAAGTCTTAATTGCATGTCTTTTAGATTTTTTTCCCAGAGTTTCTTTTTCTTATAGTACCAGTTAATGATTCTTCCATATAAATAAGCTTTTAATGCATCTCACAGACACACACACATATATATCTATATATGGATTCACTTTATAATCTCGAAATACTGAAATATCGAATTTCAGTATTTCGAGATTATAAAGCCGAAACGGCAAAAAAAACGAATAATTAAAAGCACACACAGACAACTACACCTACCTCCGCACAACACACACATTATAAGCAGGGGGGCAAGCCAACCTGTACCCCCCCCCCGTGTGGAGGACTGTGCCCCCCACACTCCCCCTACTTATACATACTTAGAGGTCGCACTAAACACCAACACACACACACAAAACCCACCAGCATACATTCCACACCACCCTCACACATCACAAAGATACAAACACCACCACTCTCAACACTGATACACACACACTACCTACCATAACTCACACCTAACACTCCCCGACACACTCAAAAACACAAACCCTCCCCAAAACCACACTTACCTAATGCGCTGTCAGTACCGCGGGTTCGATATTCTGCAGTTTCATGCATCCGCAGATTCGACACTGGTCTCGACATACTGAAATTCGACATTTCAGTATTTCGAGATTCCAAAAAGTGTTTTATATATATATATATATTGCGCACACACACTCTATATATATATATATATATATATATATATATATATATATATATATATATATATATATATGATGCATCTGTGGTGGTACTAATAGCAATAAAATTTTGGATTTCAGAAGGGAGAAATTCTTTAAAATCTTTTAGTTTCATTATACCACGCAAGGATTGTTTTAATCTGATATTAAACCTTGTGTTAATTATTAAGTCAAAGGTTATGACATTATGGTCAGATAGGGGGAAGGAAATTACATTTGTTTTACCTAAACTATTTATCAACTCATTAGAAATCAGAACACTATCAATTCTGGAGTAAGTGCCATGTCTAGGAGAGAAGAATGTGAAAAAGTGAGCCTGGTTCAGTAAAATTATTAATATCTTTGAGATATGAATCTATGAAATCTCTCAGATGTTTAGCTGGAGATGATACCAATGCTTCTGCTAAATTGAGGATTTTATCAGTTAAAATGCAACTGAAATCCCCTGACACAGTAATATTACCTTTAGATGTACAATTTGTTTTAAGCGTTGTTTCAATGTGTTAACCCCAATCCCTGGAATCCAATAAATGTTTATAAGCATAAATAATTTTCTATTCAGTTCAACTGTAACAGAGCAAAGCATTCCTTTATCTTTACCTCTTCCCAGGGTTACACATTTATAAAAAAGTGTTACTCCATAAAATAGCTACTCTTCTCTTCTTTTGAGAATTATCTGAACTAGAGAATACAATGCAAGATCTACTATTAAGTTTAGCTATAATCTTCTTTTAAGAGATGTGTTTCTTGCAAAAAGACTAAGTGATACTTATATAACTTTAAATATTTAAGTAAACTTCCCCTATTACAGGGATTGTTTAGGCAGCTAATACTAATGGAAATACCTTTAAAAAAGAGGAACATATTGGTTACTCAAGCTTTAAGTTGAGACTGACCATTAATATTTTCTGTGTATAAAAATTGAACTTCACTCCATCAGCATCAAAGGAACTACTGAAAAAGCAATAAATCTATTTAATTCTAATTATTAATGAATTTAAAGTTGTAATTACAGCAGACACAAAAAAAGAGACATGAATAATGAAAATTAAAAACATTTGTAATATCATATTGACACAACACCTTCCTGGAGTTACAAACTCCAAACTTGAGCAGCATTCGCTACCCAGATCAACCACCCACCCAACAGCAGCAGTTATTCAACCTCTACCACATGAAATAGTTTAACAATACTACTACAAAAAGTAATGACCTTATCAACTATACTTGAAGATTAGACTCTGAAGAAATATTAATCTAGCATGACAGTAATACTTTATCAAATGACTGTTAGATTATAAACCACAGCATTTATAAAACAATAGTCATGTGACATGTTTCAATGCAAGGTGTTGTAATAAACTGTAGTAGAAAATTCAAATATTAAACCATCCTAAATAAAACAGCTAAAATTAAGTGCAATATAATATGTCGAGGAGCAAAACAGTTATGTTGCAAGTTTGGAATTAAAAGTACTTATTGATCACAATGACAACGTATTAGTAATCAAATACAAAATGAATAAAATTCAAGTGCAAAAAAAGAAAGCAATATCACAGAATGATTACGACATCTTTCATAGTCTGATTTTACCTTGAAAATTATACAAATTCTTTAATAGTGGCTTAAGTGAAGTCAAATACTTAGAATTACTGTAGGCTGAGAAAATATTAAAAGTGCTCTATTAATTACTTTCATTAAATGTATATTTTGGAATAAGTGCCTGTTGTTCTTTAACCCAAGAGTTATGAAAAGACCAAGTATGTGAACTAAGAGCAATAAACAAGGAGACAAAGTTAGTTTAAGTTCACCAACTTACATAACCAACTCAATATGGCATTTATAAACTATTTAATAAAGGTCACTATACAACCCTAATTATAACTTTGATAAATCAATACAAACTTTCAATAATAAAGAAATATTACATTGTAAATGACTATCCAACAGAACTATCATTTAGTTTCATGAAGTCAAAGAAATGATAGGAATCTGCCTATATATTTAAAATCTGACAAGAAATCCAGATGATTATTAACAAATTGAACCATCTCCAGGACACGAAATGCAGGTTCTATAACAGACCAATAAGTTACAAAATATTATACAACAGGGTTTCAGAATTAACATTTACATCCAAAGTAGAGTATAGAACTATGTATTGATACTGACACCGTTTATAACTTATGCTGCTTTGCATTTAAATAAACTAGATGCTGCTACAGGTATGCATCATCTCCATAATAGTACTTATTGTTCACAGTAAAATATACAACTCGTATATAACCAAATTAAATGATAGGCAAATGCAAACGTGAGGCTGTTTATGGGTAGAGTTGTATGCACATAAATGTGTGTGTTCCTATGTTACAGAATTGAGTACAGACACTGTTAATTTAAAACCTATTCATAATGTAAAAAATTAGAAATTTACTCTATAATACTGCATGCATCTTCATATCAATTACTACTCAGATGCTTTCTTTGCTAAATGGAATCTAGGTTCAGTAGGGTTACCAAGCTTTCCAGTAAACATTTTTTTTATATAATTAAACAGCATAGTAGCTTTCATCAATTAATTACCTTTAGTTGCATAATAGCTAGATGCAATAACCAGGTAGACTCAATAGCTCACAAACCTACTTCCTGCAGTTTTCGCAATGTGCATATTTGCTGACCATGAACAGTGCTAGACTGTTTTATTAAAAAACAATTTTTGTTTGGAAAACTATTGTGTCCTCATGCGTTACACTGTCAAATGGAAATGCATCAAAATTATGGTTAGTAAGCATTGAGCTTTTTGCTATTTCAGTGAGAGGAGATGCGTTGCATTTAAGCACTGTAAATGACCCACCTCAATGACCCACCTCAAGACTTAGAAGAGAGTACCACACAATTTTGATTTATCCTAATGCTATCATAGGATTATCTGTGCATATCTAAAAAATTGTCAAAATCTGCAGGTTCCTCACACTCTCCCAAAAACATGACCAACACTACACATCATTGGAAAAAGTAAAATGGCTTCCAGTAAAATAAAGAACAGACTTGCTTTTAGACTCTCAGCTATTTAAACTGCTAAACAAGGAAATCCATACCCTATAGCCTCAGAAATGAAAAACACTCACATTATAAGCCTCAAAAGCAATTATCCATAGCATATATCACGGTTTCTCTATACTATGTCCCAAATGCTGGGAAACTGCCTCCTCCCACCATACAGAAGCTTTATCCTACTCAACATTCAAACATTCCATGCAGAGTTGAATCCAGTCTCCAAAAACTTTGTAAATGCTAGTGTAATCAGTCTGGCCACATTACCCAATTTATTTTTGTCATACTGTCATTTTAACTAACCTATACTACAAACCTCTCAATGTACGCCACACTCACTTGCCACCTTTGTACACAATTTTCTACAATGCCTGCATTTTTACTCTGGTTACACACTGAGTGCCATTAGACTTGCTTTGCCTATCTTGCACATATTATACAACTGTTTTGTATACTCTGTGCAATTAAGTTATTACTCCCTCAATCTCAATGTGTTTGCATTTTATAGTACTGCTTCTTTAATCTTTCCCTGAACAAAGATTGAAATTGGTCATTTGTGATCAGTGCCCTGGTTAGCAAACTCAAAAACAAACAGTTCTGAATGTGAAGCATCAGCAACTGAAACATTTGGTCATTACAATGATTCCTTTACAAGGGTTTTCCTTTATCTATACAGAAACAAAACATATCCTAGGTATGTAATAGTCAATAAAGCAAACTACATTAACTAATAAATAAGAAGAAACATGATTGTGAATGGAATTTGAAAAAAAAAAAAAAAACTCACTACACTGGACTAAAGGACCAGTTTCAGTGATATCTTACAGTTTTATAATACTGATACAATCCATGTTCTAGAAATGTACTTCCCTCAAAAATTAAAAATTATGTATAGTGTGTTAAACATTTTTTAAGTTAAAACAAAAACATAATATAGTCCAGTTTAAATACAAGACAGTAGGTAATACATACTGAAAATATAACTTTACTGTGAATCCGTACGTGGGTAGATTCATCGTTACAGTGTTCTTTTTTAAGTGCAGTTGACAGGTTAGAGTTCAGAGTTTATTTCCTGTAAAGTTGCACATCTACAGGACCAAGGAAACCTGTCAGGCAGCTAGACGACTCATGGCCAACAATCTCGTGCAAGAAATCAAAGAAAAAAAAGGGAAAAGTGATTCCAGTGGGAAAAGTAATCGAGTTTTTGATTGCGAGTAACTTGGTAGGTTTCGAGCTGACTGTGGCAACGAGAGACACCAAGAGCCTTCACATACATTTAAAACCAAGTCGCTCAACCACTACGAATAATGTCAACCGGTACACAGTCACCATCTACCAAAATATAATTAATTACACTGCAACAAGCAGTAATAACAATTGTAAATAAACCAAACTTGCCAAAAAGCAAACAATCATTTTGACGTTTTTCAAAAATACTTACTGTGCATAATAATAAAGCAATAGTATTTTAAAATATTTTTAAGTAGGAGTCCCAGGAGTTAAGACATAACATCCAGAGTGTGACAGGAACTCACAACATTTCCCCAAAGGAGTAAAACTAGAAAACAAGACGAGTTAGAGAGAACACTTTTTACCTGGAGACTTCCATGTATTATTATCTGCAACTCTCAGTGAGGTAGCCCATTCTATATTCTCTATTTTGTCAAGTATTTTATTGGTTTCGATATAAGTCACAGCTGAATCCAATTCATCGAAGATTTTGGGACCATCTTGCAAGAATAACTTCAGTCTAGCCGGAAATAAGAGATGGGATTTTACTTGACAGTTTTTTAGTTCTTTTATCAAAGGCAAAAAAAGTTTCCTTTTAGCAATTACAGCAGGTGAGTAGTCATCAAAACGGATAATGTTGTCCTTTATTTTGATAGGTATCTTGGACCATGCTGTTTTAAAGGACCAATTCTTTGCCCTGGGTGGAAAGGACTACTACAGATTTAGCAGAGATGTATTAATCATAGAAGAAACTAGGGATCTGTGCAGTCTTTTGATGCCACAGGACACAGCTTCCGAAAGATTAAATACTTTAGGTAACCAAGTTAACATATTTATTACCTTCAATGTTATCCGATAGTCCAAAGATTCTGACGATATTTCTGCACGACCTGTTTTCTAGATAAATTTTAGATTGAAGTATTCTGTTTCAATAATAATTCAATATAGTTTTCTCCTTCTTGTAATCTACCATTCATGTCATTTAGAGCTTGTTCAATTCTAGCGATCTGAGATTTCTGTTGCTGTAAGTCTTCAGGAATAATCTCCATCCGTTTTGAGTACTTCCCTTAAAGTTATCCAGTTTTGAGTCCATTTTATCCATTTTTATAGATAACTCCTGAATATTTGAAAGCAAAGACAGTAGTTCTTTTCTGAATGTAGATTCTTGAGAATTGGTCTTGGAGAAGCTCATCTTCACAGCCGGGTTATAAGATAAATATTTTGAGATTCTTTTGACAGGAAAAAATATATCAATTAGTGTATGAAAAATCTTATTAGGATTGTTTGAAATTAAAAAAATCCTGTCATAAATAAGGTGACGTGGAAGAGCTGAAGAAAGCCGCTGTTAGAGCACATTTTGGCCATGCCTCCCCAGTGCAAAATAAAAACAAATTGCAGTCCTATCCACGATTTGTTTCCCGTCTTGCTGTCATTTCATGCCAGGATAATCAGACTCCTCCAAGACCTTAAAATGCTAAAAGCAGGTAATCACAGAATAAATTTAAAACACTGCCTCCCCCAAAATAGTAATTGAAAGACAAGTATAAATCCTATTTCTTGAAACACACACACACAAACCTCCACCTGGAAATCATATTCAGAGACTTGGAAGAAACAGATCAACACCTAGCAAATTAAATGTGACCTCCTAAAGGTCACTTTCAAGTGAAATGCTTTAGTTTTTGGACTATGACCATACACGATTAAATTATTGAAATATTGTTTACATTGTTCAGTTCCAAGGATAAATTTCTCACTGCGGATTTTCCCCCTATGCAGCACAAAGCTGAAAAACAGCTGTTAAATTCACAAAGTGGTCAAAAAAAGTGAGTTAAAAATATCAAAAGTTACTAATGACAGAACCACATTCAAAATGAAATGACAACTCCCAAGATCAATCTTTGAACAAGCCAAAACAGCCCTTTCACTTTGTCCTAAGTATGTACCAATATCCTTCATCCTAGCCAATAAAAAGATTTATACCAAGCACAGCAGCATATTTCAACTAGTTTCCTTTACCACTTAATTCACATAGTTCAGATACTGGTTAAAAACAGGCATTCCACCCATTACCGAAAAAATTTATTCTGTATCATATTCCAATACTTTCTGCATTACTGTTGCATCAACATTTCTCAATTTCTTATATCCCAAAGCTGCAGTAATGGGGTCTGCCATACCAGTGGGATTTTGTTTTGCAGTCTTTGTAAGCACCCAAACCTCAATGGAGACACAACCTGACATGACCCAAACATTGTAACTAAAGCAAGAGGAAAAACTCAATGTTATTGCATACAAGTCTACAAGTTTTTAGATGGTCTGCAGTGCTGTTTAACCAAATTACTCTCATCTGTGCGTATTCCAAGCTTGTAAAACCTTTTCCTTGAAAGTTTTACATTTTCTTCAATAGAAAAGTAGTGAAAAGTAGATTAAACATTCAAAGTAGTAGAACGGAACAGAAGATGTGAAAACGGACACCTTTGTTAAGTAATGCGTGACTGACAAACTAATACATCAAAACAGCTAGTCAGGCGAAGGAAAGCAGAGTGTAAATTTGGTCTTCTTTCGGCTTTTCCCAGTTAGGTGTTGCCACAGTGGAACTCAGTCCACTAACGATTGCGAGTGAATTTTTATAGTGTCGAGTTGCCAGCCCGGTGCCCAACCTTCAAAGATGGCACACCTACCTGCATGTCTTTAAATTCACTCTACTGCGGGGAGGACATGCAGACTCTGCACAGAAGGCGGTCCAGCCGAGAATCAAACCAAAGAACCTCTTGCTGTGAGGTGACGATGCTAACTGTTGCACCACTGCGGCCTATAATTTGGTATTGCTTTTATTTCTAAGGATAAAGCAATATTTCAGGCAACTCAAACACTCCAACTTGAAGTCTGTTGATCAATTAAGCTTACACATGGACACAGCACTGCCATCTACTTCCCTCCCCATAGTCTTTCCATCAATCTTACAGCCAACTTATTTGCCAGCACCACCTACAAACTATGGCAGCTTAATTTCTGCCCACCCCTGTTCATCTCCTTATAAAACAGACGGCAAAATCTCATCTTCCTACAAAGGGCCACTCTTCACGTTACACTACAACTAGAGAAGGCTTTCCATGAATGTACTCCAAATATGTGGAAATCAAAACCATAACACACTAGTCAGTCTTAGTCTTTTCTCCTCCAAATCACCACTAAATATCCCATTACAAACATATAGACATGAATGCTATTATGTATTCCGTTTGCTCAGTCAATAAATATATTAAAAAATATTTAAGAGTTCAATGTCAATGCATTAATAAACTTCTATATTACAGCTAGAGTCCAACACCAAACTTTGTATAGATACTACTAGATTTAATTTATGCCAGATTTTAAGAAGTCTACTGCACATTATACTTCAAATTATGCAAAGCAAACTCTAATTTCAAAATATTAATCCCCAGATTGTCAAAACAGCATTCCACATTCTTCTCCTTTCAATACTTCTTTCCTTTTGCTTGATAGGTAGCAATCAGTAACATGTTACAATGCCTTTGCAATGATACATTTTGAAGATATATAGGACAAATTGATCAATTTTACTAACAAACCTCTTCCCTATGCAGGCCATTTTAGGGTTTGCTTCATTACTGTCACAGATTCATAATTTACATTTGAAAAAAAAAAACAAAAAAACAAAAACCAGCAATCCAACAGTTTCTTAAAAAGTTTTAGCTTATCGGGTAATCCCATCTCAGTGTAATGAATTCCAAATCTCACCTGCTGTCAAGGGAAAAAACACTTTTTAACTTAAATTAGCAATAGGCTACCAAACTAAAATTATTCCTAGTATTTAAATTAACAAAATTCATCATCTTCTTTCGGCTGTTCCCGTTAGGGGTCGCCACAGCAGATCACCCGTTTCCATTTCTTCCTGTCCTCTGCATATTGCTCAGTCACACCAACCACCTACATGTCCTCTCACCACATCCATAAACCTTATCGTAGGCCTTCCTCTTTTCCTGTTACCTGGTAGCTTCATCCTTAGCATCTTTTTCCCCAGTATACTCAGCATCCCTCCCAGCACGTCCAAACCAACATAATCGTGCCTCTCTGGCTTTGTCTCCAAACCTTCCAACCCGGGCTGACCCTCTAATATACTTATTCCTAATCCTGTCCACCCTCATCACACCCAGTGCAAATCTTAACATCTTTAATTCTGCCACATCCAGCTCAAACTCCTGCCTTTTTGTCAATGCCACTGTCTCCAACCCATATAACATAGCTGGTCTCACTACCCTCTTGTAGACCTTCCCTTTCACTCTTACAGGTACTCGTCTGTCACAAATCACTCGGCACTCTTCTCCACCCACTCCATCCTGCCTGTACTCTCTTCTTCACCTCTCTTCCACACTCACCGTTACTCTGAACTATTGATCCCAAGTATTTAAATTCATCCACCTTCACCACCTCTACTCCTTGCATCCTCACCATTCCTCTATCCTCCCTCTCATTCACACACACATATTCTGTCTTAGTCCTGCTGACCTTCATTCCTCTTCTCTCTAGAGCATATCTGCATCTCTCCCGGGTCTCCTCCACCTGTTCCCTACTCTCACTACAGATCACAATGTCATCTGCAAACATCATAGTCCACAGGAACTCCTGTCTGATCTCGTCTGTCAACCTGTCCATCACCACTGCACATAAGAAAGTACTCAGAGCTGATCCTTGATGTAACCCCACCTTAAACGCATTCGTCACTCTCGCCGCTGTCACACTACCCTCATACATATCCTGTACCACTCTTACGTACTTTTCTGACACCCCTGACTTCCTCATACAATACCACAACTCCTCTCTAGGCACCCTGTCATATGCTTTCTCTAAGTCTACAAAAACACAATGCAACTCCTTCCGACATTCTCTGTACTTCTCCATCAACACTCTCAGAGCAAAGATCGCATCTGTAGTGCTCTTTCCTGGCATGAAACCATACTGCTGATCACTAATCATCACGTCCCTTCTTAACCTTGCTTCCACTACTCTTTCCCATAACTTCAGTCTGTGACTGATCAATTTTATCCCTCTGTAGTTACTACAGCTCTGCACATCACCCTTATTCTTAAAAATCGGTACCAAAACACTTAATCCATTCCTCAGGCATCCTCTCACTTTCCAAGATTTCATTAAACAATCTGGTTAAAAACTCCACTGCCATTTCACCTAAACACCTCCATGCTTCCACGGGTATGTCATCTGGGCCAACAGCCTTTCCATTCTTCATTCTCTTCATAGCTATCCTTACCTTCCTCCTTGCTAATCCATTGTACTTCATGATTCACTATCCCTACATCACCCAACCTTCTCTCCCTCTCATTCTCTTCATTCATCAACCCCTCAAAGTACTCTTTCCATCTCCTCAACATACCATCCTCGCTTGTGAGTACGTTTCCCTCATTATCCTTTATCACCTTTACTTGCTGCACATTCTTTCCTAGCTCGGTCCCTCTGTCTAGCCAATCATGTACAGGTCCTTTTCTCCCTCCTTAGTGTCTAACCTTTCATACAGCTCTTCACATGCCTTATCCTTAAGCCTTCGCCACCTCTCTCTTTGCCATGCACCTCATCTCCTTAGACTCCTGTCTATTTTCTTCATCTGACAATCCCACTTCTTTGCCAACCTCTTTCTCTGTATACTCTCCTGTACTTCCTCATTCCACCACCATGTCAATTAACAAAATTACAGATATTACAATTTTTTTATTAAATATTTATAAAATAAAAATCAACTCCTCCCTTCAAAACCTATATGCAATGGAGTACAAGGGCAAACATTTAATTCTCTGAAAGGCAATTCCTTACAACAAATCCAAAAAATGACCAAGGTATCCAAGTAAAACTAACCACCATGAGGATACCCAAAAGGGTCAGTCGCTCACCACCTCTAAAAGAAGCAACTGAATACAATCGCGTGAGGTGAACACACCAACTCCAAATATAAAAATCCATAAACCGAGTACAATACGATAAAACTTCATGTGCTCTTTCCCCTTATGAGCAGGACTTCATCGGAATATGAAATTAATTACCCTTAAATTTATATAATTAAAAATAGTCATGGCCAACATCAAAATTACGGCTCTGACAGTCAGTGTGGAACAGTATAGAGGGGAATAAAACATTGTGAATTAAAACCTATGCCCTTTGTACATACTTAACTCGCTCAAGCCTAAAACACCTTTTTGTATTGCTTACAGTTCACACCCATACCTCCTTATGGTGTCCAGAACTTTTTCTGGATCTGGATTCTTTAAGTGACTTACCCGCCAACAGGCAGTATTAGAAAGAGCAGAGTTAACAAACTGACACCAAGATTATTAGTCTGGGATGCCTTGCTGTAGAAATGCTAACCTTTGTTTGCCACTTATTCATATTTACGTTCACATTTTCATAACAGACATATTTCATTATGGTATATGGTGTGAAACATCAATGTGGGATACAGGATATTTCACTGAAAATGCTTGTTTATATCATACTATACTGGAAATACTGCTAGTTATTAGTAATTATGAAAATAAGCAACTTTTCTATACGTACTTACACTTAAAACTTACAAACTGTTAAATTACATTAGATGAAACCTGACCAACATTTGCACTGTAAGTTGCACAGATTATCTGTATTGCTGAATATGCAATTAAACATGTATGTTTTCATATCTCTGTAAATAACTGAGTAAGCATGCACTTAGAAAAATCTCTGGTTAACAAATATGTACTAACAATATATATCCAAGAGGTACAGTTTAAGATATTAAAATTTGTTTGGGAGTTTGCAATTTAAGTTATTTCCCACTATCAAATGTGTTGGGTACATAAATCAGACTGAGGATCAAACCTCTGCAGAATTCTGATATCTATCTTTTAAAACGTTTTACACAACCATCAGTCTTCACAAATCAGCAACGCTCTCTTAAGTAATCTACCAAGTCAAAAAGATGAATTTACTTAAGGGCACTACTCTTAACTGTTATGTATTAAGTCACCTCCAATGAAAAGTGTCAATGTCTGTGCCGATCAGTTAATATTTCTATACTGTACTTTATTCACCGTTATTTGGATACTTTCTATTAAGGTGTACTGCTATTTTATTTCAATAAAATGGATGTCGAACTATTTCCTGGGCATTTCGTGCAATGTTCTAAACATAATCTGAAAGGATCACAGCATGACATTAGGATTACTTTGAACACACACTGCAATTACTAAAACGACTACCATAGTTCATGAGGTGGGATGAGATTAATGTCAGTTTGAAATTTTGGCCTCAAATTGATCTTGCATGACAGAACCGGAGAAGTGAACTATGTTACTTCTCTGTCTGTGGCTCTTACAGAAAGAGAGAGGTATTAGCAGTTAAGGGAAACAGACCTGCAAGTATAGGTGGTAAAGTACAGGTGCATCATTTAAAAGTGGCATTTTGGAAATGTTGTTGGGAGTGTACTTTACCAAAACTGCTAAACAGGAAAAAAGATTTTTTTTTTTATGAATAAAGACAGTGTCACTTTAATGTTACAACATTATAAAAGAATGGGGTGCAGAATCTCAATGGCATTACCACACAGTCTGAAATAATTACAAAGGCTGATTAAGAGAACTAGGAATTGCCAGAACAGAAATCAAAATGGCAGCAGGTGCAACTGGCCTACAAACAGGTAGCTGAAGAGGTCAATGGAGCCGCTGTCTATACTTCAACATTTTACATTTTTTAGAAAACAACAAAACACGTCTTAAAGAATTCAAGTGTTTAAATTCGTCATAACACTGCAGCACTTTAATCTAGGTTAGGTCAGTGTTCTGAACCAAAAAATGAAAATTCAAAATAAAGACAGAAGAGACCCTAAAGTAATAGCTTGAAGGAGGGCGTGCATAGCGTTCAAAAATTCTAAATGACAAATCAACACAGCAATCAAACCATAAAAAAAATATGAAAAACACAGCTACTGGGTAATAAAATGATGATCAATAAGTCTGCAAAATGGTCCTCACAGTCAATATTTATTTACTTACTTACCAACTAACTAGTTGTTCACTAGGTAAGTGGACTGGTCTATTTACCCTTTTCAGCCATGACCAGAGCTCAAAAAGAAATTACAGCACCGTCTTTCAAATCAGCATTATACATAAAATGAGGACTAGCAAAACACAAAACACAGTACAACTGAATGCAGACAGTGCAACATAAAAAGATTCAGCAAGAGTGCATCAGGGGGCACACCACACAAAAAATGCAGTGCGATCATAAGTACACAGACTGCTATTATATGTGAAATATTTGCATACACGATACCACATTAAGATGCTAAGAAAGGTTCATTATGCATTCTACTCATGATATGGGATGGTAAATTCCCCAATCACTAAAGCAGCTGCGAGTAGATATAGTAAAGAACTGATCGTTAAGTGAAGATTTGAAGCTTCTCATTGTTTCTAGATTTTTGATGTCTGCATGCAGATAGTTCTACATGGCAGGTTCCACTCTAGAGAAGGCTCTCATCCACAGTTTTAAATGGAGGGTGTACTAGAGAGAAACTGCTGTTGCGTGCTTCTGAGTACATAACAGCTGTCTTGTAAAGACAGTTTCAGTCTTAAGGGAGGAGTGACCATGTTTTAACAGCTTATAAATTAAGATACTTAGAAGAAAAGTGTTCCTGTAAAAAAGGGGAGACACTATGACCTGTGCATAAAATGTTGGAAAACAAAGGCAGCACTTTACTGGGAGAACCAGTCACTGATATGGCCTAATTACAAGCTCGTTTACAATGTCCATCCATAACCCCTTTTCCCCATTTTTGCACATGGTCAGAGTAACACAACAGTGACAATCATCTTGATTCCAGGTTTACACCGCCGGGTGGCGAACCCTGCCACAGTATTTCTTCTACACCACACACTCCACACTTATAGCCAATTTAGACTGTCCAATCCACAAGACCACCCTATGGTAGAAAAGATAAGGATAGTCATTTTGTTAATATCAAGTTCCAGTCCAGAGAAGACAACAGTGTTAACTAAAAAGGTCAATAAAACACCATCCCAATACAAATTCTAATTATTATGGGGGAGGGGGGGGCAGAGCTCAAAGTACTAAGGTGGGAATAAAGCACAGAGTACCTTATAAGGCTGTTCTTAAACTAGAAAGCAGTTTGGTCTACTAAGCTGTGTGTGTTCACATTTTAACATCTGCATAAAATGGCACATACAACTTAAAATTACCTAAAGTTCTTTTCTTTCTTGGGATGACAGACTTATAAGTGGAAGTCAAATCTAAATACAGGGCAGTAGACTCACAACTACAGCTTCTCTTATGCCGAAACAAAGGAACGGAGGCCTTTTTTGTTTCTGTAAACTGTGCTGGTATTCTTTCAGTACACTGACATAACTACAAAGGTAAGTTAAACTAACTGCAGATTCATATTTACACTTTATATAGAGCTATCAATGTAATTGTATCTACACATGTTTAGGGAATACCAATTACTCCCTTAACTGCAAAAACATGCATTTGTTTACTTACAACAAACTGCAAGTTATTTAAGAAAAAAAAAAAGGATTACACACAAAGGTACTGCTATAGACAAATTTTAAAGCTATGCAATTTGATCGGCACTGACCAGAGATAATCTTCATTACTCACTCCAAGAGGTAAGCAAGTTTATAAATATGCAAAGTAGCACAAATCTCGGGAGAAAGATCTTCAAAACTCCACTGGCTATCTGGTCTACCACTGAAGTAGAATGCTGTTTAGCTAGTGACCCCGTTAAGAGAACCACAGCTTAGTCAATTTAACATAGGCAAAGGCTCTGTGTAATCAAGGAAACTGTAATTTTCAAATTTAGATACTCGTACCAGCAAGAATGCACACATTTCATTAGGTAGCAGGCTTAAGAGTTTTGAGTGCCCTTTCTTCTTTGGGAATCATGCTACATAAACCTAAAGATTCCACAGTGAATCAGATACTACCCAATATGTTACACAATTCTTTTTCAAGTTAAGTAAATGTGTTGATACACACATACAAATGGGGACTATGGTAGCAAAGATGAGCTATAAGGATATCTATGGTCAAGAAGCTGGTATTATTAATCTTGCGAACATGTACTATAGTAGCTTGTCCCCATTTATCAAGAAAAATAAGAGTTACAGACAGATGAGCCAAATATCCAAGAGTAATGCTAATAATGACACCTGGGACTGTCAATCATGCCACATTTACAAAAACATGTGCCAAAGAGGTCTCAAAATATGCAACACTTCCAAGTACCATGGGTGACTGGCTAGCTCGAGCTTATTCTTTAAAGAACACAGTACAATCTATACAAGTCAAGTCCCAAATTACAACCCGCAGCAGAAAAATAAAAGATGAAACTACAGCCATGGAAGCAATAAGAGCAAAGACAGAATACAGTTCTCTAACATTACCATGCCAATACCAACATTACTTACTACATCGGTAAACCTGTTAAGCTGCCAATAACATACATGTTAACACTTCACTTCCACCATACATCTTTGTCAAAGAAAGGCTACCTTTTTCTTTAATTAGAAGACGATGGTAACTTTTTTTTTTTTTTAGCAGAATGCCAAAAAACATCATATCTGCTCTTGCAAGATATTACAATACCGGACAGTCAAAGGGAGTGGGGAAGACAAATGGATGGCAACACATTTTTAAACACTCTACTATATTTGTCATTACAGTCAATAAACCTGTTCAAATCTACAAGAAATAATGCCCGAATAGTGAACACACACACACGTACAAACACATTCACACATCCATTTGCACACATACTGACCAAGACACTCCCCTCTGGAGACCCCCAGTGGTATGCCAAGCCAAATTCAAATGAGTTTAGTTGTCACACTCCCTCATCGGCGCTAGTATCTGCTACCCCTCCAGCCTCAAAAAAGGAAAATCCTATGCATCTTATTCTACTTTGCTAACTGCATATTTTTTCAGTGCTAATCTACTCTTTTCATTTCTACAATGACTTTTCTTATTATTACTATTACCCTGTGTATGGTATACATCACCTATCACGGATTATTACAATCAGTTTTTTTATCTTATATATACACAGACATGTTACAATATAAGACACCTACAATATATTGTCACTACAGAATTAGTTACACTTGACATATTATAGTACTCTAGTCTTACCATCTCAGGTCTTTGAACCAGTTTACTTCTCCAAAATAAAACAATATTATGCACCACAAAATAGGATGCACTCAAGTACTTGAGTCATCTTACAGAACTGCCATTTTTTTCAATCCCTTATCCCCATACTAACTAAAAACAGCTGTTTTCACTGCTAAACACCTCCATACTTACTCTTACCAGGTATAAAATCTTTGGATAATCCAAGGATATTAGATCCTTTACAGATGAAAGAAATCGGTAAGTATGCCGTTATTTCCAGGCACATTACATTGGGGACATTAAGATGTGACCAGTAAGCACAACTCTGTGGGCAGTCTGTCATGCCTTCTAAACCACCGTATGCACAGTTTTTTTTTTTCATGGCAAGGTGTCAAACGAGCATGCATAATCTCTCAAACCCAGCCCTTGGCTGAACAACCCCTCAATTCTCACCCTACCTGACCTGTCATTTAGTCCATAGATTAACTGGATTACAAGCAGTGCAAATGGGCCAATTAGCAAAATAATATAGTGCAACATACATAAAGACATTAACGAATACTGCTGTAGTACAACAATTCCGGACAAAGCCAACATCATGGACAATCATAATGCAAAACATATTTGTTAGAGTAATATTTAACATACATTCTCTAAACAATAAGAGGCGTAAAACTGTTGTCTAGCATAGCCAACTAAAATCCTCAACGATTTGTGAGAAAACCAAACACTGTATGGGGAACAAAACAAAAACACCAGTTAAAAGCTAAATTCTTAATAGTTCAGATGTAACTACAGAAATGAAACATTTTCAGTCAGATTTAAGATAATGAGCCACAGTAGCCATTGCATCCATTTACAAAGCACCTGCAAGCAAAATACTTATTTCTCTAGCAACAAACCTGAAACTAGCTTTGCAGCAACTACAAAGGGTGTCAAGAGCTGGACAGTTAACTTACTAGTCTAGTGATAAAGTGTCAAAGGCAATTAACAGGTCAATCCGCATTATCCGCTCACCGACACTATCCTCAAAGACTAAAACAAAAGTTCATCCCTAGCACACAAATTTCCCCAATTCTGTATAAAAATATCTTCATAAATACAGGCTTGATACCATACAGA
This sequence comes from Protopterus annectens, assembly GCF_019279795.1. Taxonomy (NCBI): domain Eukaryota; kingdom Metazoa; phylum Chordata; order Ceratodontiformes; family Protopteridae; genus Protopterus; species Protopterus annectens. Next base: position 1,025,193,231 of record NC_056743.1, read on the forward strand.
CAAAGCGCAAATCCAACTGCAGACCCAAAAAGTACAACATCCCGCAGGCTTTTCTCCTTACCGGATACACAGGACCTGGCATAGGAGAGCGGTACATGTTTTGGTTAGGTGCCGGGCCCATTCGCACTGGGGGACCTGGAGTCCCTGGCGTTAAGCCGGTTGTACCGCCACTGTTAATAGCCTGAAAACCAGCTCTGGCCGCCATATTCGTTACTGAACAATTGACCGGAACCGGAAACATACGAAAGTCCATGTTACCCCGCCAACAACACTCAAAACAGTCTAACTGAAGGAAAGTAATAGGGACTCTCGAACAGGCTTGCTTGCGCCACCAAGGTGCTAGATGGTGATAGTACTGCAGAAGTTACTTAGTAGTGTTTAGCATAATGTTGTAAACCTTAGCTCAAGTGTTTCTGTCAACATTGTACTCTGCCCCTCATAAAATCGACAAATTTGTGGAAAAATGCGGGATTATAATCAGTAAATAAGTGCAATCATCGCATTACTTTTATTTTATTTAACATTTGTTAACCGGGCTAGTCCAGCTGGATATATTTCCATTTTCAGCAGAGGCCCGAGGAGAAAAGCTCCAATTATAAAACATACTACCACCACACCAAAAGGTTTAAAATAGACAAAAAGGAATTAGGTATAAATTCTAGGAAGACAAAAAGACATACTATACTAGATACATCATGCATTTACAGAACATTTTAGAGCATGTAAATCTAGGGCAATCCCAAAACATTATTAGAAAATACCTTTAAATCTTTGGTAAATCTAGTTTATGCAGACAGTTTCTTTTTCTAAGGATTATTTACTAGACATATTATTAGAAAAAAAGGAAGGGAGAGAAAAAAAAGGAGGGTATATTAATCAAGAGGCAGGGAATACTACCAACAGGCTACATTGATAGCTCAGCAGAAAAGATATCTAATTGTCATCAAGTAATAGAGATTACTTAAGTACCTTCTAATTTAGGGGAGAATATAGGAAAGAGTGTAGGAGAGTGGGAGGTCAAGAGATGACAATGAGAAGTCCAGAGGATCAGTCTGGGTAACAGCAAGGACATAGCCAGTGATTTTTAAGGTATGTCTTAAGACTTTGCTTGAAGAGAGAGAGGGATGGAAGTGTGGTAAGGTCAGAGGGCAAGAGGTTCCATTGTTTTCCCATGGTATTTGAGAATAGTGAGTCACCAGCTAAGTTGTTTGACTTGGTGGTCCTAGTAAGTAGTTTATTGGAGGAGCGTAATGACTCAAGATTCCTATAGAGTGATATAAGGTTGTTAGTACTGGTGTATTATTAGGTTGATAAAAAATTTTATGAGTGACGGTAAGTTGGGAAAGTATCAGAAGGTTTTTTAGTTCCAGCCAGTCTAGTTGATGAAGGTTATGACAATGGTGAGTTCTATATGGGTTTCCAGTGGCAAATCTAGCAATACTATTATAGGAGTTGGATAGTTTGGTAAAATTACTTTTTTTTAGATTAGTATATATGGGAGCTGCATACAGTAGAGTTGAAATTAGGTGGGAGTGGGCAATATGGTTGCCACCCATCCCGTTGTCAGCGGGACACTCACGGGTTGAGGCTTCTCATCCCGCTTCCCGCAGTCACCAAGCGTGGGATTTTAAAAGTCCCGTTTTTCCCCTTTTCGCTTTGCAATCGTAATTCAAATCAATTGCCGTGGAAAAGCCGAAAATACTTCCGTTTTTTCCACGGCAATGCGGCTACGTCACCACCCGGACCTGCAGTTAGAGGGATTTCCTGCTAGGTCCGGGTGGTAATGCAGCACAGTAATTGGCTGCAGGGATTGGAGGGGGCGGGAACTTGTTCAGAAGAGCCCCATAAAGGTCGCAGCTGTAGAGCACTAAGCACTATAGCAGCTGCGAAAGATCTGATTTAATTTCTATCTCCAGCCAGGATTGAAGCCAGCCAGCTAGGAAGGAAGGAAAGAAAGAAAGAAAGAAAGAAAGAAAGAAAGAAGCAAGCCAGCCAGCAAGGGAGCCTGCCACCCAGCCAGCCAGGAAAGAAGCAGCAAGGGAGCCTGCCTGCCAGCCCAGCCAGGAAAGAAGCAGCAAGGGAGCCTGCCTGCCAGCCCAGCCAGCCAGCAAAGAAGCCAGCAAGGGAGCCTGCCTGCCACCCAGCCCAGCCAGCCAGGAAAGAAGCCAGCAAGGGAGCCAGCCAGCCCAGCCACTGCTTGAACAACTAACTAGCCATTCCAGCAGGAAGGAAGTAAGCTAGCCCAGCAATAACTGTGATGGTGGTAAGTAGATAATTCCATTTTGTGGCTTTAGTTATTTAAAATGGGAATAGTGTGCTTTATTTAAGTTTGTAATGTTTAAAGGTAGATGGGGATGTAGTATGCAGTATTTAAATCTGTGCAGTGGTTATTTTGAGACTTGAGTATTAGTTTAAAATGGGAATATATTGTGGTTTAATTTTTTTAATGTTTAGAGGTAGATGGTGGGTGCAGTATGCAGTATTTAAATCTGAGCAGTGGTTATTTTGATATTTTTGAGTAGTAGTTTTTAAAGATATAAAACCTGAATGTATATGTAATTGTTAATATTCTTGGGGGTATGATTTGGAAACATTACTTTTAAAAGGCTGAACTGTGTATAGAAGTTGTTTGTTTCTGTTGGGGGGCAGTGAAATATAAATTGTGTGACGCATTTCTATTGTCGTAGCTTTTTCTGGGTATTATCTGTTTGCAGATCGGAAATGTTCGAGCATAGTTTGCACTTTCTTGTATGGAAATGTGTGCACTTTAATGCTGTTTTCAGGAAGGTACAATATACTGTTTAGGTAATTTTTCCTGTTCCTGTAAGTCCATGTCTGTGGTACAAGTCTACCTTTTGAGGGAGAATGTTAACAGTTAATGTAATTCATTTATTATTCTAGTAGGTACATGTTGCCAATTTGCCGAAGCTGTTTCAAGATTGTTTTCATTTATACTTGTAAATGTGTGCATTTAATTTATTATGCATTTTTAATAAGGTTAAAATGTACTGCTTTGCTTGTAATGTGAATATGGGTGTGTTGCTTTTACTTGGGCTTGTTTATTGCATTGCTGTGCTGGATTAATTGCTATGTTTTGAGGTAAAAGGAGCCCATGGAGTCTGCTGTATATTGTAGTTTATGCTACTTCTCTTGCAAGAAGTATTTTTAAAAGTTAAAATGTTTATGGACTTTTTTCCCATTTATTTCTTTTGTGGATGGATGCTCAGAAGTTTGCGTCTAAGTAGCAATGTATTTTGTGTTTTAGTGATGTCTTCAACATACTTATTTACTGTTTTCATTCTAATCCGATTATGACCAGTGCTGCTGTTGGGCATGTTCATTAATAGATCATTCCGCTGTGTAAATTAGTGCCATACATTTCTTAACTGCTGTGGTCAAAAGCTAAATTAGGTCTATGATATCCACTGTGCATTCTCATTCATTTTACTGTTTTTTGGTTCAGTGAATGTGGTTAACTTTTTTTGTCTTGAGGGATGGGGTGAGGTGGGCATGTTCAGTGGTAAAAATAATGCATTTCATTTTCTACAAGCTGTATTAATGTTAGTTTTCAATGGCCAAAATGCCCCGTACATTACCTCATTTACTATTTGACCTTTTTCAAACAGTTTGTAAACTGTTTTTTGCTCCATTCCTCGGTTATTTCGCATGCCAATGTTTTTCAAGTCCGTTCTTTTGTGTGCCAATGTTTTTTGAGCCAGTTCTTTCGCATGCCAATGTTTTTTGAGCCAGTTCTTTCACGTGCCAATGTTTTTTGAGCCAGTTCTTTCACGTGCCAATGTTTTTTGAGCCAGTTCTTTCACGTGCCAATGTTTTTTGAGCCAGTTCTTTCGCATGCCAATGTTTTTCGAGCCAGTTCTTTCGCGTGCCAATGTTCGAGCCAGTTCTTACGCATGCCAATATTGTGTGCCAATGTTTTTTCAAGCCAGTTCTTTCACATGGCAATGTTTTTCGAGCCACTTCTTTTGCATGCCAATGTTTTTCGAGCCAGTTTTTTTGTGTGCCAATTAAGCCAGTTAATTTGTGCTGTGCAGCAGTATGTTACTGAACCCTACTAACAGCGTTGGTAAATATGTTGCATATCCGGTAAGTACAGATTAAAGCATGAAGAGAGCAGCAGTTTCATCAGTCAACCAGCAGCAAGAGAATGTGCAAGTGGCAGGACGTTTGGAAAACAGAATTTGACTGGATCGAGAGATGCACTGATGTCAACGCATTCTGCAGGTACTGCAAGAGAATTTCTAGTGACCCACGGTGGAAGAAATGATGTCACACGACATGAGGCAACTGAACAACATAAGACTGCCATTCTTCAAGCTAAATCCACTCACCTGATGACAAAGTGGGCAAGGAACGCAAACCTTGAGGGACCAGAACTTAGGATCATTGCAGCAGAAGCTTCTGAGGTTTTCCATGCTGTTAAGCACAATATTTCGTATAACTGCTTGGACTGTGCAGTAAAGTTGGCCAGCCAGTTGTACAGTGACTCAGACACTGCAAAGAAACTATCTTGTGGCAGAACCAAGGCTGAAGCCATAGTCAAATGTTTTGGGACCACACTCATTGGAATGCCTCCTGCATGACCTTCAAAAACCAGGTACTTAATTTGCAATTTCATCAGATGCTTCCAACAAGGGGAACATAAAATTACTTCCCCTTGTTGTGAGGTATTTTTCTAAAGAAGAAGGGGTGGTGAATGGCCTTTTGGACTTCTATGAAGACCCTGAATCAGCAGAGGCTATTTCACAGCAAATTTCCAACATTATGGAAAGGCACTCCTTGCCCTGGAACCATATTTCAGCTTATGGGGCTGATAATGCCATTGTGAACTATGGGAAGAAATCTGGTGTGTATACCAGATTAAAACAAAAGTGCCCATCACTCCAGAAGGCTAACTGTGTTGCCCATATCATTCACAATGCAGCCAAAAAAGCTGCAGCACAACTACCATACAATGTGGAAGCATTTGTAATGAGACTTTTCAGCCACTTTTCCGGTTCTGCCACAAGGACCAGAGACTTGAAAGACTTCTTTGAGTTTTGTGGCATGGAATTTGAGAGTCTGTTAAGACATGTGCCAACAAGGTGGCTCACTACTCCCAGCCATTGAAAGAGTAGTGAAAAATCTCCCAGTGCTCCAGTCCTATTTCCTCTCTCAGGGAGAAGAGGAGACCCCCCGGCAGATATGGCAGTACTTTTCAGCTAATGGACATGGTGAGAATGAATTGCCTACGCTGCACCAGTACTATTTGCACTTTCTATATGCTGTTCTTGTTGATTTTAATGAACATAAGTACATTAGAAAAATCAGCTATTACTGCCATGGAAACTTTTTGTGTAATGGTCTCTCTGAAGCAAAAACTGCAGGCAAGAGCTGAAGGTGCTTTCTTTGGAGGGAAACTTAGGGCACTTATGAGCACATTAGACAGCACTTCTGCTAACAAACTGAAGAGACTTCATTGTGTTCTTGGAGACAGCGGTGAAATACATGGAGCAGTGGTTTGATTATACTGAAAGCAACTACTTGTTTACACTATCTAAATTCTCTCTAAATGAGCTCTTTGCCTTCAGTGACTTGCTTAATGTGACCACTGCCCTGAGTCTGCAGGATGTAGATGAAGATTATCTTTTTAGGGACTACTTGGCAATTAGGCCCTCTCTCGAACAGTTATGTAACACAAGCTTGACCCCAGGAGAGAAGTGGCTGAAGCTTTTCAAAGAAGGGCCTGAACTGACTACACTCTATCCGGTAATTGCTAGGGTTTTATCTATACCACCCTCAAACGCATTTGCAGAAAGAGTTTTTTCATTGGTGAAAGGTAAATGGACAGATGTGTGAAACCGATGTAGTGTGGACTTGTTAAAAGCTGAACTAATGATGAGTGTAAATTACCGGATGAAATGTTGTGACTTTTACTCAAATATTGTAAAAAAAGTGATTTATTGTACTAGTGTACAGTATAAAGTATTAGGGTGCAGTTCCTAATTTTGTGTTTTTCTTTGTTTAGCATTAATTTGCTAGGGTGCATATGTAGTACTAAGATATGTAGTTTTGTGTTTGTTCTTTGCTTTAGCTTTAATTGACAATGTCTTAATTTTATACTTGGCTTGTATGTGGTATGTAGAGTTTTTAAGTTTTCTTTCTGAATAGCAATGGTTTATGAATTTTACTTTTTAAATAAACAAGTGCCTGTTTAATGAGTAGTGTGTTTTTTAATTCCTTTTAAAGTTTATTTATTGTTACAATTGATTAGTGTGTGTTTGCAGTAATACTTCCATTCATTTAAATGGTTTGAGTTTTCACTATGCTGTAATGTCACAATGTTGCATCCATAACTAATACTGCATCTCCTTTAACAACTCTGGTGATGTCGTGGTAGGGGTGTGGCCAGTGTCATGTTGGCCACACCTCTATCCTGTTGACCACACCCCATGTCCCACTTTGCCCTTGTTAAAAGGTGGCAACCCTAAGTGGGCAATAGTCTTTCTGGCAGTTGGAGTCAAGAAAGGTTTTATCCTATATAGGGAGCCCAGTTTTCTATTAACAGATTTAATAGTGTTATTAATGTGAATGTCAAAGGTGAGATTATTATCAATTGTAATTCCTAATAGTTTGGTGGAAAAGTCTGGTGATATAAGGGTACCATTGCCAGATTGAATGGAGAAATCTATGGGGGGGGGGGACTTAGTCTAGAGAACCATGACTCTACAGTGTTGAAAGCTGTTTGGGTTAAAGACTGAAGTTCAGATATAGAGCTGGCAGAGCATATGATTGTAGAATCATCAGCATATTGTATACAGGTGGTTAGAGGAATGGCTATTTGAAGGTCATTGATGAATAATGAGAATAGGAGTGGACCAAGAATGAGAATGGGAGTGGACCAAGAATGGATCCTTGAGGGACTCCTAGGGAAATGGGAAGGTGAGAAGATAGCTGATTGTCCCAAAGGACTGCTTGCTGTCTATTACTAAGGTAGGACATAAACCAGAGAATTGTTTTGGTGTCAAGAGAGAAGGATGACAGAGTATTCAAGAGTAGGCGATTGGTTAACCATATCAAAGGCTTTAGACAGGTCGAGAGAGTGCTGATGAGAGGCTGTTATTATTAATGGTGTTGAAGGATAGGAGAGCTGAGGTGGTACTATAAGGCTTGAAACCATGCTGACAGTTAGCTAGAATGTTATGTTTTAGTAAGTGGTTCATAAGCTGTTGGTGAATATATTTTTCCATAATTTTGGCTATTGGAGAAAGGAGGGCTATAGGCCTGTAGTTAGAATAGTCAGTAGCATTACCTCCTTTGTGTAAGGGAATAATATGAGAGATTTTCCAGAGATCTGGAATGGTTCCTTCGGTTATGGTACGGTTAATCAAGATGGATATAGGATAGGCGACAACTTACCATCTGAATACCTTCAGCAAGCTGCCAAAGTAATCGGCTGAGGGGGTGCAAGGTTTGAGTTTGTGGATAAGTTTATAGATGTAGGAGGTAGGGATGGGTTTTAGCTGGAATGTAGGCTGAGTATGAGGTAAGAAGGTAGATAGATCAGAGTTATCTGTTGCTAGTTGGTTGGCTAGAGATTGTATGGTATTTGTGAAGAAAGTGTTAAAGGTATTGGCAGTTTGATGGGCGGTATTGTTTTCTGACCCTAGAGGGGAAGGAGTGCTAGATTGGCCAGGGTGAAGGAGGTTATTTATGCTTGCCCAGAACTTTTGTGGATTAGTGTGGTGATTTTGCTGTAGTTTGCAAAAGTAGCTTTTTTATCAGTGAGAATTGCTTGTTTTGTACCATTTCTCAACTGTCTAAAGGTTTGTTGATCTGGGGTATTTCTGGTTGGTTTCCACTTAGTCCAGGACTTATTTCTAAGTAAAATTTTTTGTCTGGTATCTTTTGAGAGCCATGGGGCAGGTTTGGATTTTGTTCTAATGGATACATAATTCTTTTACTCCAGAAAATGCACATTAGTTCAAATTCTCTTGGTCTGTCAAGTTTTTAAAATTTAACTAGGGTTGCCACCTTTTCAAATGCCCAAAGTGGGACATTTTTTGGTACAAACATCAGATAATGCAGGGCAAAATCAAATCAATGCAGGGCCAGAACAAAGGACAGAGCTTCACTTTTTTGCTTAAATAAAAGCTTATTCTTGTAGCATTTTAGTTGCTTATTCTGTTATAACATTTAGGTGTTTCTGATACAGAATAACTGTATTATGCAACTATTACATAAAATGTAGGAAATGCTTTTGTCCTAAAATCTCGGGACATTTGCCATTTTTACAATTTTTTTTTGCAGGACACAACTTCCCAAAGAGGGACTGTCCCTCACAAAGTGGGCAGGTGGTAACCCTAAGTGTCACTGCTATGTGCCTTTCTCCTTGATTATGTTTCCATTTTTAAATGAATCCCTTGTTACAGCATTTTCATTGCTTCTTTCTCTGAAGCAGTGCTGCTGTACAGACTATAATCCAAAACATTTTAAATCGGAAACCTCTGGCTAGCAACACTACCTCAGAATATAATCCAAAACACTTTGCACTCAGTAAAATATGGCAGCTGCCAGAGATGGTGTTAGCATTTGTGGGGGCAGCAAATGTTGAGTTGGGGGGCACGTAAGCACTTCTAGTCTAAGTATCATACTTCTTCTTCTTCTTTTCCCAGTTAGGGGTCGTCACAGCGGATCCCCTGTCTGTTCATGATTGGCAGTGGAGTTTTACAGTGTCATGTTGCCAGCCCGGCGCCCAATCTTCCACAGAAGGCACACACATGCAAACACTCACACCTAGGGCCAATTTAGAGTGTCCAATCCACCTACTGCATATCTTTGGGATGTGGGAGGAAACCGGAGCAAACTCGCACGACCACAGGGAGGACATGCAGACTCCGCACAGAAGGCACCCCAGCCAAGAATCGAACCAGAGAACCTCTTGCTGTGAGGCGGCAACACTAACTACTGCATCACCGTGGGTCTTGCATCATACTGCTAATCGCGTATTAAGATTTTAGGTTCTGGTCCTCACAACAAGGCAGTTACAGCCCTTCATTCTCTCCCTTCCACTTGTATAATGAATCTATTATCTGTTTATTAGTAGTTTTTACTGTAAACTGTTATTTACATCTGCCTTCAGCTTCAATGCCACTAGGGCCAGAAACTTAAATTAGCATTTGAGAAACCATAGCCCTTTTGTTACATAGACTCAGGGTGGTGCTGAAGGCTAAATGACAACAAATGTAATGCCAAAAATAGGAAAAAAAGACAACGAATGAGTGATTCTCTGAAGCTATTTCTTAGCTTTTCAAAATTAATTTAAGCCCTATTTTATAGCTGAAAATTAGGGGCTTATTATAGCATTTTCAAAGCATGACAAAACACAAACGAGTAGTTGTTTAAGTGTTACATAAAGAAAGTTACACTCTGTCCATAAATTCTGAAATTAAGCAGTAATTCTGAGTACTGCCTTTCTAAGGACATATTAGGAAAACACTGAGTAGTGTACTAGTTAGTATCTGAAAATACTAATAGCTCTATCAGTTTTACTTTCAGTCTGCATCATAGAGTACAGGAGTCTAGATCCAATGGCATATGTATGGGAATCTGAAAGAGTCAAAAGCACTAATATTATTTCAGTACATATACATGCACATTACAGGCAGAAGCATTATAATCTCATTTTCTACAACACAGAATAAATAGGTCGATATGTGATCGAAGAATCTCTTCTTCGAACACATAATAATCAATACATATACAATGGATGCTGTAAACAGAGAATGGCCATGTCCTCAAATTTTTTTCCTTGGGGAAAAAAATTCAGTTGGTCGTTATCGGAACTTGCCCTTTCCTTCAATGTAGAGTGATCTCTGAGTTGGTGTACTGGGGGGGGGGGCACAGCCTCTCACATCGGGGGGTGTGGTGAAGCCCCCCACTTGATTAGTGTTTTAAAGGTTTCTTTTTTTTTTTTTACGGCCATGTGAATTTTTTCCCAAGGAAAATAATTCGCGGACATGGCCGTTCGCGGTATACAGTATTTGCTGTATATGTGTCGATTATTATGTGTTTGAAGAAGAGCTTCTTCGATCACATAATATAGACCTAAATAAATACATAGTGGGAAAGAGAAAACTTAACCAATAAACAAAATCACATCAACATGTTCACCCTCATTAGACCTAAATAAATACATAGTGGGAAAGAGAACCATAACCAATAAACAAAATCACATCAACATGTTCACCCTCATTAGATCTGTTTGGATCTGAACAAAATAAAAATCAGCAATAACTATTTCTAACATCAAGATAAGATAAAAAATATATGCTTTCAGCTTCTAATCACAGCGATCTTTTAAATAAATGAACCAAAACAATACAAAAGATTTCTTATCACTAACTAGGAGCTCAGAGCCATAGCAGGGGAAAGGGGCAAAAAAGGCAGTTGACCAGGGAGCGAGCTGTTAATGGGCATGATCGTCTCTACAGAGGAGTGTGCAAATGAATCCCTACAAGGCAGCTGTGCAATTGCATCTGCTTAAATATTTGCTTTCAGTGTATGGGTTACAAGCTGTAATATAGCTCTTTGCCACAGTCTCTGAAAGAGCGAATATGTAGAAACATAATAGCTGTCTGCATGGAGGACTTATGCATTTATTGTCCTCAACACTAGAGGATTTATTTTTTATCGTTCAACTCTTGTTGAGGAGATGCCAATTAAGGGATTGTCCAGGGCAACAGCTGACCTAGCTACACTTCTTTGGAATCTAGCATATAAAACAATTCTAAGTAAGGAAGTGCTCCTCCTTCCAACCCTCCTATAGAGAATCCCTATTAATATTTATTCTGTGCTGAAAATAAAAATTGTTCAGTATATGTAATCCTTACTGTCATAAAACTACTATTTTTTTAAAAGAAACAAACCCATCCAATATCCAGGCAGAGACCAAGAGTTCATCCACTCTTTCCTTGCCTTAACTGAATGATGTCTTCTCCTTTTGAATCAGATGCTCAGCTATCAAATGAATTAATTTCCAAACTCATGGGAAAGGTGCTCCCAGAAGAGCCAAGGAATGTGACGTCCATATAATTGGACACATCTACTAATTCTGCTTTTTGAAAACTAGGAATAGCACCCCAGTTTGATAATGCAGATTTACTCTCTCCATTTTCTAAAAAGCACTGAAAAGGGCATTAACTGTGGCACCTCAAGAATATGCATTACTTTAGTACTTCTGGCTGGATCTTACCCATTCCCTCAGCCTTGATACTTCTAAATTGTTTAACTGCTTTGGCCGGCTAAGATCTACCTGAAATCAACTGGATGTATAATTGAATTTAAGTACACTTTTATCTCCTCTTTTTCATATAGTACTGTGTTTAATTTATTTGTTTGTGTTTCTCACTGAATATTAACTGAAGTTGTCGCTGTCTCTCTACAAAGTACTTGTTAGAATTTCTGTGTAGCCTTTGACAGCAGTGGGGAGTAGTGTTACCTCGTCACTGATGTCCTGTCCTGCCTTATATAAGTGGTGAATTTTTGTTTTCTCTGCTTAATATCTTGAGCATTGGCAGGCTAAGATCTACCTGAAATCAACTGGACGTACAAGTGCGTTTAAGTACACTTTTTTTTTTCTCTGCTATTTTTCATATAGTATTGTGTTTAATTTATTTGTTTGTGTTTCTCACTGAATATTAACTCAACTGACGTTGTGGCTGTCTGTCTACAGAATATTTGTTAGAATTTCTGTGTAGCCATTGATAGCAGTGGGGGGTTGTTTGACTTCATCACTGATATCCTGTCTTGCCTTATATAAGTGGAACATTTTGGGTTATCTCTGCTTAATATTCTGAGCTTTGGCTGGCTAAGATCTACCTGAATTCAACTGGACGTATAAGTGAATTTAAGTACACTTTCATCTGCTCTTTTTCATATAGTACTGTGTTGTATATTAACTCAACTGAAGTTGTTGCTGTCTCCCTACACAGTACTTGCTAGAATTTCTCTGTAGCCATTGATAGCAGTGGGGGTAGTTTCACTTCATCACTGATAACCTGTGCTGCCTTATGTAAGTGGTACATTTTGGGCTATCCCTGCTTAATTTTCCGAGCTTTGGCCGGCAAAGATATACCTGAAAACAACTGGATGTATAAGTGAATTTAAGTACACTTTTTTTATCTGCTTTTTCATATAGTACTTTTTTAAATTTTATTTGTTTGTGTTTCTCACTGAATATCAAGTAAAGTGAAGTTGTTGATGCCTCTTTACAGAGTACTTGTTAGTATTTCTGTGCAGCCATTGATAGCAGTGGAGGGTAGTTTCACCTCTTCACTGATATCCTGTCCTGCCTTGTATAAGTGGTACATTTCGGGTTATCTCTGCTTAATATTCAGAGCTTTGGCCGACTAAGATCTACTTAATCAACTGGACGTATAAGTGAATTTAAGTACATGTTTACTCTTTTTCATATAGTACTGTGTTTAATTTATTTGTTTGTGTTTCTCTTTGAATATTAACTCAACTGTAGCTGCGGCTGTCTCTCTACAGAGTACTTGTTAGAATTTCTGTGTAGCCATCGATAGCAGTGGAGGGTAGTTTCACCTCATCATCGATATCCTGTCCTGCCTTATATAAGTGGTACATTTTGGGTTATCTTTGCTTAATATTCTGAGCTTTGCCTGGCTAAGATCCATCTGAAATCAACTGGACGTGTAAGTGAATTTAAGTGCACTCTTATCTGCTCTTTTCATATAGTACTGTGTTTAATTTATTTGTTTGTGTTTCTCACTGAATATCAAGTCAAGTGAAGTTGTGGCTGTCTCTCTACAGAGTACTTGTTAGAATTTCTGTGTAGCCATTGATAGCAGTGGGGGGTAGTTTTACCTTATCACTGATATCCTGTCCTGCCTTATATAAGTGGTACATTTTGGGTTATCTCTGCTTAATATTCTGTGCTTTGGCCTGTTATGATCTACCTGAAATCAACTGGATGTATAAGTGAATTTAGGTACACTTTTGACTTCTCTTTTTCATATAGTATTCTGTATAATTTATTTGTTTGTGTTTCTCACTGAATATTAACTGAAGTTGTCGCTGTCTCTCTACAAAGTACTTGTTAGAATTTCTGTGTAGCCTTTGACAGCAGTGGGGAGTAGTGTTACCTCATCACTGATATCCTGTCCTGCCTTTTAAGTGGCACATTTTGGGTTATCTCTGCGTAATATTCTGAGCTTTGGCCGGCTGAGATCTACCTGAAATCAACTGGATGTATAACTGAATTTAACTACAGTTTTATCTGCTCTTTTTCATTTAGTATTGTGTTTAATTTATTTGTTTGTGTTTCTCACTGAATATTAACTCAACTGAAGTTGTGGCTGTCTCTCTGCAAAATACTTGTTAGAATTTCTGTGTAGCCATTGATAGCAGTGGGGAGTAGTTTCACCTCAACACTGATTTCCTGTCCTGCCTTATATAAGTGGTACATTTTGCATTATCTCTGCTTTAGTATTCTGAGCTTTGGCAGGCTAAGATCTACCTGAAGTCAACTGGATGTATAAGTGAATTTAGGTACATTTTATCTGCTCTTTTTCATATAGTACCGTGTTTCATTTATTTGTTTGTTTTCTCTCTCTGAATAGTAACTCAACTGATGTTGTGGCTGTCTCTCTACAGAGTACTTGTTAGAATTTCTGTGTAGTCATTGATAGCAGTGGGTTTTTTTCACCTCATCATTGATATCATGTTCTGCCTTACATAAGTGGTACATTTTGGGTTATCTCTGCCTAATATTCTGAGCTTTGGCCGGAAAAGATCTGTCTGAAATCAACTGGACGTATAAGTGTATTTAAGTACACTTTTATCTACTCTTTTTTTTTTTTTATATAGTACTGTGTTTAATTTATTTGTTTGTGTTTCTCACTGAATATTAACTCAACTGAAGTTGTGGCTATTTCTCTACAGAGTACTTGTTAGAATTTCTGTGTCATCATTGATGGCAGTGGGAGGTAGTTTCACCTCAACACTGTTATCTTGTCCTGCCATATATAAGTGGTACATTTTGGGTTATCTCTGCTTAATATTCTTAGCTTTGGCGGGCTAAGATCTACCTGGAATCAACTGGATGTATTAGTGAATTTAGGTACATTTTAGCTGCTCTTTTTCATATAGTACTGTGTTTAATTTATTTGTTTGTTTCTCGCTGAATAGTAACTCAACTGAAGTTGTGGCTGTCTCTGCACAGTACTGGTTAGAATTTCTGTGTAGCAATTGATAGCAGTGGAGGGTCATTTCACCTCATCACTGATATCCTGTCCTGCCTTATATAAGTGGTATATTTTGGGTTATCTTTGCTTAATATTCTGAGCTTTGGCCGGCTAAGATCTACCTGAGATCAACTGGATGCATAAATAAATTTAAGTGCACTTTTATCTGCTCTTCATATAGTACTGTGTTTAATTTATTTGTTTGTGTTTCTCACTGATTAGTAACTCAGCTGACATTGTGGTTGTCTCTCTATGGAGTACTTGTTAGAATTTCTGTGTAGCCATTTATAGCAGTGGGGGGTAGTTTCACCTCATCACTGATATCCTGTCCTGCCTTATATAAGTGGTACATTTTGGGTTATCTCTGCTTAATATTCTGAGCTTTGGCCGGAAAAGATCTGTCTGAAATCAACTGGATGTATAAGTGAATTTAAATTCACTGTTATCTGCTTTTTTCATATAGTATTGTGTTAAATTTATTTGTTGTGTTTCTCACTGAATATCAAGTCAACTGAAGTTGTGGCTGTCTCTCTACAGAGTACTTGTCAGAATTTCTGTGTAGCCATTGATAGCAGTGGGCAGTGGTTTCACTTCATTGATATCCTGTCCTGCCTTATATAAGTGGGACATTTTGGGTTATCTCTGTTTAATATTCTGAGCTTTGGCTGGCTAAGATCTACCTGAAATCAAATGGATGTATAAGTGAATTTAAGTATACTTTTATCTGCTCTTTCATATAGTACTGTGTTTAATTTATTTGTTTGTTTCTCACTGACAATTAACTCAACTGAAGCTGTGACTGTCTTTCTACAGAGTACTTGTAAGAATTTCTGTGTAGCCATTGATAGCAGTGGGGTAGTTTCACCTCATGACTGATATCCTGTCCTGGCTTATAAGTTGTACATTTTTGTTTTCTCTGCTTAATATCCTGAGCTTTGGCCGGCTAAGATCTACCTGAAATCAACTGGAAGTATAAGTGAATTTAAGTACACTTTGATCTGCTCTTTTTCATATAGTACAGTGTTTAATTTATTTGTTTCTGTTTCTCACTGAATATTAACTCAACTGATGTTCTGACTGTCTCTCTACAGAATACTTGTTAGAATTTCTGTGTAGTCATTGATAGCAGTGGGGGGTAGTTTCACCTCATCACTGATATCCTGTCCTGCCTTATATAAATGGTACATTTTGGGTTATCTCTGCCTAATATTTTGAGCTTTGGCTAGCTAAGATCTGCCTGAAATGAACTGGATGTATAAGTGAATTTAAGTACACTTTGATCTGCTCTTTTTCATATTGCACTGTGTTTAATTTATTTGTTTGTATTTCTTACTGAATATAAAGTCAACTGAAGTTGCGTTTGTCTCTGTAAAGAGTACTTGTCAGTATTTCTGTGTAGCCATTGATAGCAGTGGGGGGTAGTTTAACCTCATCACTGATATCCTGTCCTGCCTTGTATAAGTGATACATTTTGGGTTATCGCTGCTTAATATTCTGAGCTTTGGCTGGTTAAAATGTACCTGAAATCAACTGGACGTATAAGTGAATTTAAGCACACTTTTTATCTGCTGTTTTTCATATAGTACTGTGTTTAATTTATTTGTTTGTTTCTCTCTGAATAGTAACTCAACTGAAGTTGTGGCTGTCTCTCTACAGAGTACTTGTTTGAATTTCTGTGTAGCCATTGATAGCAGTAGGTTTTTTCACCTCATCACTGATATCCTGTTCTGCCTTATATAAGTGGTACATTTTGGGTTATCTCTGCGTAATATTCTGAGATTTGGCTGGCTAAGATCTACGTGAAATCAGCTGGACATATAACTGAATTTAAGTACACTTTTATCTGCTCTTTTTCATATAGTACTGTGTTTGTTTGTGTTTCTCACTGAATATTAACTCAACTGAAGTTGTGGCTGTCTCTCTCTACAGTTAGTTCCCCACACACCCTACCTGTTCATAGGTTCGTACTAGGCTATCTGCCCTGGGTAATTATAAGCCTAGCCCGATTCTGTATGGCTTACGCCACCCCTTGATTTGAGTATACTGTGACCTTTTTAAGGTTTAGTTTACTGTGCCTCTGTCTAATAGTGACACTGGAGTAATCCCTGGGACAAACCTACGATCCCCCATCCACTTATCGAGATTCTTCTTGAAGAGATTCAGTGAGGTGCTCTGCCTCACATGAACTGGAATTCTATTCCAGAGTGAAGGGAGCCTCTGGGTTATGAACCTGTCCCTCCAGCAAGTTCTGTTTATTTCTGTGCTGAGGTTCAAGTCCCTCGAGCGTGTGGCTCTAAGGGACTTAGATTTACTGAGGTGGAGCATGTCCATTAATTCTGGATTTGACATAGCTTTGTATGTCAGGCATAGATCGCCTCGAAGTAGGCGGTATGCAACTGAGTAGAGCTGGAGTTTTTTTAACCGAGCAGCATATGGCATCTGTTTGAGACCCTTGATCCTCTTGGTGAGATACTTTTGGGGTCTTTCTAATTGCTGCAGGTGTCGGGTAAGGTACAGCCGAAAAGGGGCATTGTATTCTATGATGGGCCTGATGATGGATGAATAAAGGGGCACTATTACCTCTCTTGATCTAGATGTGAAACCCTTCGTGATGAAGTGGGCTATGTAGAAGGTCTTTCTAACCACTTTGGCAATGTGGTTTTCAAAGGAGAGATTGCTATCAACTTGGGTCCCCAGGTCCCTAATAACTTTCTCTGTACTTAATGGGTTTCCGCCTATGTG
This sequence comes from Protopterus annectens, assembly GCF_019279795.1. Taxonomy (NCBI): domain Eukaryota; kingdom Metazoa; phylum Chordata; order Ceratodontiformes; family Protopteridae; genus Protopterus; species Protopterus annectens. The sequence continues at coordinate 1,025,210,237 of NC_056743.1, forward strand.
GTAATTTGTGGGCACATTGTTTTTGCCAAAGGGTATGACTATACATTTTTTGGCATTTAGCTTTAAACCATGGCGCTGGCACCAGTTATCTGTCTCTGTGAGACCTTTTTGAAGGATGTTTGTGTCAGCTGGAGAGTTGATTATGGTGCCCAGTTTGCAGTCATCTGCGAACTTGGCGAGCCATAGTCCTCCCACGTTTGCCTGTACCTCGGAAAAGTATATACCGAACAAGAGTGGTCCCAGGACAGAACCCTGTGGGATGCTACTTGTGACCGGTTTCGAGTCTGACTTGGCTCCAGCAACTCTCACTCTGTGGATTCTGTCTGAGCCAGTTTGCGACCCATCTTCTGACATAGGGGTTTATATTTAAGCTGGATAGCTTATCTATGATGCCCGAGTGGGGTATTGTGTCAAATGCCTTTGCAAGGTCCAGATAGGCTGTGTGGACTACCTTCCCTTCATCTATGGCTTTGGTGACTGTTTCAAAGAAATCAACCAGGTTCAAAAGGCAGGATCTGCCCTTGACAAAGCCGAACTGGGTAGGATCTAGTGTCTGTAGGTCCCCAATGTCTTTGTTTATGAGCTCCATGATGATCCTCTCCATAGCCTTGCAGACTAACCTAGTCAGGCTTATGGGGTGATAGTTTCCAGGGTCTGTAGAGGCTCTGCCTTTGTGGAGTGGGACCACTGTTGCTGTACACCATTCTGTGGGCACATATCCTGTAGTGAGGCTGAGATTGTATAGCTGTTTTATTTGAGGGATTAGTTCCTCTTGTAGTTCATGTAGGACGCAACCTGGGACGCCATCTGGTCCCATGGAAGCAGTGTTTTTTGCTTTGGAGAGGGCAGCCTTCACCTGAGCATTTGAGATGTTTGGGAGGCAGCCCTCTGCCGGGATAGATACTTGCTCTTTTGGGGGGGAGGGGGTGGAGAAGTTTGCACTGAACCTGTCTGCCAGGATATTGGCGATGTCTGTGGGTTCAGTGTATTTTATGTCGTTTAGAATCAACTCAGAACAAGTCTGGGAGTTGCATCCCAGGTTTCTAACATATCTGAAAAAAGCCTTATGATTGTCTTTGGTGTCCTGTGCAATTTTTCTCTCTAAGCTGGCCTTGGAGGATTTTATGAGGGGTTGTAATTTTTTTCTAGTACTGATCAGAGATGCCTTCCCTATTGGGGATTTTGCTCTATCATGTAGTAGCTTCCTCCTTCTGTTGTACAGTTTATTTATGGCAGGGGTCCACCAGACTGGACGCCTGCCTTTGGATGATTGGGTCTTGGTTTTGTTTGGGATAGCATGATCCATGCATTCCTGGAGATGTCCGTAGAATGCATTTATATAGGATTCTGCAGTTTGGGCCGTAGTTTCCACTGGCCCTGGGGCCTTGAAGGATTCCACTTCGGTTGTGAAGTTCGCTTTTGAGAAGTTTTTCACTGTGGTTTTCTGGGGTGGGGTCAGGATGTGGACATCCAGTGAAATTAATTTATGGTCTGATCTTACCAATGAGGGATATACTTCTGGTGTGGAGCATAGAGTCCCCATGTTGGTAATGATCAGGTCTAGTATGTTGTCCCCTCTTGTGGGAGTGGTGACTAGTTGTTCCATAGCATTTGAGTTTATAATTTCCAGGAATCTTTGGGCTAAGGTGCTGGGGCTTGAGTAGTGCTCCCAGTCAATGTTTGGGTAGTTGAAGTCGCCCAATATAATGGTGTTTGGAGAGATCTTCATGTTCTCCAATGTTTTCAGGAAAGCCGAGTGGGATTCCTGACTTTGAGAGGGTGGTCTGTAGGATGCTATAAACTGAAAAGCAGTCTTGCCCACTATTAGTTACACACAAATGGTCTCCGATACTTCGTGCAATGCCACTAACCTGGAGGTGTGGATATCCTTGATAAATATGGAAACTTCCCCTCCTTTTGTGGTTCGGTCTGGGTTTTGGGGCCGAAAAGCATGATATGAGGTATAGCCTGGTAGTGCTGGGGTGCTCTCTGGAGCCTTCATCCAGGTTTCTGTCACTGCACAGATATCTATGTTCTCCATACTGAGGAGAGCTTCGAGTGCGTGCATCTTGAGGTTAAGACTTCTGGCGTTTAGCAGCATTACCCTTAGTTTCTTGTTCCTTGTGCTGTCTATGGGGATGGGTTTGACTTTTGAGCCTTGCCTAAAAAAGGCACTATGGGGGTGGCAAAAGCCTTTGCCAATATCCGAAAGCCCAGTGGTGACAGGTGCAAGCCGTCCCTAGCAAAACAACGTGGCTTGTCGAACATTTCATCCCAGGCTGACAGACACTGGATCCCCTTTGAATGACACCAAAATTTTAGCCAATTGTTAAAATCGATCATTTTGTCTTTGTACTGTGGCATCATTCTAGGTGAGGGTAAGATGCTGCTCAAGGTCAGGGTCATACCAGCCTGGGCTACATGATCAGAGAGCTCCTCTATGTCTCTTTTCATGTAGTCCAGGGAGGTACGTCTCAGGTCATTCACATCAGCATGTACAATGACTGAGTCATATTTCCAATTTGCTTTGGAGTGACCGGAGTGCTTGCGTTGTGTCTGATCCCAGCACCCGACAGGCAGCTCACCGTGACCTTCTCTTTATTCAGCCTGGTGAGCGGGACGTCAGTGTGTCTGTCAATAGTCACCTATAACAAGAGTATCAGGTGTGTTATTCAGCCTTAAGGGCTGTGGCTGCTTGGCACACTGACTTTGTGGGTTATGTATTGTGTGCGTTTTGTTTTGAGGTAGCGTTTGCTTGGATATCTGCTTTGGAGGTCTCTGTTGCTTAGGTAGATTTTTATTTAGAGTCTCTGAGTATGTTTTTGTGTATTTATTTGTTTGGTTCGCTGATGTGGTGGGACTATGTGATACTGGAATTGTGTTGTGTGAGGTTACCTTCTCCTCCTGACTGGTTACACCAGTTGTGAGATGAGAGAGCTCAGCCTCCAGTTTGGCTAAATAGTTGCATCTCTCACATATATTTGAACCTGTTTGGAGGAGGAGAGGGTTGTCCGTGTACATGAGACGGTTGTAACATTGCGTCAAAATTCCCAGATTCACCAGCTGGACTGGAGAGGAAACCACTGACTGACCTTTGGACATGCTAGAGTAATAGGGAAACTGAATTTAAGATGGACCAATAGAGGACAGGGTAATCGTAGAGAGTATAAGAGTAAGTAGTGCTCATGGTTTAATAGTGCTAACTTGCAGGATTACTTAATTGGACCAGTGAAGGGCCTTAGAATGAGAATATGGTGTTTAAATTGAGACATAGAGCAGTTCTAAGGGAAAAAGTGAAGAGCAGACTTTGTGGAGCCAGGAATAGTTTAAACCCAATTCTTGTTTGGTGTTAATGTTGGTGGCTTTGTAATTGCCAGCCCTTCTTGTAGATTTGTATTTGGATACTCCTCCTGGGCCCATCTCATTTGCTCACTCAGCTGAGTGCAGCGAGATCATATTTTGATTTCAGGCACTCCTAAATGAAGCATTTGAGAAGGATAACCCCTGTAGCCTCTTAATCCTGCTCTGTTCCCTCCCTCAAAAAATAAATAAATAAATTAAATAAATTAAATAATAAAAAATATATTTTATTCAGCTGCTCTTACTGTAACTTAGTTGCTGTTCTGCTTGCTGTTATATGTTCAGTCGCTCTTAACCTGCACCTATTACTGTTTGTTAGTAGTGTTCTAATTTACTGCCTTCTGCACTTGTGTTTTAGTCATTTGTTAATTTAATTGTATTTATTTGAACTGTATTTCTTCGTAGTGTTGCTACACACTCGGGTGTGCTGGCCTGCTCTGCAATTTGAGTTTTATTTACTGCTGTTTTAGCTGCTTTTCTGTAAAGAAAAAAAAAAAAAATTCTAAGCTTGTTTCCTGCCTTTCCTGTAACTAGCCTAGGTCAAGATACAGACCTACTGTGTCCAGGACTGTTGGTAAGTGTCTGGGCCCCCCAAGCCTTTCTGTGTTGGAGGAAATCCTTCTAGCTTAATCAGGCTACCTAGTGATTACCACTCCCACTATCTCCCATGGGAAGAGTGTGTTTTGGCACAGAAATTGTAGTTCATTGGCCGTTTGGGCAGTTTTTCCATCTCTTTCTTTCTGGTTTAAAAGCCCATTTTGCATTTAGTCCCCACCTTTCCTGTAACTAGTGTAGTCCAGGTACAGATTTGCTGTATCCAGGCTGTTGGTAAACTTCTGAGCCCCCCAAGCCCTTCTGTGTTGGACAGAAGCCTTCTAGCTTATCAGTGGGAGTGGTAAGCTTTCTCTGTTGGAGGAAATCCTTCTAGCTTAATCAGGCTACCTAGTGATTACCACTCCCACTATCTCCCATGGGAAGAGTGTGTTTTGGCACAGAAATTGTAGTTCATTGGCCGTTTGGGCAGTTTTTCCATCTCTTTCTTTCTGGTTTAAAAGCCCATTTTGCATTTAGTCCCCACCTTTCCTGTAACTAGTGTAGTCCAGGTACAGATTTGCTGTATCCAGGCTGTTGGTAAACTTCTGAGCCCCCCAAGCCCGTCTGTGTTGGACAGAAGCCTTCTAGCTTATAAGTGGGAGTGGTAAGCACTAGGTATCCTATCTACCACAGGCGGAGTCGTTCCTGGCCCATAAATTAGTTTATTTGCCATTTGGGAAGCTTTTCCATCTCATTCAACCTTCTGATTTAAAAGCCTGTGTTTGCGCTTGTTTCCTGCTTTTCCTGTTACTAGTCTAGTCCAGGTACAGAATTGATGTATCCAGGACTCTCTAAGCTTCTGAGCCCCCCAAGCCTTTCCATGTTGGAGGGAAGCCTTCTAGCTTATCAGTGGGAGTGGTAAGCATCAGGTAAGCATCAGGTAGCCTATCTACCACAAGAGGTGTGGTCCCTGGTCCAGAAATTGTAGCTATTGGCTGTTTGAGCAGTTGTATTCCATCTCTTTCAACTTTCTGGTTTGAAAGCCGCACCTGCGCTTGTTTCCCACCTTTCCTGTAACTAGCCTAGTCCAGATACAGAGTTTCTGGATCCAGGACTGTTGGTAAGCTTCTGAGCCCCACTAGTCTTTCTGTGTTGGAGGAAAGCCTTCTAGCTTATCAGTGGGAGTGGTAAGCACTAGGTAGCCTGTCTGCCATGAGAGGAGTGGTTCTTGGCCCAGAAATTGTAGTTTATTGACCATATGGAGAGTTTGTCCATCTTTCAACTTTCTGGTTTAAAGGACCACATCTGTGCTAGTTTCCCATCTTTCCTGTAACTAACCTACTGGGTAGCACTAGAAAGCCTTAAACTGATACAAGCATTCTAGCTTAGAAGAGAGACTTTGGATTGATTAAGTATCAGTTTTCTGTACTTTCTTGCTGTACTTAACTGTTTTCTGCCTAAACACAGATTTTCCAGCATTTATTGTGATTTAAAAGCTTGTTTTTTTCACATATTGTACTTATTTGACTGCTTGCACTTTTAAAAAAGTCATTTTTATTTAAATAATTTAACTGTTGTAGGCTGCACACTAAAGTGTGATCGCCTTTTCTGATCGTTTGTAGTCGTTTAAAGCTGTTTTAAGTGTATTTTTTTACTGTTTTCGCTTTATCTTTTCAAAAAACAAAACAAAAAATAAATTCCTTTTCCACCTTTCTAAGATAGTATAGTCCAGTTTTCAAGCTAGTGCTGAATTCAGGGCTGTGATACTAGTTTCTGAGTTGCCAATACCTTACTTGGATAGAAATAAGTTTCTCTGTTCACCTGTGAGAGAGAGGAGCTGTGAGCAGTCTATCTGTCCCTGGAGGAGTGGTTCCAGCCTAGAAGTTAGCAGTTTATTGGCCATTTAGGGCTAATTTCTATCTCTTTCATTTCCCTACTATAAAAACCATGTTTGCACAGTTTTGTGTGCTGGGCAGCACCGGCTAGCTACAGTTATTCCTGGCTCCACTAAGTCTCCTCTTCAGTTTTTTCCTTGAAACTAGTCTAACTCTCAACCTAAGCACTCAAAAAGCATACTACAGCCCAGGACTTGCTCAGACCTAATAGCAAGCACTAATATACCCTGACACTTGATTGCCTAGCAGGGCAAGGCTCTTTATTCACCCCTCACCAACCAAGCGACTAAGCAGCTCACCCTACTATTCAGGCATGACCAATGGGCAATTTCAGGTTTACTCTCTCTAATCCAGCTGGTGAATCTGGGTATCCTGAGGCAATGTTACAACTGTCTCATGTACACAGACAACCCTCTCCTCCTACCACAAAACATTAACATATGCAAGAGATGCAATTATACAACCAAACTGGAGGCTAAGCTGTCTTCACCCAAGACTGGAACAGACACTCAAGAGGAGAAGGTTAACACTTGCACCACACCTCCAGCCACACATAGACCTACTAAAACAGCACTGGCAAAAAATATACATAAATACACAAAATCATACTCAAGAGGCTCTAAATAAGAACCTGCAAAAGCATCAGAGACCTCCAAAGCAGACACCCAAACAACCTGCACCTCCTGTCACCAGCCAGACAACACATAAAACCAAAATCAGTTTGCCGCACAATCACAGCCCTTAAGGCGAAATGACATACCTAACACACTAGTAATAGGTGACTCTATATAGTCAGGCTCACTAACGTCCCACTCACTAGGCTGGACAAGCAGAAGGTTACTGTTATTTGCCTGTCAGGAGCCAGAATCCGCCACATAACAAAAGCACTCAGGTCACTCCAGTACAAGTACAAATATGACTCTGTCATTGTTTATGTTGGTGTGAATGACCTGAGACGTACCTCCCTGGACTACATGAAAAGAGACATGGAAGAGCTCAATGATCATGTAGTCCAGGCTGGTATGACCCTGACCCTGAGTAGCATCCTGCCCTCACCAAGAATGATACCTCAGTATAAAGAAAAAATTATCAATTTCAACAATTGGCTGAGCTTCTGGTGTCATTCAAAGGGGATCCAATGTCTGTCAGCCTGGGACGACATGCTCAACAAGCCAGGTGCAAGCTATCTCTTGCGAAGCAACGTATCACCCCTAGGCTTTCGAATACTGGCCAAGGCTCTTGCTGCCCCCATAGTGCCTTTTTTAGGCAAGGCTCAAAAGTCAAACCTACCTCCTTAAACAGCGCAATTAACAAAAAAACTGAGCGTTATGCTACTCAACGCCAGGAGTTTAAATCTCAAATTGCACATGCTCGAAGCACTCCTCAGTATGGAGAACGTCGACATCTGTGCAGTAACTGAAACCCGGTTCAAGTCCCCAGAGAGCACCCCAGCACTACTGGGCTACAACTCATACCACACGTTTTGGCCACAGAACACGGACCGAAACACAAACGGAGGGGGTGTATCCATATTCATCAAGGATACCTACACCTCCAGGTTAGTGGCACAGCATGATACCACTCGGATATCATCCATGTGCAACTAACATTGGGCAAATCTGTATTGCAAATTGTGGCCTGCTACAGATTACCCTCCATGACCAAAGTCCACCACTCCACCTTTCTGGAGACACTGGAAAACATGAAGGTCCTACCGAACACCCTGATATTGGGCAATTTCAATTACCCTACCATTAACTTGGAAAACTAATTGAGTACAAATTCCCAGGCTCAGCTCTTCCTGGAATTCATCAACTCAAACGCCCTGGATCAGCTGGTAAACTCCCCTACCAGAGGTGAAAACATATTGGACTTAGTCATCACCAACATGGGCGACAGGTGTTCCACACCGAAGGTCAACCCGTCACTGGTTAGATCAGACCATAAACTAATCAGTCTGGATGTCCACACCCCACCACCACCCCCAACTAAGGAAACCACAGTAAAAAACTTTTCTAAAGCAAACTTACTTAAGACAGAGGTGATAGGTTTCACAGCCCCCACGCTAAAGGATAATACTGCCCAAGATGCAGAAACCTTTACAAATGCACTCTTATGAGCACATACAAGGATACATGGATCATGCCATCCCTAGCAAAACCAAGACTCGCTCCTCTAAGAGAAAGAAACCAGTTTGGTGGACCCCTGCCATAAACAGGCTATACAATAGAAGGAGGAAACTAGTTCAGAAAAAAAGCAAATCCCAAGAAGGAAAGACATCCCTGATCAGTATCAGTAAGAAACTAAGGTCCCTCATAAAATCATCCAAGGCTAACTTCAAAAGAAAAATAGCCAAGGATTCAAAAGATAACCACAAAGCCTTCTTTAACTATGTTAAGAATCTAAGTGGCAACTTACAGATATGCACTGAACTACTGCAAAATAGCACAAAATGTACTGAACCTACTAATATTGCTAACATCCTGGCAGATATATTCAGTGTAAACTTCACCACCAAAAAGGCCCACAACAATACCGGAAAAGAGTAGTGTCCCAGACATCATAGATGCACAGGTGAAAACAGCCCTTTCAAAAGCCAAAAACACAGCATCAATGGGGCCAGATGGTTCCCAGGCTGCATCTTGCATGAACTACAGAACAAACTAACCCTCCACCTAAAAACACTGTTCAACCTCAGCCTCTCCACAGGCTACATGCCCATAGAATGGTGCACAGCAACGGTTATTCCTCTCCACAAAGGAGGGGCCACAACTGACCTTTGTAACTATCACCCCATAAGCCTGTCTAGCCTGCAAGGCTATGGAGCGCATCATCATGGAACTCATTAACAAAGAAATTGGGAACCCCCAAACACTTGACCCGACCCAGTTCTGCTTTAAGGACAGATCATGCCTACTAAACCTGGTTGACTTCTTCTAGACTGTCACCAAGGCCATAGACGAGGGAAAGGTGGTTCACACAGCCTACCTTGACCATGCCAAGGCTTTTGACACCATTCCCCACTCGGGTATAACAGAAAAAACTCACCAGCCTGAACATAAACCCCTACATCACGAGATGGGTTGCCAACTGGCTTACAGACAGAACTCACACTGTAAGAATAGCGGACTCCAGGTCCAACTCTAAACCAGTCACAAGTGGTGTCCCACAAGGCTCGGTCTTGGGACCCCTACTGTTCAGTATATACTTCTCCAAGTACAGGCAAACACAGGAGGACTATGTCTAACCAAGTTCGCCGATGACTGCAAACTAGGAGCCATAATTGATTCTCCGGCTGACACGGACATCCTTAAAAAGGGTCTTACTGAGACGGACACCTGGTGTCAAAGTCATGGCCTCAAGCTAAATGCCAAAAAATGCATAGTCATCCCATTTGGGAAAAAACAAACACCCACGAATTATCACATAGGTGGCAGCCCCCATAATACTGAAAAGGTAATAAGAGATCTGGGGACTCTTTGACAATCATATTGCCAAAGTAGTTAGGAAATCCTATGTGGCCCATCTAATTACTAAAGGGTTCACATCTAGAAATAAAGAGGTTATAGTGCCCCTCTACTCGTCACTCATCAGACCCATCATAGAGTACAATGCCCCATTTGGGATGTACCTCACAAGACACTTCCAACAGCTGGAAAGACCACAAAAGTACCTCACCAAGAGGATTACTTGCCTCAAACATATGTCCTATGCAGCACGACTGAAAAACTCTGGCTGTATTCAGTGGCATATCGCTTACTCAGAGGTGATCTCTGCCTGACTTACAAAGCCATGTCCAATTCAGAATTGATGGACATGCTCCACCTAAAAGAAAAATCCAAGTCACTGTGAGCCATGCGCTCTAGTGAGCTAAACCTCACCATAACAATAAATAGAACAGACACTCCTCATGCTTTGGAACAAAATTCCAAACTGCATTAGGCAGAACCCCTCACTAACACTCTTCAAGAGAAACCTTGATGAGTGGATGGGTAACAGAAAATACACCCTTGGGATCACTTCATTGGCTCTGCTTGACAGAGGATCAGTTAATTAATCAATGGGGCAAGGAAAGCCGGCACACTCTGGCTATGCTTATAAATGCCCTTGGGCAGATAGCCTAGTTCCTACCTATGAACCTAATGATTAAAGGACAACCATGGGATTCAATTATTAAATGCTCAATTTCTCTGTCCCTTTTCTTCATATTTATTGTCTCTGGTATGAATAAACAAAAATACAGCATTTAAAATATTTTAAATTGACTGTTTCTCTCCACTAGGACAGTACCTTACTGTACTGTTGTGGTTTCACTTTCAAAAAACTTTTGTCCTGCCCTTGCTGCAGTCTCCAATTCACTGATGTCATCAAGGCCACTGAATACAGGTAATATTCTGGCCATTTCCCTTTCCAAACTGACATTGCCACTACCATCCTAAAAACCCACCTATGCTGTGAAGTCACAGCTCCCTGGTTGTTCCCCTAGCCATATAGAAAGTAAAGGCTAGAACAAGGAAACGGTACACGAGTCAAGTTTCCTGCTGTGAGATGTCAATCACAGCAGATAATAGCTCAAATTATCCTTAGCACTTTGACAGCTAAGAAAGTTAGGTGTGAAGGGGCATGGGAGATGAGTTAAACTATTAAAATTCAGGCTTCACAAAAGACTGCAGTTTAGCCATTCTAAAAAGAAGCAGCAGTAAAAAGCACTGTGGCTTTTGCACTGTTTTGTGTTTTAAGTAGTCATTGAATGGCATAAAATATTACTTAATACTAACTGACTGAAAGACAGCAGTGTATGCATGTAAAATAAATGCAGTGCCAGGAGCTTTAAGAAGAAAGAAGCCTGCATGATGTAATTTCTTACAGACAAGCACTGCATTGTGGGATATCTAGAAGCTGACTAAACAATCAGAATTACTTGAAGATGCCAGACCCCATGTGGTCAGACTGAGAAATTATGTATAAAAATATTTAAAAACCTGTAAATAGCCCCAGAGCAAACCATGATGAAATAAATATGTTTTTTGAGTCTGTGGATGTGGTTTTCCTTTAATGGCATAACTCACTATTACAAACTCTCGTATCTCCTAAACCAAAATGCAAAAGAAAATAAGGGAAATGTGTTCTTATTCTTACTCTAGAATATGTATTTTCAGTTGTCTTAACAAATTCCATTAGCATCGTCTAAAATAAATAAGTTGTGCTTAAAAATATTTAGTTTTTTCACATCCTCCTCAAGATGTTAATACCATTATCACTTTTTCAAAATCTAATTGGCTTATCCTAATGGATAGATGCATAGTTCTAAGTGGAACCCTTATTTTCCAGTTTTTAAACTACATCATTGTCCACCTCTTGAAAGACAACATTCTTTTTACTATATTCATATGTCTCTCCCATATCTTCAGAAAACACCCACCTTAAGCTAACTGTATCTTCCTAATTTATAGCTTTTGGGAGGAAAACATTTTCAATGTGGGGACCTAAAATATGTAATACTATATCTGCTGTCTTTACCCTTTTTCATCTTTACATTCTACTTGGAAATTTCTTCTAGAAAAGTCCCAAATCCTGTTGTAAATGTAGAATTAATGTCACCTAATTTTAGATTGCAGGTAACAAATTATGTATGTTGAATCTCCACTGCGGTTGTGCATCACAGACATTTCAGAGGTTAAATTGAGTCTTGCTGGATTCCCACTTGAATTCTTTGAAATAAGTCAATAGTATGTCTCTTAATATTTTGTTGATGTGGTATTAGGTAGTTTTTTTAAAGAATGGTGTAAGCTAGACTTAATTGTTTCCAGTTGCTAACACGGATTCCATAATGGCTGTGAGTTTTACTATACAAACTGCTATGTTTTACATTGTTTAAAAATGCTGTTTTCTGTTTGTCTGTTTAGTGTAACTAGGTAATTGTAAGAACCACACAAAAACACACACAAGCATATAAACATATACACAGGGACACACAAAGCATTACATAGAAACAACATATGAGGTAAAATACATGACGTCTAAAGGTTGACAACTTCAGAGGTAACCCCTCTTCTAATTTCGGGTATCATAAATCTAGGACTTGACTTAAAAGTCATTGATAAAGGGCTAACACATAGGATATAGTGCTAATGTTACAATAATGTTGCTTTACATAACAGTCCACTGCTGCACATTGCAAAACGTGTTATTAATTTTGGCTTTGCAACACCTATCCTATCATAAGGAGTCAGAAATATACCACACTGTCCAATAAGGCTTTAAACAATTTCATAGTAATATAAACATTCATTGTATTTTAATTTTTTCAGATAAGTGGAGTGAATTACTACAGCCTCTTTTTATCAACAATGTAGTTATATTAGACAAATACAACAAAAATATTTTTAAACAGTGTAAAACATGTACATATGTTTCTATGTCATCCCCTTTTCCCATTAAAATTGTGTCTAGGTGTTATGTCAATTGTCACCAAATCTTTCAATTCAGAATCACTTTCCTACCTTCTTTGACAGTCATGCCCAAATGTTACACGTTTTCTGTCATACAAACTGGATGCCCTTGTATACTTTTGCCTTCTTTTCTCTCCAAATTCTGCTTTACCAAATAATCTTTTGTTTGTCTGCATGTAACTGAACCATAGCAATTTGTACTTCTTGTTCTTTTCTCAAGTGGGGCTACTTTGACTTCCACCCCAGTGTCCTCATTTCTTTGTCTGCCCCGCAGTATACATTCTATGACCGGTCTCTGGCACTTCATCTCTATCATCTTAAGCTTCCTCAGCTGCACTACCTTCACTGCACAGATTTATGGATCATGCAGAAGTAGCAGAGCCACCACTGTTTTCTACATTCATTTTTAGTATCTTTGGCATACTTCTGTCACATACTACACCCAACACTTTATGCTAATTGCAGCACTTGTGATTCTAGCTTTGGTCTCGTCATTCAGACTTCCCTTCGCTTTAACCACACTCCCAGATGCTATCCTGTTCAATTATTTTCCCTTCTTTCTCAATTTTCAACTTCATATAAGTTCCACCATTTGCTGCTGTGACCACTCACTTGCTTGCACTGACTTTCATCCTGTGTGTCTTCAGTTTTGCATTCTAGCCCCCTATCATTTTCCATTTGCTGATGTTCCTGTTCAGTGTCTGTTTATAGTGACATATCATCAGCATACAACAGCTTGTTGATCTGTCCCATCTGAGTTGTTTGCTGATGCAGTCCATCACAGCATGAACCTGAGTAGGCTCAGAGCTGAACACTAATGTACACTCACTCCAAATGGGAATCCCTTTATGAACTGAGCCACTGTTCAAACCTGTGTCATCGGGTGCTTGTAATCAGCTGTAATTCTACCAATTTTTCTGGGATTTTAAGTAGAAGATATTAACAGTGTTAAACACTTTTTTTTAGATCTAGAAGATAGAACTTGTTGTTTTGCCTTGATCCATAATGAAGAAGATCACATCAGTAAGTAAGCACATGGCTGCATCCGTGCTATTACTGGGGCAGAACCCATGTTTCACATTACAAATATCATATTTAGTGATATATTCAAGGGCTTGGCTGTAAAGGATTTTTCCATTATCTTGGTAAGGGGGGGGGGGCTGAGGTTTGAAATGTGTTGGAAGTCATTAGCTGTGGAAGGACTGCAGACTTCAGCTAGGGGGGACAATGAGAACAAGTTTAAAGCTGTGGGGGGCTATATTGGTAATGAGGATTAAATTAAAGAGTAAAAAAATAGAGGCTTACTAAGTATTTTGTTACCAAGCTTCAAGATAATGGGGTAAATAGTATGGAAGAAAGTCAGTGTTTTCAATGTGTTTTTCATCTTCTGATCTGTTGATGATCTTGACAAGAAAAGAGGGGGCAAACTAAGGTTTTGTGTAGTGAGAGGGAAGAAGAAATGAGAGGGGACTGGCAAAAAGTGAGTTACTTGAGGATGAGGTGATTGATGATAGTTTCTTCTAGATCAGTGAGTGAGTGAAAGGGTAATTTTGAGGGCAGAGGTAGCTTTAGTACAGAGACTAGATGTAGCAAGGTTTCTGACTGCCTTCCAGAATTTCGTGGAGTGCTCAAAGGCTGAGTTATGTAGTGCTCTACAGCTCTTAGCTTTAGCTTGATTCGTTTCAAGTCTAGTTTGTCTTCTAAGTGCAAAGTATGTATTGTACTTCTCAGAATTGGAGGGGTCTGCTTTCCAGTTAGATCAAGATGTATTCTTTTTTATAAGCTGCCTGAATTTGTTAGTTATTCATGGACTTGGCATGCCACATTTTCTCATTTTTATTGAGTGAAAAGTGTGTCTTATAGGTTCATAGGTTGGTACTAGGCTATCAGCCCTAGGGCCTATACAAGCCTAGCCATAACAATTCCCTGGCTATTTCTTCCCACATTATTTACTTTCCTGGACCCCTGTCTAGCAGGGCAACTGACGTGATCCCTGTGGTGAATTTCCTTTCTCCCATCCAATCGTCAAGGTTCCTCTTGAAGAGGTCCAAAGAGGCACTCTGCTTGACATGTATGGGCAATCTATTCCAGAGTCTGGGGAGTCTCTGGGTCAGGAACCTATCCCTCCAGCATGTTTTGTTTATTTTGATGACAAGGTTTAGATCCCTAGAGTGTGTAGCTATGAGGGATTGGGATTTCTTTAAGTGTAGCATGTCCAACAGTTCTGGATTTGACATGGCCTTGTATGTTAAGCAGAGATCGCCTCTGAGTAGACGATATGCGACAGAGTATAGCTGGAGTTTTTTTAAGGCGGTCAGCGTAGGGCATCTGCTTTAGGCCTGTGATTCTTTTAGTGAGTTATTTCTGAGGCCTTTCCAGTTGTTGCAGATGTCTTGAGAGGTACATACCAAATGGGGCGTTGTATTCTATAATGGGTCTGAGGGATGAGTACAGTGGGACAATGACCTCCTTTTTTCTGGATGAAAAGCCCTTTGTGATGAGGTGTGCCACATAGAAGGATTTCCTGACTGTTGTGGCGATGTGGTTATCGAAGGTGAGACCACTGTCCACCTGTGTCCCTAAATCTCTTATCACACTTTCTGTGTTTAGTGTACTGCCACCTATATGGTAATTCATGGATACATGTTTTTTCCCAAAGGGGATAACAATACATTTCTTGGCATTGAGCTTGAGCCCATGGCTCTGGCACCAAGCATCTGTTTCTGCAAGGCCCTTTTGTAGAGTGTCCTCATCATTTGGGGATTCAATAATGGCTCCCAGTTTGCAGTCATCTGCAAACTTTGTTAGCCAGAGTCCCTTAGTGTTGATCTGTACTTCAGAGAAGTAGATGCCAAACAGGAGCGGCCCCAGGACTGAACCCTGAGGTACTCCACTTGTCACTTGTCTGGAGCTGGATTTGGAGTCTGCTACTTTTACAGTGTGGGTTCTATCAGTAAGCCATTTAGCAACCCATTGGGTGACATAGGGATTAATGCCCAACTTAGTAGGTTTATCTATGATTCCAGAGTGGGGGATAGTGTCAAATGCCTTGGCAAGGTCTAGATAGGCTGTGTGGACCACCTTACCCTTGTCCATGGCTCTGGAGACTGATTCAAAGAAGTCAATCAGGTTCAGGAGACAAGATCGGCCCTTCACAAACCCAAACTGGGTGGGGTCCAGTGTTTGAAGGTTGCCAATGTCATTGTTTATAAGTTCCATGATAATACGCTCCATGGCCTTGCAGATAAGGCTTGTCAGACTGATGGGACGGTAGTTTCCGGGATCCAAGGTGGATCCCCCTTGTGGATTGGGATAACTGTAGCTCTGTGCCACTCAGTGGGCACGAAACCTGAGGTGAGGCTATGATTAAACATGACACTTAGGTGAGGTGCCAGTTCATATTGTAGTTCATGTAGTACACAGCCCGGGATGTCATCTGGTCCCATGGATGCTGTATTCTTGGCTTTAGAGAGTGCGTTTTGTACCTGTGTGGCCGTTATTACTGGAATTTGGCAATCTTCCGGTATTGAGATGAGTCATTTAGGGGGTGAGAGGGGGGTGAAGTTGGCACTGAATCGATCTGCCAGGATATTGGCAATATCCTTCGGATCAGTATATTTAATGCCATTCTGTTTTAGCTCAGAGCAGATCTGAGCATTGCCATTTAGATTCTTGACATAGTCATAGAATGCTTTGTGGTTGTCTTTGGAATCTTTGGCAATTTTATTTTCGTAACTAGCTTTGGAGGATTTTGAGGCATCTCAGTTTCTTACTGAGGCTAGTAAGGGAGTTTTTTGCATCCTGGGATTTTCCTCTTTTCTGCAAAAGTTTATTCCTTTTGTTGTAAAGTGTGTTTATGGCAGGGGACCACCAGATTGGCTTCCTTTTTTTGGATGAGAGCATTTTGGTTCTATTTGGGATGGCACGATTCATGCATGAGTGGATGTGCTTGTACAGTGCCTTAGTGTAGGATTCAGCAGTTGAACTTTCAGTTCCTGTCTGCATGGGTGTCATGAAGTTTGTCACTTCGGACTTGAGTAGCATGAAGTTGGCTTTGGAGAAGTTTTTTATGGTGGTTTCTTTACTGGGGGGTGGGGGTGGGATGTGGATGTTAAGGGTGATTAGCTTATGGTCAGACCTGACTAACGAGGGGGTGACCATAGGTATGGAGCATTGATTTCCCATGTTGGTAATGACCAGGTCTAGGATATTGGAGCCCCTGGTGGGACTATGGATTAGTTGATCCAGGGCATTGGAATTTATGAATTCCAAGAACCGTTGCGCAAAGGTGTTGGGACATGAGTAGTTTTCCCAGTTAATGGCAGGGTAGTTAAAATCACCTAGTATTAGGGTGTTTAGTTCTACCTTAATATTTTCCAGTATGTTTAGAAAGGTGTAGTGAGAATCTTTGGGTATGGTGGGGTATCTGTAGCAAGCTACAATTTGGATTGCAGTCTTACCAAGTGTTAGTTGCACTTGGAGAATTTCAGACACATTGTGTTGGCCAACTAGCCTGGTGGTGTGAATATCCTTGGTGAATATTGACACTCCTCCACCTTTAGTGTTTTGGTCCTGGTTTGGTGGCCGAAAAGTGTGGTAAGAGTTGTAGCCTGGTATTGCAGGGGTGCTCTCTGGAGCCTTGAACCAGGTCTCAGTTACTGCACAGATATTGATGTTCTCCATTTTTAGGAGTGCCTCGAGAGAGTGCATTTTGAGGTTTAGACTTCTAGCATTGAGTAGCATTACCTTCAGATTTTGCATGCTTGTACCTGTTATGGTGGTGGTTTTGTCCTTTGAAGTTTGCCTAAAAAAGGCACTATAGGGGTGGCAAGAGCCTTAGCCAGTAACCTGAATCCCAGGGGCGACAGGTGCAGACCATCTGTGGAAAAGCATCTAGTTCTGTCAATCATGTCATCCCAGGCAGACAGATACTGGATCCCCTTTGACACCATAAGCTTAGCCAATTGTTGAAGTCAATCATTTTATCCTTGTATTGTGGTATAATTCTGGGTGAAGGCAGGATGCTACTCAGGGCTAGGGTCATACCTGCCTGGGCCACATGATCCGAGAGCTCTTCCATGTCTCTTTTCATGTAGTCCAGGGAGGTACGTCTCAAGTCATTCACTCCAACATGGGCAATGACAGAGTCATATTTGTACTTGTTGGAGTGACTTGAGTGCATGCGTTATGTGGCGGATCCTGGCACCCGATAGGCAGCTGACTGTAATTTTCTCCTTATTCAACCTGGTGAGAGGGACATCCGTGTGCCGGACTATAGAGTCACCTATGACTAAAGTGTTGGGTACATTGTCTTGCCTTAGGGGCTGTTGCTGGGTGGCACACTGGTGTTGTGAACTGTGACACATTGGTTGTGATTGGTGTTTGTTTGCATTTCAGCTTCAGAGGTCTTTGTTGCTTGGGCAGGTTACAGTTAAGGGCCTCTGCATATGTGGATTTAGTGTTGCTATATGAGGGTGTTGGTGGTGCGGGTTTAGAAGGGCTATGTGTTGCTTGAGGTGTAGTGTGGGTGTTAACCTTCTCCTCTTGACTGTTTAGCACAATCTTGGGTGGAGAGAGCTTTGCTTCCATTTTGGCTATGTAAGTGCATCTCACAAGTTATTATGTTGGGTGGTAGGAGGAGAGGGTTGTCTGTGTACATGAGGCAATTGCTGCATTGCCCCAGTATGCCCAGATTCACCAGGTGGACAGGAGAAATCACCGGAAGCTGACCCTTGGACATGCCTGGTTTGGGGCTTTTTTTTTTTTTTCTTTGTAAAGTATAGGAGCTGTTTCCTTAGCATATTGGGATATGCAAGTTATAGCAGGTAGAGAAAGAGCAGATACAGGATCTTTACAATTCTAGAAGGAAGACCAGTTCATATTTAGTTCAGCTGTTAGGATATCTGGGAGTTATCTGGGATAGTCCTACTGTGGGTAATTTGTGTTGTGAGTTTCCTATTTTTGAGGGATCAGGAAGTAAAAACTGGGGCAGTAGTTGCTAAGAAAGTTGTGAATTATTAGAAAATGATAGAATTTTTCTGGTATATTGGTTAGGACGATGCCGAGGAGTGTGAATTTAGAGCTGAGGAAGTTGGGCCTGTTCCTGTCTGAGACCATTTATCTGAGATTGTGTGAGGCTGCTATTGTGTTGATCTGCACCTTGAGTGAGCTAAGTCAATTTAGGTTGAGGTCAACAAACCAGGAGGAGTTTATGATTGCTATAGTGTTGAAGAATAGTGTTTAAGGTTTTGAACAATAGGAAGGGAGGAGGGTGGTGATGATATATACACAACAGCAATTAACAGTTTGACACGTCAACAAAGCAATAATTGAACTAACAACCAGTTTGGCCCATTGTCCAAGGTGTTGTTACTGTATGCTATAAGAAAATGAGAAAGGTTAGCATAATTTTGAATGAAGAGCATGGTACAACTGCCTTAGTGAGTACTTGGCCTGTTGTCATTAAGCATAATATAGAAGTGAAAATGCCAGTAGATTTAGAGATGGCTATTAGCTTAGCAAGATGTAGAGTTAACCAGCACTCAAAATGGGACCACTTATTGTGAATGCTAATGACGTTCATATGAGTCACTGTAAGGTGTGTGTTGGAAAGAAGTACGGAGGGAAGGGTCAGGTTTAATGTAATGGCATTAGGGAGATAATAACTGCCAAAACTTGTTGGAGTTTTTTTTTTAAGTGAGACTGATATCTTGACATTGCACAAAAATGTACAGTATAATGAGCTATGATTTCTTGATAAGTTGAGAGAGGACCACATGAATATATGAGGTCTACCAGGTGGGAATTTGTATGGTTAATGCTTTTGATGGAGTAATATTGATAAGTTTCACTGGAGTCTCAATAGAAATCCACTGTAGGATGGATAAAAGCTAGATGCCACAATGAGAAGGATGATACAGAAAGGCAATAATTTTAGAACAGGCATGATGTGTAATAGCAATGGGAAACCGCTTTCTACTAGAGGGTGAGTAGGAGTTAGAGGGAGAAAATGTAGAATAATGGAGTAGGATATATGATGTAGAGTGAGGCTAGATGTGTGGGAGTGGGATGATGAGGAGAAGCGAATGGAGTAGGATATATGATGTAGAGTGAGGCTAGATGTGTGGGAGTGGGATGAGGAGGAGAAGCGAATGGAGTAGGATATATGATGTAGAGTGAGGCTAGATGTGCGGGAGTGGGATGATGAGGGAATGGAGTAGGATATATGATGTAGAGAGGGCTAGATGTGTGGGAGTGGGATGAGGAGGAGAAGCGAATGGAGTAGGATATATGATGTAGAGTGAGGCTAGATGTGCGGGAGTGGGATGATGAGGGGAAGCAGAAGGAGGTTCTAGGAGCTCAAGTGGGAGGAACATGATGATATTTTTGGGTTAAGCAAATTAGGGGAGGGTTGTAGAGACTAGAAAGGAAATTATGTAGGGATGGGAAGAAATATGGTAGGGTTGGAAGTGGAGTGGGTTAGCCCTGCACCCAAATGGTGACAATCAGTGGAAGGCTACAAGGTAAGAGAAAGGAAAATAACAGAAATAATTGATTCAAATTTAAGAAAGGAAGAACAAAGATGACATTCAAGATAACTGCAAAGAGGAGGAACTTAAGGAAAGGATTGTGGCAGGCAAAGGAGGGCTGGGGAATATTGTGTGTAAAAAGCACTTCTACGTAAGAAAGATAGTTAACATGAGACAGATTGGTAAAAAGCTACTGAAAAATATGGGAGGGGGCAGCAGGTTACTGGGTAATGTATACAGAATATATCGCCCCAAACGAAAGAAAGACATAATAGGTCTAGAAGGAGGGTAAATCCAAGTAATCTATGCACAATAATGGGATTGGAATAATCCTTACCTTACTTAAACAATATTGATGTGAATTAGGGTCTTTTACATGTGTAACATAAAATCGGGACCAGACAGATGAGAGGTCCTTTCAGTAGCATGGACCCCCCCCCCCCTGCTTAAAATGAGAATGTTGCCTGCTGTGAAAACACTGAAGAGGAAAGATGAATGATCTAATGAATCTTTCTGTCAGATATCTATAATTCTATTCAGCATGTAGAAAGGATAATCGGCTCAGGTGAATTATACGTTTTTTACATATATGCATACATTTTTCAAGTCGCCTGTAAAAGATAACACCATTATTTATTCAGGTGACAGTTGCACAAAAATAGTCATGTTTACTGTGAGCCCTCTGGGATCTAGTGGAAACTACTAGAAGTCCACCCTGAAACTTTTGATGAACATGATCTTCCATTTGGATATTGTTATTGCCGAATCAAAATCATTCTCTTCTTCTTCTTCACCATCCTTCCCCTAGCAGTGTTTAAAAAAAAAAGCAATGTCTTATAATGGAATGCTTCCCAATAGTGATGTGATAAACTGTCCCATTAATTTCATTTGCATTATGGGGTTCTAAGGCTAACAAGGTAATATGTCTGTGTTGGTACTTTGCCCCTCTGTCCCCTCTGCCCATTGAGCAGTACAATCTGTTCTTTACAGAAAGACAAATCCCTTGCCCTTTTCTTCAACTCAGCATATCTCATCATTTTATTTTTCTTACACTAGTCTGTTCTCTTGATCTTCTCATCTGCTGCCACTATGGATATGGACTGCTATTGGATTTTATTCCCGAAGATGTGCACAAACAACAAATGTGTGGGTGAAGTTTCAGTTTGTCACATGTATTAAACTTCTAATAGTCCTTGCATACTATTCAGCTGTTGCCATTGGATACATTTTATTGTGGCAATTCATGTTACCTTGCTGATATTTTACTTCAAACACTTACAGGACCATCTGACTTGTGGCCATAGAGTCTATTTTCTATGGGTTATACATCAGTGCTTACAGAATTACATGAACCTGTGGCTGCTCAAAGGAGGATCATTGTCTTTTCTTCAGTCTCTTGCAAACCAAATGTTGCAAAAGTGTTAATGAAGATTTATTTTTGTTACACCTAAATATCTGGAGACGGGTAGGCAATAATTTACGATTAATAAGAAATGCTCTCTAATGTATACAGTACATAAACACACTTTTTCCGGGGGGGGGTCCTGCCTGATGTCTATAAAGCAACTGACCTATTGTGCTGTGTGTGTTTGACACAGCAAACAGTTATTTAGAATTTTCTGCATGAGTTCATCCATCTGGAAAAATCAAATTTTCTTCATTATCATGCATTTTATCTTTGTAATCCCTAAATTTTTTTAATGTGTTGTTTTAGCACATTTCTTCTGATTTTCTTTTGGTATAATCAGTATATTGTCTTTTAATGGTTTCTCCTTTGTAGTTGTATATCTTAATGACATTTTTCATGCCTCTTCACTGTTTCGCATCTGGACCATCACTCCTAATTTTTTTCTTGTACCATTACCACAGTATTATTTCACGTTACAGTGTATTATTTTGCCTCCGTCTCTGTATTGTTTAGTGTCAAGATTCTAGAAACAGCTGTCACCACCATCATGTTGGCATAATCAGCAACTCCAGCTTATTGTGTTGAGTTTACTGAATGCCTGGGTAAATAATCAACAATGGTGTCCCTTCCCTTCTATTCCTAAAATGCACTATGAACTGCTGTGGTTGAAATCTTAAAGCACACACATTTCACCTTTCACAGTTGAATTTACTGTTTGTCTAGATAAATAATCAGCAGTGATTTCCTTTCCCTTCCCTTCCCTTCCCTTTCCTGAAGTATATTATGAACTGCTGTGGTTGAGTTCTTAAGGTGGCTCTGTCTCAACTGAATGCAACTTTCAATTTGGGGTTCTAAAGGATAGTTTCCATTGGATTGTTATCTGTTATTAAAGTCATTCACAATGTACAGATAAAAATGGTCACATACCTAGACAATGATCAGTGCTTCTTTTTCAGTGTCTGTAGATATTTCCACTTCATTTAGGGATTTACATGTGTAAATTGCAACTCTTTGATGTCCACATAGTATTTAGCTTAAAACTGTCCCAAGTCCTATTGAGCTTGCGTTCACTTGTAAAAATTTTACATTCTTTGCATTAAAATATGATGTTGCTACATCTGAAGTTGAATAAATCAGTGTTTCTTTTAAACAAATCAGCACTTCTTGTTTGTTTAAGGTGACTTGACAAAATCCTCATTTGGCATTGTAGATAAAGGGATATGAAATCATGCAGAAGAAGTGTGTGTTTGTATTAGAATCATAAGATCATAATATCATGGGATCTACAAGGCAGATTAATCCAAAGGCCATTAATCCCTTGCTGACATCAGCTCTCATATGGTCCCCTCTGCCTCCAGGAGGGTCATACAAAATATGCTCAAGGACATTTTGTGGCTACAAAGCCAGTTATCAATGTCCTGTGCTGAATGCCAGATTCTCCCACCACTGCCAACAGACTGCAGAAAAGAAGAGTTTGGGATACAGTGTCAGCTTCTCCTGTGACCTGACCTTCTCATGATTCGGCTTATCAGAACGAAAACTGCAGCTTTAATGCCTAAAGCAAAAGGAATAACTCTGTGATAGTTGTAAAACTTCAAGGTCTTTAAATGCTTTGTTAAATTTTAGATTCACATCAACTAATTCAGATTTTTGGTGCTCACTCATTGCTCCTGTCAAGCATCACATCAAACTAACACAATGCTTATATATGATTTATACAAGTTATTTCCCATTCTACTAATACGTCTCCTGCAAAGTAATACTGAACAAAACCCTGGACTATAGCCACTCTCCTGTAACCTTATCAATGGTCAAAGCATTGCAAACAAAACACACCAAATCAATGCAATTATTAGTCTACTCCACTCTAACCTCCTTACAATTAGTGAGACTTTGCTGAAACCGGATAACCCCCCCCTCTTAATCACATTCTTCCTGGATACATCTGCTTTCTTAGTTGTAGACATGGCAGCCTTCTTCTACATACATCATAGGTGAAACTGCAGCTAGTTAGCCAAGCCTCACCCCTCTCACAATTTTTGGCTCCTAACAAATTTCTTATCCAACACTAATAACATCCAAATAGCTGTTGTATACCCCCTACTATGTAGAGAAATTCAAATATGTTTATTCAAGCAATTTTACACAATACACATAATATGAAAAATATAATAATTCTTGGGGACTTCAACATTAATATGCTTAAACCCATTAATTTACATGGAACTTACTTATTCATAGCACAACTGGTAGAATTTGTCAAAAATCACACTAGCCATGACCTTATAACTTCAAACTACTCCCTCATTGATTTCATCATCTCCAATAATCACAAATCTGTCTCCAACATTGTAAAATCATTTACCTTCATTAAGTGATCACTCCCCTATAAGCTTTTCCATCCTTTGCCAGGCTGCTAAGACCGGCCCTAAACTAATCTCTTTCAGATCAAAATCCAATAGCAATATAACAAAACTTGCTACTTGCATGACTTACCTCAGCTGGATACCAGTTTGCAACATCACTGAATCAAGCAAAGCCACTAAACTCCTCACAAACATTCTCATCTCCCCTCAGGACTCTTACTTTCCTTAATTTCTAAACTCTTCAACATAAAACCCAAAAAGTGATAAATGCTCAAATTAAAATCCCTCTGCAGACTTGGGGATGAATCCTGGCACTTGTCTAATCCTTCCCTAGAGAATAGGGGACAGTACATTAACCTAACAAACTCAGCCAAAAAGCCATTGGAAGACACAAATCCAATCCATAATAAAGTCTCAAAACTCTTAGACATAGTTAAGGATATTATGGAACAAAGTCAATAACTTCACTGGACACAACCTAGCTTGCTCAAATCACACTACATTCTCTTCCCTATCAGCATATGATTTCCAAAACACTTCTGTGACCTCAGCTGCTGTGCCAGACAACCCCATCCAGATACCCCACCCCCTCCTGAATATTTTTATTCCATTTCAGATAGAGCATATCAAAATATATCATATCTCTGCTACAAGAACTACACCCAGACGGACCTCTAGGTATAGACAACCTCCATCCTTGGTCTATTTATCACTGTCAAGACTACATTGTAAATCTTCCACCAGACATCTTTAACCTCCATCTCAATATCAATACTATACTTACTATCCAGAAAACTGCCATAGTAAAACCACTTAGCAAACAAAAATTCCCCTCTTGCTATCTCCCCATCTCTATTCTTTCAACCCTGTGCAAGTTCCTTTAAAAACTGCCTACCTTCAACTTAAAGATTATATCTCAACATATCATATTTGCTCTCCTCTCTTAAACAGCATGGGTTCTGGTCAGGTAGGAGAACTTCCACAGCTACATGGATATTCATTGATAATCTTCCTATGCCAGTTGACAAGGGCGTGCTGCCTGCATCCATTTTCCTAGATTTCACCAGGGCCTTCAACCTAGCTAACCACTACTTCCTCACATTACAAGTGACTAAGCTAAGCATCAGCCCTGATGCCAATCTTGAGATCCAGAGCTGTTTTACAGACAGACATGTCACAGTTAACCATAACTGTTGTAACTTCTACACTTTCCCTCTACTCAGAGTTGAACAAGGCTCTGTTCTTGCCCCTCTGCTATGCTCTCCCTCTGTCTCAAGCTTCCACTAGATCTTCCTCACCTTCCACTTCTTTTGTATGCTGATGACACTGTCTTCTACCATTCTAATCACTCATTAGCAAGATTACAAGATGAATTACAATCTGATTTCCCCTATCCTCAGTGAATTGATCAACAAGGAAAAAAAAAAAAACAAATCAAAACAATGCTGTTTGACACATATCAGGAGCTCAGCAGATCCCCTACTGCTATAACAATATATGATCACAACAACTCTCCAGTGGAGCAAGTGTCCTTGTCTTCAAGCACCTTGTTCTGTGGTAGACCACTTTTTCAGTTTCATCGCTTATCTAGAATAAACATGAAAAAACTGAAAACTGTATCCCCTTCTCTTCTGGACACAAACATTTCCCCTTTTGTCATATCAAACCAAGGCTGCAACAGGGAAAGTAAGCTTACTTCCTCAACTCAGATTTTTGTCTCCTTATTGTTTCAGTACCATCTACGAACAGCTTGACTATCATTCAAGCGGTAGAAAACAAACTTTGTAGATTTATCACTCATTGCCCCAGAAATGAACAACACCGTATAATGCTAGAGAAAGCAAACTGTCTCCCAATTAGGCAAAGAGCAGACCTACCACCAGGCTCACAACTGTTCAAGCTACTAAATAACAAACAGACGATCCGGACCACCAGGCTGATAAAAAACAGTAGTTTAATAAAATGCGGTAGGTTAGCGTTTTCAGGTAAACTCTTCAGACAACAAACAAAAGGTTTGAACACCTTTTAAAATACATAACAGCCAATCAGACTCGGTAAAAAGCCCTCTTTTTAAAAAAAGGCTTGATAGAGCACCCGGCTTGAATGGGGTCATTCCTATCAGCACCCAGACTGATTATCCATCTAGTTTTCAGTGGTCTGTTTTTGCTGATGGAATTTGCTGTGAAACTGGCCCTTAAGTGCGAAGTCTACAATTGTGTTTTTTAAGCTACTAAATAAACATAGTCTTCCTACTTTATCCTCAAAACTAATTATACAAGCCCCAACAAACAGCCTCAGAAACCTGAATCATACTGGTCTCTTAAGGGCAAGACAAAATGGGCAACTGCCCCCAGCACACAGTGTTATGGGACACAATCGAAAAGAAAGTTTGCATTTAACCTTTTTCTGTACTGAAATGCTAGCACAGAAAGGCACTTGAATTTGGCATTATTTCCTTCACTTGAAGAACTGGGTGTGGAGGGGGACATGGATTTTGTGAGTCATAACTGGCTACTGTACTGTAGAAATCCAGTCAGCTTCTTATAGTAATGTGTGAGTCCGAAGACATTTTTTTGCTCTTCATTTGAAGAGTTTGAGAGAGGTACACGGGATACTGTATTGCACAAGTTCTTTATTTATTTTTTTTCTCCTCAGTTAATGAGCTGTGAGGCAGGGCTATAGTTCATGGGGCCATCATAGTGAGCTAGTTGAGCCAGCTATGCCTCTGGTCCTTTAACACAAATGATGCTTTCCAAACTTCATTCCTCTGATTATGGATTCTCATTTCTTGGTCCCAAGCTATGGCAGTCCTTCCCACCTAAACTTAAAGACTATTAATCTTACCTCAGGTTCTCTGGGATAGTAAAATCTCATCTCCTTAATCAAGCTAAATGTTCCTGCAACCCAACAGGCCATATAATCTAAAGCAACTAACATCTCTTCTGAACCCTAACCATTGTACTAGTTTTTATTGCTTCAATTCTCTATCCTCGGACTTCAGTATACCAAACTTAAGATATATATTGCTCTAGCTTCCTAAAGGTAAAGCAAACTTTGTACTAAAATGTATATTGATAGTATTGTAATGTTATCCTTTCACTTTACTGGCTTATGTTCTTTTGTATTCTTAGAATTGTACATTAATTTTATTTTATTCACTATTACTTCATGTTTTGATTATCTGATGTAGTCTGTATGAGCTGTCATATTATTGACCCTGAGCTGAAACTGAAATTGGTCAAAACTGATCTGCACTTTACCCAGATTAATAAATTGAGAGTAAATAAATAAATAAATAAACTGCCCGGTACTGGAAGGCCACCAACTGTCTCTCCACCTTGTAAAGACTTGAATAATATTGCTGTGCAAATATGCTGCCCTACCATCATCTCTTGTTTAGAGCAATCCTGTTTAAGAAAACAGTCTCACAGTCAGGTGGCAAACTCATCTCTGTGCTGATGAACAGGACCAGCATCATTGTGAAAAACAATGCTGTAGCCACCTTAACATTTCACTATTGCGACTTGTGTATTACTGCACAGCTGGCTGTCGCACACTAGTGAAACTCATTACTCAGCTTCGTTTAGTGAACATAGATTTACATATTCTGCCTGATTTTTCTTCTTATAAATCCTATTTTTTTTACTAGCCTTCTGTCCCTTCTGAACAGGTCCTCACATTTCATGCTGTATAGTGTATTTTCATGAGCTTGAAGGTTTCTCTTACATTACCTCTACTTTCTGGATTTCAATGGCTAAATGTTAATTACCCAAAGTTAAGCATTCTGGGCTTTGTCCTGTTGGTCTTAATCACTTTCAATGATGCAGAGCATCACTTTTCTTTGTCATGAAGTAATAGAGTTAGGCACATTTAGTCTAGAATGACATTTTTAGTTTTAATATTTTTTTGAAGTAGTTCGGTCTCTCTCAAGTTGAAATTACTTGTCCTGTAGGCCTTGGTGCATTCAGTCCATGTTTTCTTACAGGTTCCTCTTGATCCATCCGCAGCACTTTTCTTGAGTATTGTATGACTGATGGAGAAAAAGGAAATTAAGTTTTGCAGAATGTGAATTTTTCTTTTTTCTCCACTGTTGTGTGACCTCAGAGTAGGTATATTTAAGTTCAGAGGGCATCCATGCATGGGGTCTGACCACCTTGCAAAAAAACATACCTCCAAGGTTCAGCCAAACTTGTTTTGCTCTTTTCCCTTTAAGTGTATAGGACTTGAAAGTGCTTTCAATGGATCGACAAATATCCATTTTCAACTTTACCTTCACTTCTGTTTCTAATGCAGCTAGAACAAAAATAGTATTTTCTTTTCAAAACAGCCATGGTCAAAAAGCTTTAAATTCTTTTTGACTGTTCAGGTAAACTTGCATGGCACAGCAGTAAAAAGTAAGCAGGGATAACCATCATATAATCCCATTCAGTTGTTTCACCACTAAAGTAGCTTTTTACAAGGAATATTTAACCATGTGACATTACTTATTCCGACTTTGATTAAAAAATTGCACAAATGAAAATGATATACATAAAGAAACTTGCTTACAGCAGAATTTAATTTCTCTCAGAAATAATATATCTCTGAATTTGAGTACTCTAAACTAATAGACTTTCAGAAATGTTCAAGGACAAGAAAAAAAAGAACGTGTTCTGAGCAGAGTGCCAGCAGCAGAAGCTGAAGGAGGCGCATAAACTGACAAATCAGTTTAAATGCATTTTTAATGGAAGAAAATTCATTTTTATCTCTTCAGTTTGCAGTTTGCCTGAGAGCAATGAAATGATAAACATCTATTTGCTGATCCCTAAGTAACTCAAGCAAGATAAACACAAAGCTATACTGTTGTGCAATTCTGACAAGAACAGATTTCTCTACATATGTCTTTTGTTTTAACTGTTATTTATATTTGCTCCACTGCTCTTGTTACGTTCCAGTCAGAAATGCATGCCTGCTTCCTGAGCTTGTCTTCAGGTTCAATTTCTTGGTCTGTATATCCCCATTATGGCTTGGACCTCCCCCATCTTACCAGTGTAACTTTTCTTCATGAGTTGAAAGTCTAATGAGTAAAATGCAGTATACAGTGCAGCAACCACATATAAGTATCACCCTTTTGAGCTGTGTTGGCAATAGTCATCTCTAAAGCATGTTTTGAAAAAGGACTCCTGTTCATCTGACCAGATGGACCAAATTACATTGTATACACACACACACATTTATTTATATATATATATATATATATATATATATATATATATATATATATATATATATATTATAATTTTTTTTTTTTTTTTTTTTTTTTGGGTTTTGATATGAGCTTTGCCCCATGCACATTTCAGATGCAGCACACAACACAACCTAACAGCATCTTGTTCTGCCTTAAGTTAACTTCACAGTGCATTTGTTGGCTGTCTTGTCTCTGGTTTCATTGATAACTTTTATCATTCTGACAGCTTCATATGTAATTGCACTACTTGATTAGTCTTTCTAACTTTGCATGTCTTGCTTAATATTTCTAAAATTTGTTTCCATTGTTAGGCTGTCCAAAAATTACTTATGCCAGCAGATATACAATGGCTGTACACCTTGGCTAATCAAGGACACGCCTTCAGTGACATGTATATCATATAAAACAGTGTTTGACTGCTATTAACCGCTCACTCTTGATTGCATAAGACATTCCTAACCTAACTCTTGAAACTAATTTGAATAAAGTGTATGCTCCAACTGGGCTGAATGTATTATTCTCCAGGCAGACTCTTGATTTTTGAAAGCTGGTGTCATTCCTGCATTTTTTTCTTCTTCCTTTTTACTATAGTTCCCATCTCTTCTGCATGATTGTGTTTGAGTTTAGTTTATTAGCATTCTTACTGCCTGTTACTTAGCAGTGCCATTGGGCTGTCCTTTTTCTTTCTTTCCTTCCTTTTAGCAAATGTGGCATGATGTAATAGAATCCCCCAGCTTTGGTCTGCCTCATGGCAAAGAGTTCTAAACTGATAAAGGCGCTTTCACTTTAAACATATGCTGATGATTTATGATGTAGGTAAACAAACTGTTTTGTAGATATTCCTCTAACACTTACAATGCTTGGGTATTATCAAGTAAGTATGTGATAAGCACCGCCAAGATGAGGTCTAACCTATATTATTGCTTCCCTCCTGTTCCTCATTATCAACTCCCCTTTTCTCATTTTGCATGATATTGAGATGTCACATCAACTGTTGTCTCCGCTTTTGATTCAATACTACTAGCTTTCCTTCTTTGACAATGATGCTCAACTGTCAAGAAATCCATCCATCTTTTGGCTGGATGTCATTATCTCCTCTTGCCCTCTTCCTGTCTGTCCCAAACTCACTTTACCCAGCTACTTCCTGCTTTCCTGCATATGTGACTGAATCACTGCAGTCTGTTTTCTTTGACTTTCTCTGCACCTTTGGCAATTCTGTTTTCATTTGTCCAGCAGTGTGCAGCCTTCTTCCTATCTCAGGCAGTTCATCTTCATCACATCAAGCTTCCTCAGCAGTTCTGTCTTCACTGCCCAGGTTTCTGTGCCATATAGAAGCACTAGTTGTACCACTCTTTTGTATACCTTAGTTCATAGGATCATAGGAGGTTGCTAGGCTAATGGCCCTGCGGCCCTTACAAGCCTAGCCAAGACTTTATCCCCAAAAAAGAAACCTCAGTCAGCACCTGTTGCCCCTGTCAGTGAGGGACAAAGGTGGAATGCCTGCGACAAATTTGTGGTTTACCACCCACTCATCAAGGTTGTACTTGAAGAGGGTCAGTGAGGTACTCTGTTTGATGTGTATTGGAAGTCTATTCCCGAGATGGGGCAGCCTCTGGGAGATAAACCTGTCTGTCCAGCAGACTTTGTTGGTGTCACATATTAGATTTAGGCCTATCGAGCAGTTAATGAGTGAGGAGTTAGACTTACGGACATGGAGCATCTCTAGTAGGGCAGGGTCTGATATTGCCTTGTAGGTGAGACACAGATCACTTCTGAGCAATCTGTATGATACCGAGTATAGTGATAATGATTTGAGCCTGTCTGCATAGGACAGGTGTTGGAGGCCATGGATTCTCTTTCTGAGGTATTTCTGTGGCCTTTCCAGTTGGTGCAGGAGTTTGGAGAGGTACATACCAAACAGGGCATTATACTCAATTATAGGTCTAATGAGGGAGGAGTACAGAGAGGTAAAACCTCCTATTTTCTGGATGCAAACCCTTACTTATGAAATGAACCAAGTAAAAGGATATTCTGACCATTGCTGCCACATGATGGTCGAATGAGATTGTTGCCAACTTGAGTACCCAGGTCTCTTACCAATGGTTGTGTGCTTAGGGGGTTGCTATTGATGTGGTAATCAGTAGGGGCTGTGTTTTTGCCAAATGGTATGATAATACATTTTTTTGCATTTAACTTAAGGCCATGAGTTTGGCACCAGTTATTTGTAGTCGTGAGACCCTCTTGCAGTATGTTAACATCATTTGGGGAGTCAATGACAGCACCCAACTTACAGTCATCCACAAACTTGGTCAGCCACAGGCCCTTTGTCTTTGCCTTTACCTCTGAGATGTAGATGCCAAAGAGTAGGGGTCCCAGGACAGAACCCTGGGGAACACCAATAGTGACAGGTCTGCTGTCGTATGTTGCACCTATTTTGACCTTGTGGGTCCTATCTGTGAGCCAGATGGCCATCCATCTGATGAGATAGGAATTCACACCACATTGTGTTAGCTTTTCGATGATGTCCGAGTGGGGGAATTGTGTCAAAGGCCTTGGCCGGGTCAAGGTAAGCTGTAAGTACTGGCTTTCCCTCATCCAGAGCCTTGGTGATAGTCTCAAAGAAGTCAGCAAGGTTCACTAGGCAAGATCTGCTCCCAATGAATCTGAATTGTGTGGGGTCAAGTGATTGGAGATTGCCTATGTCCTTATTTATGAGATCTATAATAATATGCTCCATGGCTTTACAGATCAGACTTTTCAAGCTAATGGGTGATCATTTCCTGGGTCAGTAGTGACACCACACTTGTTCAAGGAGATGACAATGGCCATTCTCCACTCTGCTGGAACAAAGCTTGTAATTAGGCTGTGGTTGAATAAAGGTGCTCAATGGCGGAGCTAGTTCTTGCTAGAGATGATGCAGAATGCAGCCTGGGATACTATCGGGTCCCATGGAAGCTGTGTTCTTTGCCTTGGATAGGGCCTTTAACACTCAATCTATGGAGATGTGAGGTGTGGGACAAGTATTGGGGATGTTGAGCGGGCCTTTGGGGGGTGGTAAGGGGGTGAAGTTTGTAACAGATTGGCTAAGTCAGCAGGATCAGTGTAAGTGGTACCATTAAGTACTAATTCTGAACAAACTTGGGCTTTGCCATGGAGGTTCCTAATGTAACTGAAGAAGGACTTGTGTTTTCCCTTTGCTTCAGAGGCTAGTTTCAACTCATAATTGTCTTTGGAGGTTTTCACTAGTGATCTAATTTGCTTGTTCAGGTGGAGGAGGGAGTTTTTCCAGCTTGAAATTTGTTCCTTTTTACCCTTGGACAACAGTTTCTTCCTTTTGATGTAAAGCCTGTTGATAGAGGATGTCCATCAGACAGGTTTGTGTTTCCTTGAGGAGCAAGTTTTAGTTCTGTTGGATATGGCTGAGTCCATGCAGTTGTACAGGTGCTTGTATACTGCACTGGTGTACTGTTCAGCATAGCTGTCTGCATCCTTTGAGGAGGGCGGTGGTGTGAAGCAGCTGATACCCTCCCTTAGGAGGTTGTAGTCAGCTTTTGAGAAGTTTTTTAACCACAACAAGTTTGTCTCCTCAAGGACTTCATCAGAACCTGATGCCATATAAAAATCACATGACTTATATACAACTTAAAACATACATCACCCAATCACATTGCATCCTCATGTCAGTTCCTTAACCCTTTAATGTCCATCATATGTTACCATCAGTGAAAACAAACTTGCGTTGTTCTAATTGCGTTGTACAAACATACCTGTGTATGTGAGAGCCATAAGAAGTTTGTTTTTGGAATCTTTGGTGTAGTTCCTCTAGAAGCCAGAGGGGGAGCTTGGGAAACGAAAGTAGAATACAAGGAACTTCTATGGCAATTTAGATTAGATGCAATGGACAAACCAGGTTTAAACGAATATGTCACGATTACCCCTGTACTTAAAATGAGAGTTGCTAAACTGTAAAAGTTTTTACTAATTTTGATTATTTTAACATTAATTTTAAATAGGATTTTAAACAGAATTTTTGTACAATAGGCACATGTTGAAATGTGGGTATACTTATGTATGTTTGGTTACAAATAATATAGGAAGGCTTTGTTTTTTTATCAAGTTTTTATTATGCTTCATTGGTTATGCTTATTTTGTTTTAGATAGTGACTTTGTTTTCACTGATGGTAACATATGATGGAGTTATGGGGTGCCTTGATAGAGCCAAGTAGGACCAGGTAGGAGGAGTGGGTGTCCTGAGTCATGGAGGGGGGATCTATAGCTGGCTATAACTTGGATGGGTGTCTTGCCAACTGTCAGTTGCACCTGGAGTAGTTCCAGTGCGCCATGCTGTTAAACCACTCTGGAGGTGTACCTGTCCTTAATGAAGATAGACTCCACCATCGTTAGTCTTTCCAGCCTCATTTTGGGGTCAGAAAATGTGGAATGAGGTATAGCCTGGTAAGGCAGGGGTGCTCTCCGCAGCCCTGAACTAAGTTTCCGTGACTGCACAGACATCGGCATCTTGCAGTGTGAGGAAATCCTCCAGTGAGTGCATTTTCAGGTTAAGGCTCCTAGTGTTAAGCAGCATGACCTTCAATTTGCTTTTTGACAAATCTTTTATGATGAAAGATTTGTCTTTGGGACATTGCCTAAAAAAGCACAATGGGGGAGGCAAGAACCTTTGCCAAGATCCGGAACCCCAGGGATGACAGGTGGAGGCCATCTCTGGCAAAGCATCGAGGCCTGTCAACCATGTCATCCCAGGCAGACAAATATTGGATCCCCTTGGAAAGACACCAGAAACTAAGCCAATTGTTGAAGTCAATCATTTTCTGTTGGCATTGTGGTATTATTATTTTCAACTTCTTTGGTTTTATTCTGTTTTATATTACCAATATCTGTGATTTTCTGCCAGTTGGCTACAGCACATCTGATTTTAGCTTTAATGTCCTCATTCAGATTTCTTTTCTTCAACTACACCTCACAGATAACTGAAGCTGATAACCTAATTCATTATTTTCCCTTCTCCTTTACTCATATCTTATCAGACTTATTATAGAATAGAATACACTTTTTTGGCATGTATTTATCTAACCATATCACACAACTTGATAGACCTCAGGGATTCATTACTAAAAAGATCAGTGGACTCAAAAATCTTATTGGCAGCCCCATATTTGTGCTCAGTCTCTTACAGACTCCTCTTTGGTGATCTGTGTCTAACCTTTTGTGACATGAAAGATCCAACCCTATTTGACATTCTAATTCTTTGCAGAACTAATGCTATCTCAAATTCTCAGTTCAAGGAATGAAACCTTTATCAGCAGATAAATAAGACATGTAGGTATGATAGATTCATATTGCAATGTATATATCAGCTCTGGAAAAAATTTCCACCACATGTCAAGCAGAGTAGCACCCATGTCATCTTCAAGGTAAACCCAGATAATTGGATAGGGAGCCTCAAATTCTTCCCCTTTCTATCTTGTCTTGCCCTTCTTGCGACAGGAAAGAACATTTGAATTAGATTTTTGGCTAAGCTTAAAAATGACCTACAGTTCAATTGCCTAGTAGTGACTTATGAATCTTCTGTCTCAGTTTCCAACTTCTTTTGATTTCCTCACTTGCTACCATAACCTGTCTTGTCTAAACTAAGTTTCTTCCCTCATATTTGCATTCCAGGCCCCTATCATTGGCTGAAGTTTCTTTTCAGAGTCTGCTTGTAGTACCACATTGCATACAGCAGCTTTGTTGATCTGTTCCTTTCAACCTGTGCTGAAATGGTCCATCATCATTATGAGTATGAGAATGAATGGGGTCAGAGCTGAACCCTGAGAAACACCCACATCTGGGTGTCTGAACACTGTACTCATATCAATGGATCCTTTTACGCAGCCTGCACTAATTATACCAAGGTTTCTGGGAATTTGGACCATTACAGGTCTGCCCAACTCAGTTTTCTTGTGACCTTCTCCTAAGCTTTTTCCATACTTAGGAATATTCAGGGGATACCTCTCAAATGTCCAACTTTTGGAGGGACACTTCTAACGTGTTCTCAAACTTTCACTCAATCTATCCTAAAAACAGAAATGTTTTAAGAAGGTCTAAATTAATAGTGCCAACATTTTAAAACTGTCCCATGTCTGAGGCATTTTCTTTAGTTATTTGTTCTGTATATAACTCTGGAGATAAATGTTGAGAGGGATATTCAGCTTCTCCACTATATGTCTCAGTTCAAACATTGGACTATTTGTACTGCATTGTGATCTTAATCAGAACTGCTCATCTTCCATCTTTCTTTCTACTACTCTGCATATTCATTTATCAGACACTCTCTCCACCATATTTGTATAGTGTGGCAGGAGTTTGATATCTTTATTCTGCCTGCAGTTGTAAATATCAATTTTGTTCTCCTACCCCGGCATGAGAATGCTTATTCTCCAGTTGTCAGTGATACACCTCTCTGCCCATTTTGTGATGAGTACCCTTAGAATACATTTCTCTCCTGAGGTACCCCACATCTTTGTCATATCTGCTGTGACTTCATTTGAGCCTGCTGCTTTCCCTGACTTTAGTTTGCTTAGGGCATTTTATATTTATTCTAGGGTGAGTTTTCTTTTCTCTTTTCATGTAGCCTGTGCATTGGCAGTGCAGCTGTTGTAGGGTTTCCTTTATTCAGAAGCTTCTTGAAGTATTACTTCCGTATGACCTTGATGTCCTCTAGAATGTTAAGTAGACTGTTGCTGGCATCCCTTTGGAATGGCACCTGCTATCTTCTTTGTCTTTCTTTCTCTGTCTTGCAACCTGATAGGGCTTCTTTTTCTTATTTATTGAATCACTTTCTAGAAGATAATTGAGGTCCTCGGATGCCTTGTACTTTGCCATTGCGACTACTGTCCTAGCCTCTTTGTTAGCCAACCAGTATTCTTCTTTAGCCTAGCCATTCTTTAATATCTTCCACTTCTAGCATTCATTATTCCTTTTGGTAACCTCTTGAACTTCTGCATTGAACCACCAGCTTTCCTTATGTACCTTATTTCTGCAGGTCCATTCTATCATTTTCAGACATGCTATTTTGAGATGCTGTCATTCTTTTTCTGTAGCTTCTATCTCTCATTCTTTATGAGGTGCTAGAGCCCTAAGTGTTTCCATGAACTCTTGGGCTCTTCTTCCAGTCAACGCCCAGGTCTTCCAGGTCTTTAGCCTGATATCTGATGATATTAGAACATTCTCTGACCACTGCTTATAGATTGCTGTCACCACTGATTTATGCTGGGCACTGATTGTTTCACTATGGATATCTTTGCAATTGCTTATTCACTCCAGTGTCTTTCCTTACAAGGAGGAAGTCTGCTTGAGTTGCATGTTGTCCAGTCTTGTATGTGATCTTGTGACTGTCTCTCACTTTGTGAACTATGTTTTTGGTCATTAAGCCATTTGTAAGGCAGATGTTAAGAAAAGCCAATCTTTCTTTACTCCTTTTGCCCCAGTCATGTGTACTCACACATTGTGCCTAGAACTGACTCCCTTTGCAATTCATACTGAGTTACATGTATCTGTAGTATATCTAAATACAACTGTAGATTCTTTTTTATGAGACCTATTGCTCCTACTAATACTGGAACTGTCTGGATATCCTTCTTCCACACTGCCCTAATTTCTGCCTGCAAATCTGGGTATTTTATGAAGTTGTGTCTCTCTCTGCACATAAGACACTGTAATCATTGGGTATAGCAATTTCAATGATCAATGCTACTTTTGTCTTCTTTACATGGACTATTATATCTGGTTTTCTTGCATCTATTTTTTGAACTGTTGGTAACGGGTGATCTCATGCAGTATAAACTTCATAATACTCTATAATGCTTTGTGGTTCATATTTCCAATGCTCCAGCTACCTCAGTATTGTAATGTTTGCACAATCCCCAGTGCAACAGTCTTGCCACATTATTATGCCTTTCAGTATACAGGCCCCCTAGCCATTTGTGTATCACACTCAGCAACAAGATATGTGACCTGTTTCCAAATCTGTTTTACAAAACCTGCATTTGTCTCTTTCTCCAACCTGTTCAATGGACTTTGTAAACCAACGTATACATAGTCCACTATCCTGAGCCACCAGATATTAACCTTTCATCTTTTAGTTTAAATCCACCTCTCCCTAACCATTCCTGCATCAGATCCTGCTTGACACGAGGTTGTTCCAGGAGTTTTCTATACTTGCAGCTGTACTTATGGAATCATTTCATTTCAGGTGTCTGCACTATGGAAAGGGTAACGTACTTAAAGACAATTCATTTTCATTATTTGTTTGTGGTGTAACCAGGAACAGTGTATGCATGGTATTTTGAATGAACAGCGTTCAAGTCTTAGCTAAGGTACTACTTGTTCTTGTATCCTCAGGGAATTGTACTTTACTTCTAGGGTTATGCCGCCAGGAACAGTAGGTAAGTATGCACAAGAAGAGCACAGAACCAATTACAGTCACTAAAGCTTAACTGCAGACCTCAATAATAGAACAGGCCAATTGGACAAAAAGTCAAGCGAAGAAGGAATGAGCATTCTGAGTACAGTCACTCTTCAAGTAGTAATAAAGGTGTCAACGAGCCTTCTGTCCATGCCTTCCAATTTGTCATGGGCAGCACAGCACTACTGTTTATGCTTTGGAATTAGGCCGAGAACATATTTTTTCTGCAAAGATTCATTGATATATTTGATGTCTGCATCCATTCTGAGCCTTATTGATTCATCCTATAAGGATAAAAGACGAGAGAAATAATGGTTTACTTATCTGCAGTGAAAGACACTGGTATATACTGCAAATGTAGTATTACTACCGTGATAAGTTTCAAATTGAATTTGGGACAGTTTTGTAGCTCTCACTTGGCAGTAACTGCAAGATATCAAATTAATTGATGATTGTGAACAAAATAAACATATTTTCACATGGCAGAAAGTTTCCCACACACCACAGGCAGGATACTATGCCCAATGACCCTGTTTCCTTTATATCATAATTTTTATATCACTGCAGCTCAGTTTGATTGGGATCCCCCAGAGTCAGAGATGTAGTTTGATAAATGACAATTTATGTAAATGTACATTGTGATACACTTAGTCATCGATCAGTTGACAGTCACTTCTCCAAGATGATGCAGAGGGCTGTGAAAAGTGATGATATAGGTTGCATACCGCCTACTCAGAGGTGATCTCTGCCTGACATACAAGGCCATGTCCAACCCAGAATTGATGGACATGCTCCACCTAAAGAAAACCTTATCACCTCGAGCCACAAGTTCTAGGGATCTAAACCTCACCACAACAATAAATAGGACATGCTGGAGGGATAGATTCCTGTCCCAGAGACTTCCAATGCTTTGGAACATAATTTCAATCTACATTAGGCAGAGCTCCTCACTAACACTCTTAAAGAGAAGCCTTGACAAGTGAATGGGAAACAAAGTTTACTCCGGGGATCACTTCAGTGGATCTGCTGGACAGAGGCACAGGGAACTAATCTAAGGGAGCAGTGAAAGTCAACACATTCTGGCTAGGCTTATAAATGCCTTTGGGGAGATAGCCTAGTACCTACCTATGAACCTATATATTCCTTCCATTCTAACAGCTGCCAAATACAGCACAGTGACATGAAGGGAGGTCAGCTAAGTGGTTCTAATCATGCTTCCAGAATTGCAGTTAGAATTTAATAGACATTGAGAAACTGATAGAAAATATGGCATAAAGAAAACTGAAATAAGATAACTTCCTGAAAATGTGTTGAATCAGTGGATAAGTCAGTATGCTTAATCAAGAAACAAACAGTATGGGCCTTGAGGTTGGTGCACTGATTTCTCTTTATTTTTCCGTACAGATAATTTGGTCACATTGCTTCTGTTAGTAATTATTTGCTAAAAAGTCAATCCCTCTATACTCAAGTGCCACTTTTCAGGCACAATTGAAGAACAGTGGTTTGGTTAAGTGACTTGCACAGAGATAAAATGTATATACATGGACTCAAACATTAGTCTGGTTATGTGACTTGTTCAGAGTTAAATTGTGTACACATGGAGACTATGGGAATCAAACATGACGATAGGTTACAGCATGAGTAGCTCAAAACATTAAGCCTTTTGTGTTATGCCACCTTTTTGCCAGGCCTATTTAATACCATATAGAAATGATGGATTATTTCTGGCCAGAAACACAACAGAAGCAGAAACGTCTAAGGGATGTAGTGCCGGATGCCAGTATGTGACTAGAGTAGAAAACAAAGGAAAATAATTGATGTAAATACATGCATTGTCTATGTGAATCCTAGAATACAACACAAATCTTCTAGCTTACCAAGAGCATACTGAAATGGTGACCTGGGATTTAAATTGCATTCTCTCACGATTTATACATTTTCAGTTTTCTCTGTAATATATATTTTCATGACCTGTGCATGATTTTTATACAAATCATCTTCCTCCTATTTACAGTGTAACCCCATGCACAGTCACTCCTCCAGGACTCCATTGGAATCATTCCATGGACTTCTGCTCTTGTGGTAAACATCTCTGTCTTAAGTATAACATGCAATGCAGTTAAGAAAAATGAGAGACCTCACACAGATTTGGGGATTGCTATGGTTGGTGGTACTGACACCTATCTCCCTGAATTCTTTTTGGTTTTATTTCCGCAACAGCAATATTGCTGCTTGTATTCTTATGGGAACATGATGATTTTGCCATAAGAACTACTCTGACATGCCACTAGGTGACACTATGATAGTGAAACATGTTCCTCCTCAGAGCTAAAATGTGTTGCTGGCCCATTTGTTCCATGTCCACAGCGAAACCTGACTGCAAGTTGCAGGCTCCCTCTTTTACTATCTCAGATGCCAGTACTGCATCCACAGCTATTCCCACTGCAGTAGACAACATCACATACTAGAATGAGCTCTTCATTTTTCTGTGTAAGATTTCATTCTTGACAGTGCCAGACTAAACACTTTAGGGAAGCAAGCTCACTGGCCTTCATTGAAAGCAACATGATTTCTTTCCAACTTACAGGGCGTCAGATCTGTAAAGCTGGAACTGCAGCTCAAATGAAAAAAAGCCAGCACTACTAACTTAAGGAAAGGCATGGGGTGGTTGTTATTCCAATACAATACAGTACCCTCAGTATATCCACATAGCCAACTAATTAACTCTAGTTAAAATTTTCTATAAGTATGTATTAAGGGACTCTGTTTAAACAGATTTTTGCAGTCTGTTATTCTTATGACATATAATTTAATAGCTGCAGTAATTATCAAAGGCGGTAACTAACTTCGCATTTTTGCTGCTTTATATTTGTTTATTCTTCATTTTTTTTAGCATCATATCATATTGTTTTATACATAAATTGAATTAACACTCTTTGTCATCTCTCTAGTTTTAGTGTTTGGCATAATTCATTAAGTAAGACAGCAAACTACGAGTAAGCTATTTTATGCAGATCTTGGTTTGATTCCCCTTAAGCTTTCTACCTTTATTCAACAAAACTCTATATAAGTAAATATTTCCCTGAAAGAAGGTATCTATGGCCAGTTCATTTTTCAAAGTTCAATTAAAAAAAACATTTTTTAAACTGAAAACACATTTCTAATTACTAATTTTAGTGAATTTTCTTGAAGACCCACAATTTAGAATTATGTAATTGTTTCATAAGCCAAGAAATGACGATGTGATGATAGAAGTGC
Source organism: Protopterus annectens (assembly GCF_019279795.1). Taxonomy (NCBI): domain Eukaryota; kingdom Metazoa; phylum Chordata; order Ceratodontiformes; family Protopteridae; genus Protopterus; species Protopterus annectens. The sequence continues at coordinate 1,025,250,730 of NC_056743.1, forward strand.
CTACTTTGTTTCAAATCCTTGATATTTGTTTATATTTATTCTAGCCTTTATGGGTTCCTTTTACTCAAGAGCTGTTGCAACAAATAAAGCAGTGCCCCATTTTCTCTTCTCTTTGAGTACTTAAGTGTATTTTTGTTACTCCTGAGTTCAGGGAAACCAAATGAGGCGATTAAAAATATCAATCTCCCTTTCATTTTAGAATATTACTAACAACCATGAACATTATCTACTTTTCTATGTTTTGTAAGTAATAATACTCTAAAGGAAATCTGAGGAATGTTGCATTATTTGTTTGTTATATGTTGACGTCCCTCAGCTTCCATTTCTCTGCTGTGCAACATTCAGCAATTCAATTAAGCAGACAGTGCCCTGGGGAAATAGGGAAACTGGATTACACTCCTCAATGGTCTCTTTGACTGCATGGCTAAGAACTACCTATGAACCTGTGAAGTATTGAGGTTTGTTATACAATCAAAACATCACTGAGTGGGTCCCTTAATTCCTTACCACATCAGAAGCACAACTGTTATTTCAGTAGAGATTTTGGGACCTGCAAGTGGGTGGAAGTAAAACTCTGAAAGGGAAATTCTGTCAGTTCTTGATCCAAAACTGAGGCAAGGCTACCATATTCACTTGATGGGAGTTATTTGTAGTCTTTCATTGTTAAATACCAAATTGAACTTATGCACTTGATAAGAATATTGTAAAGACTAGCTTGGGTTAGAAGGAAGGTGAAGACAGTGTCATAGCAGTAATAGGCAACCCAAGTAAAGAGTTTTATTGCTTGAGAGAACTGTAACATTCAAATATTTGTCAGAATGATAAGTGGAAAACAAAGACTGTGGATGTGAGTAGCCATCATGAGGCATTCATTCAGACTGAATTTTAAGAAGGAATATGTACCACATGGTATGTTAATTACCTGCAGCTAGGCATTGGTACTTAAACTGATACACTCCATATGCTACTACATCCGCTTTTATATGCACACGTACACACACACGTACACGTGTATTCTGTGGCATTCTACTGATCATTTTAAATTAACTTTAATTCTACTCTAAGTATGCAGAGAGCTTGTGCATCAGGATGAGACAACTTATTTACATTCAGTTAATGCAACTTTCAGGTTGGCATCCACAGACATATACTGTGTGGCCATGCAGTGTTATAGTTAAGATGGTCACTGCTGGAAGTAGCACAAGATAAATGGACACTTATTAGGCAGTGGATACTGTAAGCATTTTGAAGAAAGGACTGCATAGAACAAGAAAGGTGCAGCTGTAATGGGATAGACAGTGCTAGGCTGCAGTACGCCACAAGCAGTGCTAGAGAAGCTCGCCTGACTAACATGATAAATGTCATGGTTAAGACAAGATTGCATGGTCTGGTCAATATATACTCACATGTACAATGTAGTGACATATCGCTGCACCTAGTACCCAGCTGGCACACCAGTGTAGATGTACACAGCACAAAAGAAACCCTGTTCATCATATAAATGACAAAGAAATGGAGTAGATAGTAAAGTAGGAAAAGGGAGGATGGCTAGCAAAGATAAGCACAGAATGGTAACCTTAAGATATTAAAGGTTAGGGGAGAAGGAAGGTGATTGTTTTGTGAGGAATGAGCCTCTTTTGTAAATTTTATATAAAAGGGTTAGGTTGGGAAGTTAGTAGTTAATGACTGGGGATGGGATAGTGGAAAAAAAGGTAGTTAACAGTGGCAGGCAGACAGTCACTAAACACAGACATAGACAGGGTTAGTGTACAGACAAAAGTAGGAAAGGACAGCGGATGGGCACATGTATACAAAGTGTAGACAACTAGTGATAGGGAGAGTTGGACAATAAACAAGGAATGGAAAATGATATGGAAGGGCGAGAACGCATCAGGATGGGGATAGGGTGGGTTCCATATATGTCTGGCTGTCATGCTGGTCCAAAGGGCAAAGAAACCTGGCCCTCGCTGACATGGGTAGCCACCAGAGCCTGTTGGTCACAGGAAATAATCAGCTACACCACAAGATAAACACTGTTTCATATGCAGGCATCCAGCAGCCTATGTACTCCGATAGTGACCAGCCCCTGTACCTCATGCCTGTAGATCCCCTATCCACTTTCAAGTGAACAGTCTTCACCCCCCAAGAGACAGCCAAAAGGGTACCAGTGACTTCTCCAGGTCACCTTCAGCAGAGAAACTTTCACCCCCACCCCATGGAGAGGCAGAGCAGTTGGTGGAGACTAAGGTTATATGAGCTAGTGTTCCTCCTTAAACTGGACCTGAAAAAGGACTATAAAATGGAAAGGGATCATTATACACTTTTATGAGTAACACCAGTGTAGATGTGAACCTGACAACCAAGCAGCACATGCATACTCCACTGCCTGGACAGGAACTCCCACCCTTGGCAGTAGCCCACCATGTTTTGATGCTACTCTCCTGTTTCTGGAAAACAAAGCACATGCTAAGTATACAAAACAGCACTTAAGACAGAAGACAGTAGTACTGAAAAAATTGCTAACCTTGTATTTCTGTCTCCCTCTCCTGAACCTCTGCCTTCCATTAGTGAAGCAGGTTAAGATGGCACCATGTCATGTGACTGTAGTCATGGCCATTGCTCACTTGTATAGATGATACATCAGCTTGTTTATCTGCAAGTGCTGTGAGACTACTGTTGGTGAGTGATTGCACTGGATTTTGGATTTGACTTATTATTTTAAGGTTTGGATACTTCTGTTATTATTTATTTTTTTTGCTCATTGTATTACAGCTTGTTTTATTTTAAATTCTATTTTATCTTAAAGTGTTTTAAGTATTCCTGGCTAGGATCAGTTACAAAACATTCTGTTTCCATTTCACTGACTAAAAAGGAATTTAATCTAGTTAATTAGTGGGGTGAGCTGGGAACTAGGATTTCTTATTTAGCTTCATTCCTGTTTAGCTGCATTCTCATTTTATCTACAAGTGCGGTGACACTACGTTTTGTGTGTTTGACTGCAGACAAGGAGCCAAGGACCATTGATTCCTCGCTACATGAACCTGCGTTTTGACTAGCACTATCTCCACTACCAGATTGCACCTCCACTAGCAAACTCAAAACCTCCTAGGAGCTAGTCCTCCAGCTCACATTAGTAAGCAGCAGGAACCATGGGTTTTCCTGGACTATATGAAGAAAGACATGCTGGAGCTTTTGGAATATGTGTCTGAAGCAAGAAGGAACCTCACCTTGAGCAGAATTTTACCATCACCAAGAATGATGCAGCAATACAAACAAAAGATTATTGACTTCCAACCATAGGTTCTGGTGTCATTCAAAGGGGGTCTCAAAAAAAAAAAAAAAAAAATATATATATATATATATATATATATGTATATATATATATATATATATATATATATATATATATATATATATATATATATATATATATATGTATGTATGTATGTGTGTGTATATATATATATATATGTATATATATATATATATATATATATATATATATATATATATATATATGTATATATATATATATATATATATATATATATGGATTCCTATTACAAGAACGAATGTTCACTACTTCGAACTTGTAATAGGAAGCCTCACTTCTGTGAAAGTTCACTTTAAAGAAAGTGAACTTTTGCATAAGTGCACTTCACCAAAAACACTACAGCACAGTGGAGGACATAGAAAACGAGCTATGTCCTCCACTATGGTGCGATAGTCACAGACTTTAGGGTTAGGGCACTGGTTAGGGTAAGGGGATAGTTAGTAAAGCTATGGGCTATCCCCTTACTATGACCCGTGCCCTAACCCTAAGGTCCGGAGTACTGCACGGAAGTTCAGTACAACACCCGTTCATTGTACTGAACTTCTCGTAAGTGCTCTTTCGATTAAGTGCACTTTCGCTGCAGTGAGCACTCCATGCACTATTTCGAATTAGTGAAAATTCAATCTAGTGTATTGGCTAAAACCTTATCCATAACCATAATGCTTTTTAAACAATGTCCGTTTTTAAAAGCTGCTAACATAGCAAAACAGAACCTGGATAACATAAAGGTATTGGTGCTTAATGCTAGGAGGCTAAAAAAAGAAGAAAAAAAAACACCACTCCCTACAAGCACTCCATAACCTGGAAAACATTGATAAGTGCATTGTTTTAAGGATACTGAAGCAATGTATAAGAGCAAATTAGTACACATCTCATACCTAGACCTCACAAAGACATTTGACACCATCCCACACTCCTCCCACACTCAGTTACCATATATATATATATATATATATATATATATATATATATATATATATATAGATATATATATATATATATATAGATAGATAGATAGATATATAGATATATAGATATATAGATATCTATATATTGATATATAGATATATATATAGATATTGATATATAGATATTGATATATAGATATTGATATATAGATATTGATATATATATATATATATATATATATATATATATATATATATATATATATATACACACACACAGCATCTTAGTTAAATGTCAATCCCCATATAATGCATTGGATAGCAAACTGGCTGAGAACTATAACCCAAAAAGTCAGGGTGGGCTGCTCTACCTCCTACAGACTTGGTGCCATCATAAATTCCAGAGAGGACACGAAGATCCTCCAAGAGGGCATTTCCCAAACTGATAGCTGGTATCAAAATGAAGGACTAAAACTAAATGCCAAGAAAAGTATAGATGTATCCTTCAGCAATTAATAAATCCCTGGTTACTATCACATTGACAATACACTCCTGAAAACTGACTGAGTAGTTAGGGATTTAGTAACCTATGTAGCCAATAAGCCTCCTTTGATCACCACATATGCACTACTGTAAGAAAGCCTTTTTTTATTGCACAACTCGTTACTAAGAGTATGGCGTCCAGGTCCAGCTATGTGATCATTCCTCTGCTAACCATTGAGTGTAATGGACCCTTTGATATGCATCTGACCAAATATCTGACACAACTTGAATGCCCACAACATTTTCCTACTAAGAAAATTAAGAGCTTAAATTATTAAAACTATGCGGCTCATCTCAAAACCTTGTCCCTTTTCTCAGTGTAATACATGCTACTGTGAGGTGATTTTTACTTGGCATAAAGAGCCTTAAAATACCCAATGTGGGCATAAACACCCACTCGAGATCTAATTCTCTTTTGCAATATAAATAGAATATGTTGGAGGGGTTGATATGAATCAGAGAATATATCCCTCTTCCTTGAAATTGATGTCCTCTCTACATAAAGCAAAGTATTTCTTTTACACTATTCAGATGTAAACTGGATGATGGGATGGATATCTGCAAATTCACCCCCTGTTTAGCACAGTTGTACCTCATGGATAGTATCAACATGTAAATGTTCTGCTCATCTCTGGGTTATTCATACTTAAAATATAAGGGCTAAAGCTTAACATGAATGTATGGCTAGGCTTCTAAAGATTCTCACAGATCAACAACCCCGAAGTACATATGAACTTATAATCCTATAAGCAATAACAACAAACTGTGTGGTGGATAACAGAGTAAGGCAGATGTCATGGTGTATGTGTACTAGAGACCTCATGACACTGGCATGACCTCTACCATCTGCCTGTAGCTTGGGGGTTCAAACAACATAGTAAACCATAGGAAGGACATGATGCAAGAGGTTTAATGAGGCATGGCTACAGTATGGGGGAGGTTGTCCATAGCACTAACTTCAGCTGATAACCATGTGCATGAAGGGGGAGGTTGTGGCTGTAGTTAACATGCATCCCATGTACACTCACTGACATGTTTTCCTCATAGGTGTGTAGGTACTGGTATGACCACCGGAGGGAGGTATCTCCTTGAAAAGTTCACAAACCATGGAAATTAAGTACTGCTGTGGGCCCCTCTGCATACATGACATGCACCTCTGGGCAAAAGTGCCGCAGGTAAGAAGTACTAGGACAAGATTTGGCAGTGATTGGTGCAGGTTGTGAATGCTGTGGGAAAGCATAATATGTTTCTAAAGCAGGTGTGATAGAGAATTATTGATATGATGCTCTGTGCAAAGGAAATATTGTAGAATGTTACAATGGACAGGTCCACCTCAGGAAGTGGGCCACCAGCACAGAAGCAACTCCCTGAGGTCAAAGAGATTTGTTTCCATTTGCTGGCCAGGGTAGCAGCCTCTCTTACATAGAGGTGGCTTGGATATGGGAGTTTGGCTTGCATCCACCCACGTGTGTCAGCGGGAAAAGCACCAGGTTAGTAATGGCCATTACAGTACACTGTACCACACTCTATTACATGTTTAAAGTGAAGGACTGACAATGACCCACTTGCCTAGCTGTCCTTTCAGATAACTAAACAATTAAATGTACTGTGTTTAAAATTTGCCATACAATTTCTTTGCTTAAGTGGGCAGGAGTTGTATTTTTTTGCAAGTGTTTTGTCTAGAACATGCCAATACTTATCAGACCAACATCACAAGCTTCATCAACAGCCTGCATAAGAAATGTTCCACATGAGCATCTTGGTGCTGACACGTAGAAGAATATTACTGCTAACATGAAAACAATGAACACTATAAATAAAAGGAGAGACATGATTGCTGAATTCTTGTTTAATTGTATTGCCTGTACCTTTGGATTCTACAGCTTCTGTATTGATCTTCTTCTGTCTTTATTTGCTGAACAGACCTTACTTTAAAGATACAAAAAATCCAGCTCAAACGTGGAACTGTTCAGTTTTGCATATCTCTGAGTCAAGCTCTTATTCCAACTTTCTGGGCTGAAGTTTCTGAATGAATAAAGCTGTAGAGATTCCTAACTGTGGTCATAGTAGGCTTAGGTATCACATCAGTATTACAACCTTCATAACTGCATTAGCCCCCCTGGAACTATTTTTTACAGGTTTTAAAAGTTGCACTTAAGTTACAAGTAGAAAAAGATGTGGTTTCTAAAGTGCTTGCTACAAACACTTGTTTGAGTAAAGTTAGTAAAATAAATGAAGTTGTAGACATGCATGGTCAGTGCTATAACTTCATCTATCCACCAATTTATTTATTTACAACTGCGGTGGTGGTGCTGCGGTAGCATTGTCGCCTCACAGTTAGATGTTGCTTGTTCAATTATTAGTTAGAGCATCTTCTGTGTGGCGACATGCGTGAATGGGCATTCCTTCGTTGAAGGTTGTGCGTTAGGCCCGGCAAGCCATCATGTAAAAATCTACTGCGAATCATTAGCGGACCGGAGTTCCGCTGTGGCGACCCCTAACCGGGAAAAGCCGAAAGACACAAACAAACTTACTGGGATAGTTCATCTGTATCAAAGTAACTCCCTTTCAGTGGAGGCCTGGAAAAAAAGATCCACATACAAAAAATATTTTTTAAATTCATAAGGTTAGAGGTTATAATATAAAATTAAAGTATAAAACCAGTTTACCACAATGAGAGACTGTGAAAGATATGAATACAGAACCAATGATGATCTGTAATACTGGTTCAAATCAGTACAGAAACAATGCAGTTCATAAAAAGTAGACTGGGTATATTGGATAGTGTGCACAGTAAAATAAGTATATTAAACTGAAAGTCAGAAAGGGAAGAAAGAGCTTCATTCATTACTGCATTAGTAAAGTAAGCAAAATGTTGCCTGGTTACCTTCAATAACAGCCATGGTTTCTGTTAGCAGGAGGCTTTTATTAAAGGGTTGCTTTTATTATGATTAACTTTTTTTGAAGCAGCTTGTAGTAAATGACCGCTTTTAATGGCTGGTGACTTCAAATCAAAGAAATATGGTATAATTGTATATATGTGGGCATTATGTAACCGCATACATACACACACACACACACACACACAATATAAATATATATATATATATATATATATATATATATATATATATATATATATATATATATATATATACATATATATATATATATATATATATATATATATATATATATATATATATATATAGATCACCTTTATATGCCCGAAATCGCGTTTCCCCGACACACTAATCACCGACACCAAAATACCGACAACGCAAAACACTGAAAACCATTACACCAACACACTACACGTAAACAACACAGTACACTACATAACATATCCACTATCCCTAACCCAAACCCTAACCCTAAGGTCCGACACTACCGCACACTTACCCTACCTGCACCCTAACCCTAACTCACTTACCCACCCCTAACCCCAAGGTCCGACACTACCGCACACTCACCCTACCTGCACCCTAACCCTAACTCACTTACCCACCCCTAACCCCAAGGTCCAACACTACCGCACACTCACCCTACCTGCACCCTAACCCTAACTCACTTAACCCACCCCTAAACCCACAGTCCCTCACTATCGCACACACACCCTACCTGCACCCTAACCCTAACTCACTTAACCCACCCCTAAACCCACAGTCCCTCACTATCGCACACTTACCTGTCCGCTCCCTAACACTAAATCCCTCACTCTATCGCACACTTACCGAGTCCGTCGGGTTCTCACCTTGTCGGTCATCTGCGTTGTCTGTCTTTTCGTCCCGTCGTTGTCGGGCATCTGAAGGTGACCCTATATATATATATATATATATATATATATATATATATATATATATATATATATATATATATATATTTGTTTTTCTGCTTTTTCCCGGTAAGGGGTCGCCACAGCGGGACTCCAGTCTGCTAATGATTGGCAGTAGATTTTTTTTTACGAAACGCCGAGGTGCCAGCTCGACACCCAACCTTCAACTAAGGCATGCCCATTTACGCATGCATGTCTTTCTAATGCTACCCAACAGTGGGGAGGACATGCAGACTCCACACAGAAGGCACTCCCAAGCCCAGCCAAGAATCGAATAGGAGAACCTCTTGCTGTGAGGTAACAACGCTACCGCCGTACCACCATGGCATAATATTTTATATATATATATATATATATATATATATATATATATATATATATATATATATATAAAGAAGGAAGCTTGAATCATTTTTGGTTTAGCAGGTATTCAGACTCAGAGGATAATGCATTCATTTACCCGAGGGTTTGGCTTGAGCTAGCCTTCACCTTCACTTTGTATTTAAGCAAAATTATATCTAAAGCCCATGCTTTTCTCAACTTTTTGCTCAGCCCTAGTAAGAGGGTGATTCTCCTTATATTAGACTTTGCTCTTGCTGTGTTTGTCATCTCATTAAACAAGCATATAAACTTCAAAGATACAAAGCAAAGCCTGCTTCTTTACAGCAGATTGTACTTGAAGAGAACCTGACTGCTGAAAATTGGCTAAGAACCTGAGGCGAAGGCATTTCCAGTTATGTCAAGAGCTTATTTGTTTAATTTACAAAATTGTAAATCTAGAACCGGTGCAAATCTCTTCACAATACCTTAAATCTGAAAACCTCAGCCATTACACTCTCATTGAGCAGCATCAGACCACGTGATTATGCTCCTCTCAATCTATTCTTCCTCTTGCACTTTTGTAATTAATCGCTGGGCCGCAACTTTGGAATCCCCTTCTTGGGGAAAGTAATATTTATGAAGCACTCCCAGATTTAGAAAAGCTTGCAGGGAATTGCTGTGTATGGATACTACCTGTAATTGTAGCAGGACACAATTTTGTACTTGTATTAAAGAATGTAGTGTTTCACCAGCACAGATGGGACCATATGGTGAAATGATGCAGGTATCTGTTAAGTTAAAGCGTTATCTTGTCAAAGGCCTTGCAAGCTCTCATTTGTCTTATAACATTTGCTTAAATCAGTAAGCATTATATTTTTGTGTTGCAGAGGGATGGAGCCCTGTTTGTCATCCAGGAGATCAAGGTTTAATGTGTGCCCTGGCACTGGAGGAGCCAGGCAGAGAGGCAGAGAGAGGGGTGAAAGGGCTTGCCTAGTCTGCTTGCCTCTCTCACAAGGGATGGAATGGGATATGGGTGTTTGGTGAGCACATGAGGTAGTACAATTTCTCCAATGGAGACTGTGAAAACCATCACCCACGTTTGATGAGGTTAAGGCATGACTGCTTGTTGGCAATGCTCTTTGCAGAAGTGAGGGATACCCAGTGTGTCAGCCCATTGTATAGCCTTTCACTTGCAAAAGCTGAGCATGCATTAGAGATGTAGATCTTAGGAAAAAACTTAAACAACTCCTGATGGCTGCCTAAATACTGGACCATCCTAGTTGACCCTTCCCTGGTGATGGGAGACAAAGGGCCCTGTTAGCTGGGAGGGGGATTGACAACTGGCAAGCTGCCAGGGAACAAATATTAAAATGAAAAAAAAATGCAATACGTTTCCATGTTATTATCTTGTAATTGAAATTATGTTTCTGTGTCTGACAAGGTCATGACTAAAAAAATGCCCATAGTAGTCTAGTCACTTACTTGTACAAGTAATAACTAAACCAATTAAAATGGTGAGTTTCTGTAGTTGTATTAAGGGACTGATTGCTAAGCATTTAGAATCATCTGTCTGCAGTGCATGCTGTTGCTGTGCCCCTTGGATACCCCCACAGTTTACAGCAGAACCTACTGTAACAACACTGGCAGACTCGATGAAGAAAACTAAACTGGGCCAAAGTATCTGTCTAATGATCAAATCCCTATAGATGCCACAGGTGCTGCAGTAGCAGCTCAGATGTTCTTGGTGGCATGAGACCCTACTTTATATAAGGTATTTTAATTGGATAATTATGCTGCCCCAAATCCCATTTCAGAAGCAACAGGAGTCCGACATTCATCCATACATAATGACACTGGTTTGTGAATTGTAGGCCAGGAATATGGAATTATAATTCTGCACAGTATGATTGTGCATATAAATAAATTCACATTACATGTGTGAATAGAAGAGTCACACCATCTCACAGATTCTCATAGTACACATCTGCATGTAACGTATATTTACAGGTTAATTCAGTTGTGCTTAGAATATGTTAAGATAAGCAGACATTGTAATATGAGGTTAATTATTTGAGGATTAACAATTTTGTTTCATTACTTGGCAACAAGCACTAAAAAATATTTAAATTCAGTAAAGTTCCTATTTTAGGCTTTTCTTGAATAGTTCCATGTTTATAGTAGAGATTAAAAGCTGTTCCAGTGGGAATTGGCAACATTCCTCATCCACCGGTCACCTTATTTCTTGGGACTTTGATCAGCAAAGGGAATCTATTCAGTGACCCTTGGATGAACAGCCACAAGGACGTGTCTTACCATGATACATTGTAAAATGTCCTTTGTCCTTTAAACCCTCTTAAGTTGTAACTGGAGTCTAGCGTATACATCTGCCAGTTGTGAATATGAAAGATAAACAGAGTGTGCAGCTGTCCTTTTGCCATATGCATTCCCTGCACCATTCGCTAATCAGTCACCAAACCGAAAAATGTGAAACTTGTCCCAGCTCCTATGAATATAGCAGTCCTGAACAGGTCTCAGAGATCTGAATCCTGGAATTCTGAGAACAAATGCTAAAATGTTATTGCAAACATACCCTGCACACTCTATAAATTATTCTTACCTCTAAGCTGCTACAATACAATGACAAGAACAATCACCATGTATTTTCCCATGTTTGGTCTTTAAATGTTGTAATCTGGAATTCTGTTTAGTCTTGCAATTTTGTAATCCAGAATTCTTATCTTTGTGCCGTAACTCATTTCCAGTTTCTAGGGGACTGGGAATGCTAACAAATTTCAGGTGGGGACACAGACAACAGAAATCAACATAAGCTTCAAATGGGAAGTAAAGACAGAGTTGCAGTACAGGCTGTACCAATACATTTAAGATGTGTATACAGAGAAGAGTGACATAGGTTGTAAACAAATTGTAAGATGGGTATACAAAATGTTTTATAGGCTGTAAACACTAACACACTTAAGATGAGTACAGTGAGAGGTAACAGAAGTTGTAAACTAGGAACACTAATTTAAGATGAGTACTTAGAAATGTTGCATAGGCTGTAAACTGGGAACATAAATTTAAACTGTGTACATAGGGATAGCTGAAAAAAAACTGCGGTGGTGGTGCTGCGGTAGTGTTGTCACCTCACAGTAAGACATTGTCCTGCTCGATTCTCAGCTAGAGCATCTTCTGTGTGGAGACGTGCGTGAATGGGTGTACCTTCGTTGAAGGTTGTGCATCAGGGCCGGCAACTCGACACGTAAAAATCTACTGCCGAAAGACACAAAAACAAAACATAGGGATAGCTGAGAGGATGCCATTTCCAGATATGTGCATGTGGAATGTAACTAGTTGCAGATGACTCCATGGGTTTGCATTCTTTGAGAGAAATGAGCAGTGCATCCTGCTTACAAAATGGAAACAGGAAGAAAATGAGAGAAAGATGATAACTCTACTGATAAAATGCCAGAGAATGTTAGATGTGGTTAGAAGCCACGCTCATGGTTGCCATTTTGTTGACATCAAAAGTTTATGGTTCCTCCTTCTCATATGCTGCTGTATATACATAGCATGAACTCAGTTGGCAAAACTATGCTTGGGACCTAGGTGCCTTCAGTTACATTTCCTTCCTTATACCATGCCGACACTGTCATCTTCCATATAGTAACTGACCTGCTGTATTTGTGGTTTGAACTCACTGATTGTTGTGGCACATATTTTTACTAGAACCACTGGGGGAGCTTATTCCATTGGCATGGGAGATGCTGCTTGATGCTTGTCATTATTAGCACTGGCCTTTAGCATAAGACTTCTTGCTTGTGTACTTGGTCTTCTAGCTATGAGCTCTAGACACAGGTTTTCAAGCATGTAGTGGTTTTATGTGGATGTAATGCCACTGTAGAAGAGGACAACTTTCTTGCTGTATGTCAGCTGTTGTGCACAAGGTAGAGTTTCACGTCACTGCTTACAAATTTATAACTGTCACTGTATCTCCCCATCTTAGTCTGACACAGGGCGAGGTTAAATGATAAAAGGGTGAGGTTAAATGATAAAAGGCTAATCAGAAATCTGATCCACATGGATGACAACACTAACATTTATATTACTGTGTATTATGTATGTCTCTGTGTATATCTATATATCTATAGATCTATATATCTATAGATATATATATATATCTATAGATATATATATATCTATAGATATATATATATCTATAGATATATATATCTATAGATATATATATCTATAGATATATATATCTATAGATATACACACGTGTGTGTGTGTGTGTGTGTGTGTGTGTGTGTGTGGGAGGGCATGTATGTATGCACATGCAATTATCTCTGTTTTAATTGAGACACCGCTATGAGTTGTTGCTCACATTTGTATATACTGGACTATATTCCTTCTGAACTATTGGAAAAATTACCTATTTATAGCAGCCCAAATATTAGTATTACTCTATTTTGTAAAAGTAGGAACATTTTTTTTCTTGGATCCTTAACTCCTGTTGATTTGTTAGTTAGTGTTTTAGTGTCATTTAACAATTTTCATAGTCACAAAAGAGTTTTGGTCCATTTCAGAAATATTAATATATCTATTCTTACAAGATTTCCAGTATTCATACTATCTTTGCTGCCTTTTGAAAAAAAAAGGGGAAAAAAACTCGTTTATACATCCTTGTTTTTTCTATTTTTTACATTACACTTATTTTGCTTAATTTTACCTTTATCTTTTATTTTATTAATTTCTTAAACTGGCTAACCCACTAAGCAATGGTAATTCTTTTCAAGGGTAACTCAGAAACATTGGTTAAATGACCTAATCTGAAATATACAGTTTGCAAATGGAGACCAAGAGACACAAACCTTACTTTAGTTATTAAAGAGGAGTTCTGTTCATGTTGCAAGAACTATTTATTTTCTTTTAAATAGTATTATAGTATTAAAAAATAAAAAAGAAAGAATGATTATTTAGAAGATTGCTCATAATCCAAAAATAAGTCACTTTTATACCTTAGCTTTTATTAATGCAGCTTATATATATTCAGATGACAAGAAAAATTCCTAAATACTGAGTCATATATATACTGACCTTCAAGAATGACATTACTTCTGCCCTACCATTCATCTGTTCAGAAAGCAGATTAAACAGTATCATGTCATTTTTATAACAATGACATAACATGAGACAAGTGAGTCATAGGATAACATTTCTCCTTGGGTATCAGAAAAAAAATGAAACATTAGAAGACAGAAATCAGAAAAAAACTACTAAATGTTACTCAATACTTTCATCAGATTTTGCTGAGGCATTAAAGTAATGCTAAAAAAATCTGTTTTGACATTTTAAGTTGAGATTTTCTTTTCTGCTTTTATTGGTGGATTATTTACATTTCTTTGAGGACCATACTAAGCATCTGTATTCACAAAGCTCTTTTGTTTATTTTATGCTGTACAATTTCTGTAGTCTGTTGCTTATCTGAAATAGTATGCTGGCAAGAAAGATATGTTATATATATTTTTTTCAAAAATGGAACTCCTTTCTGTTAATAAGAGCATTACTCATCTCAGGATTCAGAAGTGAATTGCAATGTTATTTAACACCCTCAATGAAACAGATGCCTTGATACTGATTGCTTCATAATTTCTATTCTATTTACTGCTCTGTGTAATCTCACAGAAACATCTTGCTCAAGATAAAGTATGTCATTACACTTTATCAGCCATTCAGAAAGCAGCATTTATAAACTGAAGCAATGGGACTGCAACTGCTTGGGCACAGGGTTAGAATTAAGCATGCAAGTAAAGTTGCTGTGAGTTTTTTTCATGTAAGTACAGAGTTGCGTATGCTGTGGTGCTAAACAAGACTGCTGTAAATCTAAATTATTGGGAGCAGGGAGATTATTCATTTTTTCCAATGTCTATGAAATTATGTGAGATGCTAGAATGGGTACTAAACCTTTGGTATAAAGTTCCATAAAGTATCAACTATAATAAATGCATCTTTTAAATGCATTTTTTACACTGGATGCGTTTCTATATAGTCATCACATCTGTAACCAATTGTGCTTTGGATTGTGGGCTTGATAGGAAAATTCCCATTCTCATCCAGACACGCCTCTTTTTATTTTTTAATAAACTACTAATTTCAGAGAAAAGTAAACTACATTTTTAAACAAGTAGCTGAATTTATAGGATAACTTATAAACCAGCATTGCACAAACTAAACAGTAGCAGGAAATGCTGTGAAATAGCTATAGCCTCTTGATATGAGTGTGACAAACTGCATGTGGAGAAATCCTTGAGGGTCAACCCTAAAGAGAGAGGCACTTGTGTCTACCAGGACTTATTCAGTTAATAATACAGATAATAAATAAAATAAATACATACAGACATGCATACATAAATAATTACTAAGCAAACACTAGGTATTTATGCTTGTGGATGGACAGATGTTTTGGCATTATTCTTTTTTCCTGTTTGCTCAAACAAGAAGTTAAACTGCTTATTTTAAGTTACATAATTGTGACTTTCTGTTTACAAGCACATTTTAATATCTACCGCCGCAAGTGCATATATATATTTTTTATGGTAAAGTTAATGGCGTTTACACGTGAACTACCTTTTGAATTCGTAGGACAGAGTGCTTTAAAACAAAATTAGATTGTTTTATTTTCTTGTGATTGCAAAATTATTTATTAGTGCATCCAAAGTTACAATAATGATATCCTTGTATTTCATTCTTTATTATCTTAGCATATAACTGCAAAATAGTGTAATGAAGGGATCTCATGACACAAGAGCTCTCGGCTGTGAGTGTGGTCTGTGAAAAGCAGGGATCTGTGCAGATAAAGTACATCTGTGAGAAAGCAAGCAAATGTATTACTTGTACGTTTGTAAAATTTTGATTTAATACCAAAGACTCTGTTTTGTTTCCAGTGTAATTTTTCTTTTCAGCTACATGCTTAGTTTTGTCTTGTAAAGTCAGCAAAAATGCAGAAAAGAAAAATAAATTATGGTTGTCAACTGGAATAATCAAAAAGTTCATCTTTGTAAAGCAGACAAGTATGAGCTGCTTGGTTAAAAATGGTGCAATATAGCAATAATTTTAACCTTTATTTTAGAGGTGCTGTGCGCTTTCTCTGCTGATTATAAGCTCTGCTGATAAGTTGATTTATTAACAGTATGGAAGATTGATCATTCAGAGCCATATCTATTTCTATACCTTGGACTTGTTTTTTATAGTAATTTATTTCCCTGCCTGCTGTAATAATAGGCCTTGAGTAATTCAGGACTCTAATTACATACTTGGGTGCAGAATAAGGCCCATGCTTTGCTGAGGATTTCTTCCAGTTTCTGGCATGATAATAAGGCTGCACGCAATGAAGAAAGCAGAAGGCTGTTTTATTTCACAGTGGTTATGGAATATATCATTTCCTCTTTTATTAATAGATTTAATCTCTGTAATAATACATATTGTAATGTGCAGACAGACTTGTCCTTCAGAGGTATAACTGGCAGATAAATAGGTCAAAACTTAAAAAAGGTACTTCTGCATACATCCTGTCAGACATTTAAGGGCAGATGATTAAAAACATGGACAGTAACATTTACTTGTAGAAGCCTCTGAAAATACAGTCATTATTTTACACTGTATGACGTTACTGACCTATTTTCTTGACGTTTAATGTTGATGTGATGGTGATGCATCAGTTATATATCTGATAAGCTGCTGGCACACTAAATCCTATGATTTGAGTTCTTTCTCTCTCTGTTGCAGTAGATCAGACATATAAGTGTTTGCAGATATTTCTAGCAGTACTTCTCCAGCATTGCTGACTGCTGATGTCACAATAGTGCCCTTAACAGTACTTAAAAGGCACCACAAACATGGGTTTTACTGTTTCCTGTGTTAGAAAAGAACTATTAGTAATAGTATTATTGGTCTTTGAAATTAAACAGTCAGGCTACTTCTTTTAACATCAGTCCTCCTTTCTGTTACTTTTGTATTTTTCTTTTTGTAACACTTCAGCAGTTTGTGTCTCAGTGGGAGGCAGATATTGTATCTGTAAATTAAAATAGTTATTACAGGTGTACAGTCGGACCAAATGGAAGCGACATTCACAGACAGGCACTGTGACATTATCATGTTTTACTGCAGATTGAAGGGCTGGCAGTGTGACATACCCACAGCTTCTACAAAGCTTAGCTGTCTTAAACTGGTAAGTTACAATTACTATAGCTTCACATATCACCACTGGTGACAACAGACTCTACCTTGAGACATGCACTTTGCATGCCTGTTCTGTCTTGTGCTTTCCTGCATTACTGTATTTATTGTGTCTGGGAAACTTTTATCCCCTAACAAAAAAGGAATGAAACAAAGAAGTCCAGCAAATCCTCATCCACTTCAATGACACCTTCATAAAGTCACAGAAACAAGAATCATAAAGAGTAACATGAAGCAAATAAGACGGGGAACCCGGAAAAAAGGAGACCTATCATAAAGAAGAAAATAGACTTTGAAAGGTATTGGCTGCAGAGGTCATTTAAGTATAAGACCACTATGAGACTTTCTGCCACAAGCAAGAACAGTACACATTACAATCCATGCATATCATGACAGTCACATTACATACTGTACTGACTTTCATCAGTGCTTCATACTTTTTAATTTTAATTAATTTTATTAATTGTATAGCAAATTCATCCTAGATTGCATCATGGCAAGTTCTTTTTTTTAAAGAGAAATGGCCAGTCTATAAACCTAGGCATAATTTCCTTTCCAGTCTTCTCAAATTCAGATGCTCCTTGTATCACCACTTCAACAGGTGCCACACACATGACCTGACCTGGTTTCATCTGGATAGTTGCGAGTCACCTGTTTATCAGGTGTGGAGGAACAGATGTCTACTGTTGAGATCTAAATCACTGATATTTCTGCTAAGGCTGCTTGCTAGAAAAGGAGGAAGTGATTGCAGACATATTTATACTAGACCAATTTGACAACTTAAATTTGTCCAGCGTAGGTGGTTTAGGAAAACACAGAGGTTTTTGGGCACTATCCCCTAAGTTTCCTCAACTAAACAGTTTCTGGTGATCATAAGGCTTGAAGGACAGTATGAAAGTGTCTTTGCTTTAACACCCCTGGAGGCTTCAAGCTTGGTACAGATAACATTTCTGGCGTGGCCATCAGTACTGTTGTATTTCCCACATCACTGTCATTACAGTAGAAACTAGGTCAACAGACTCTTTTTAATTCTTCTCTTCTGCAAGATGTTACATGAAAAAGAAGGATCTCTCAAAGCTTCAGAATTATCTTCTAAGTGGAAAAGAACTAGACCTTCATCTTCTTCTTCCACTAGAGAAAGAGGTTCTGCTTCTCTAACAGGCTATATGCATTCTGCTATGACCCTGACTCAGATGCCACTGCAGGTATGTCTTTGTAATCCCCAGAATCTTTTGCCTGGTTATACATACTTGATGTATTTGAGGATTTTCTCCTGATGCTTCTGCTGCTGTTTGACAACGGGACAGTGAAGGAGCAAGACTTGGGCCAAAATGTTTCCCTGTATTTGGAAAAGTTCCAGAGCCTACTCCTTGGATGGCCACCCAGAACACAGCAGACCTGTAAATCAATGTGTCATGAATTACTAGGCACCATTTTAATTCCCCTTTGCCAGCCCTCAAGAAGACAGGACATACCTACTTTCCATAAGAATATATCTGTGATTTTGTCTTAACTCACTTGTGGTTGATTTGATATCTTCTCAGACAAACTCCAGTTCTTGAATCCAAACTCCCAACCTTAAGGTAGGAAATCCAATGTATTAGAAAGGCTGAGAAGAGTTCCTTTGTAAGAGCTACCATGTACTCAGAACCTCAAATTATTTGGGCCACAGAATAAAATTTTGGTGGTCACACTGTAAAACTTCTGAGATCTAATCACCCAAGGAAGTGGCTCAAGCAACATTTGGAACAACTAGGAAATGTCATATGATGTGACTGACGAAACTGGCATAGCAACCATGGCAAACTTATGTTAGACTTCATGCTTGGCTCATGGTGACATTTTAAAAAGGGTCTTATGATAACAGACAACTCAAAATTTAAAATGTACTACTACAAATAAAAATAATGCATTCTTGAATATAGCACTAAATGCTCTAGAAATGTTCTACATAAGTTAGTGCATTGATCTGCAAGAGTTCTTTGACAAGATTTACCTACAATATAACCAAGTATTTAAAAGCATTTAAGTTGCTTCCAAGTTCAAGGGAAAAAAATCATGGACTAGAAAGCACCATGGAGATGTTTTTCTCAAATTATCATTGACCTATAGTAAGGTGGATCAAAATGTTTGTTATATCAAATTATTGTATAAGGGGAACATGTTGCTTTCTGTTGAAAATGCTTTGAAGTGGTTTAGCTTGGCTATTTTATTCTCAGTTAATGTAAGCAGTCCTTACGTAGTTCAGTGGACCTATTGCTTGTTTTTAGGTTTGTTTTTTGTTGCACACTGAAAATTTTAATAAAAATAAAGTTGGCTAAAAAAAATAAAGATCCCCAGTGCCTCATTTACTGAATGATAACTCTTTGGCAAAACAGTTTGGGAGATCGTAATGCAACTCTTCTTGGTGACCAGTATACATTACTAGTCCATTAGGTAGCATGGCAATTACCCCATTACTCAGTGTAAGTTATTCCTTAGAGGGAGCAACAACATCCATAGCCATATGCCTTCCTACTGATGTGTAAATTCTTTACTAAATTCACGCAAAAAGGACTGAAACCAGGAGCCAGCAGGAATAAATAGAATAATAGGTATACCGTTACTCCAAAACAAAGAGAATCCTTGATGTCAGAGTCCACACTTCTTTATTGCAACACAGTAAATGCAAGCTCTTTCGTCTCTATCGGTTCAGAGACTTTATCAAGATACAGAAAGAAACAGGAAACACCCCATATATAACCCTGACCCAATTAACACCTTAACAAATAATCACACAATTAATTTCCTTCACCTTCAACCTACAAGGCTTTTTTTAAAACTTCCCTAAAACAAAAATATATTATAATCAATAAAATAAAGTCTCAATGCAAGTTCAAGATGAGTTATAAAACACACATATAAATATAAATACACATACACAAGACCAAAACATCCCTAAGAATAAATACATACATACTAAAAATGTATTAAAAAAGTTCCATGATAGAAACATTCATATAAAAGGAAGAAAATGAATACACTTGAAAATCACTCACCTTTCAAGTGTCTTTAATTTAAAAAAACAAGCCAGGGAAAACATATAATTTAATCCTGGCCAAACAGTTGCATTAATTCTAAGTTGCCAGTATGCTTCCAACCTTTCTAACTGCAAAGGCCATGGACCCCCCCCCCCAGATCCCTTTTCAGCACATCATTAACAACAAACTTAAAAGAATGTCCCTCATTTTCCATACAATGCCTAGCTAAGGCATTCACTTTATTCTTCAGTCTAATGTCCCCAACATGCTCATAGATTCAATTCCTAAGTTTCTCAGTTTTGCCTACATAGAAACAGGGGCATTGCACACATAAAGCACAATAAACAGCCCTTTCTGATTGGCAAGTGCACTTGTCCCTGAAACTGAAGGTCTGCCCATTGATGGTTGCTGATGAAACCTCCATAATAAAACCACGTTGGTTACATATCCCACATTTTTTTCATGAGACCTTCACTAGGGTCACTTCTAGGGTTCTCGAGGAGGCTTTTCAAACATCTAGCCTTCCTATAGACCACCACTGGGGCATTACATTTCCTGACCTTGTCGCAAGAGGACAAAATCACCCAATTCTTGTGCAAGATATCAGAAATTAATATACTATCTGCACTAAATGTTGTAATAAATTCCGACTTAAAGTTTCTGTCAGCCCTAAAGTCGAACTCTCCCTCGGTGTTAGCACACAGTGCCATAACAGGGTCCCCTCATGTCTCTCAACCTGGAGACATCAAAAATCTGGACAAAGGCCCATGAAAAATAGGTACAAATCTGTACGCTGATTACCATAAAATATGCATACATAATTATGTAATCATGCCCACTCCAGTGGAATTGTGGGATACCAACTTTCAAACACAAACTGTGGAACAGACAACCAAAATATGTCCCCAGAGCCCAGACCCTGTAGTAAATGGTAACCATTTTTTTTGAAATGTGTAGCAGTGATGTTCACTGGGAAGGGAGATGATGATGAACCTTAGGATTTTGTTTTCGGTGGCTTGCAGTATGTGGGTTTTGTGTTAAAAGTAGGGCATTTAATGGTAGGCAATATTCTAACCTTAGCTAAAGAATATTCCAGTTTGCTTGGACCTCCTAAAGCCATTCTCCATGACCTACTGATCAGTGGCATAGCTAGAGTTTGTGCCCCCAGGGCTATCTGAGTTTGCTGTTATTCCCCCCTCACAAAATCATGATTGAATGAGCCCCCCCATACACAGCCCTCCCCCCCTGTAGCCGTTCTAATGTCCCATTACTTGGCTATTTCACCCCATTTACCATAAACACTGTAATGTGCACACTGCTTTACTTCTACAATGATTATTTGGATTTCATTTAAAACTTTTAACATTTTATAGCACAAACACTAATAGGCATCTGCTAAACAAAGCAGTACAGTCTCGCAATGAAAACAGACTTAGCATTAAAACTTCTGTGCCCCTGAAACTCCTTCATTGAAACACCATTGAAACCCACATTCAAAGAAAATGCATCTGGCCAGTATTGGATAAAGGTTACCTTTGGGCTGTTTTCAAATCATAGGCCCCTTGCACATGAAACATAAATGTGTTCTTTGATGTACCTTCCTGATTGTATTAAATTATATTCCTTGTATAGTACAGCACACTTGTTAGAGCGCATGTTAAATTTATTGTCTTGAACATTTATCCAGTAAGCAATGAAACAAAATGCATGAACCAGTAATGACAAAACTGCCCAGTTCAGAACATTTCCATCATAAAAGTCCACTCAAACTTCTACAATCCACCAGTCTCAGTAAATATGCACAATCTCTGCAGAAGTAAAAGTCATCTAAATAATTCCACATTAAAGAGATCTGTAACTAATGAAGGTTGCTGCTAGCAAACAACTTTATATTTCAGTGTTTCATCTACAAATAAAGTGCCTATTGCCCTTGAGGAATAAACTGACTTCTTCTTCTTTCGGCTTTTCCCGGTTAGGGGTCGCCACAGCGGATCACCTGTCTGCTCATGACTGGCAGTGGAGTTTTACAGTGTCGAGTTGCCAGCCTGGCGCCCAACCTTCCACAGAAATCACTCACTCACTCACTCACTCACTCACTCACTCACTCACTCACTCACTCACTCACTCACTCACTCACCCAGGGCCAATTTAGAGTGTCCAATCAACCTGCAGCATCTCTTTGGGATGTGGGAGGAAACCGGAGCACCCGGAGGAAACCCACGCAACCACAGGGAAGACATGCAGACTCCGTACAGAAGGTACCCCAGCCAAGGTTCTAACCAGAGAACCTCTTGCTGTGAGGCGGAAATGCTAACCACTGCACCACCGTGGCCCCCCTCTTGAGGAATAAACTGACTGCTATGTTAAAAACATTATAATTTGCTAGTAATATTGCAGTAGGGAATGTTTGCCAAACTGATAACAGGTTCATAGTTACTTGGTATCTCTGCCAAATAGGACATTCATAGGACTGTAGCATCCACCCCCTTTAAATGTGCAACACAGTATCAGAATCCATCTACATACTGTGGGAGTAGAACCCACAGCCTTCTGCATTGAAAGCAAGTATTCGACCTATTGTGCTACTAAAACAAACAGACTTGGTATAAGCAGCACTAAACTTCTCTCCCCCCCCGAAGAACTGTGCAGCACAAGAACTCTAGAAAAAGCCAACATTTATTGGGGGGGGGGGGCAAAGGCCCAAAACCAGGGACACATTTTAAACATTGCTTGTATAATTTTAGAAAGTTGCTAGAATAAAATGTTTTGTGTTGCCATGCATTTCCTGAATGTTAAGAAGACAAACTTAGATGGCTATCATTTAGTGAATTCAGTTCTCACTGCTTTACCAGAAAAACGCAAATTTTAAGAATAACAGACCAAAAGTATGGGCTAAACATTCCAGGACTGAAAGTGGTGGTTTGGGTAGAGAATTATTGCTACCTGTACCTAAGGTACAGGGTTTGAGTCTACCTACCAGTTATATATAACTGGGGCATTTCACACACACACACACACACACACACACACACACACACACACACACACACACACACACACACACACACCTCAAAGTGTCTCTGTGTTCTCTCAAAGTTAAGCAAAAGCACACCTCTCTCTGTATTCTCTCAAAGTTAAGCAAAAGTACCCCCCCTCTCAAAGTGTCTGTCAAAAAGCACACTTCTCTCCTGTCTGTCAAAAAGCACACCTCTCTCTCTCTCTCTCTCTCTCTCTCTCTCTCTCTCTCTCTCTCTCTCTCTCAGTGTCTGTCTGTTTGCTGCCTTGAACAAGAAGCAAGTACATTAACTTACGAGGAAAGACATACTTGCGAGCAAACGTGAAACAGCCATTGTTACCAGGCAGGCAGGCTTTCAATTAAATCAAAACAGCAGCCTTATTTAACTGCAATAAATAAATGCATTCAATTAAAGCAAAACATCCATACTTACAAGTGATAAAATGCAAACTTGAATCTGCGATAAATAAATGCAAACTTGAAACTGCCACCAATGTAAAATACAGCTGCACATATCAGGCAGCAATTAAATTTAAAGCAAAACAGCCTTACGAGTGGTAAATGCAAACTTGAAACTGCCGCCAATGTAAAATACCGCAGCACATACCAGGCAGGAATTAAATTGAAACATAACATACCAGACTTGCGAGTGAGCAATAAATGCAATCAAATAGCACATTACTAAAGCTGCCATACTAGTAAATCAATACCGGACTTGTGAGTGAGCAATAAATGCAAACTTGTGAGCGAATAAACTTGTCACTAGGCAGAAATTAAAGCAACACAGCTGCAATAGTAGTAGATCAACTTACGAGAGATAAATGCAAACTTGAAACAGGCACCACCTGCCACTGTAAAGAACAACATACCGGACTTGCAAGCGAGCAATACAAATGCCGCTGTAGTAAATTCAACAGCACATTACCAGTGCAAAATACAGCAGCACATACTGGGTAATGGAATTAAATTAAGCAAAACATACCGGACTTGCGAGCGAGCAATAAATGCAAACTTATCAAATACAGCACCAGGCAGGAATATATATACATCACATACCGGAACTAGTTACCAATGTAAAATACAGCAGCAGCAGTAGCGGTACCAGGTAGGAAGGAATTAAATTAAGCAAAACAGCCACCATAGTCTTTTCTTTTGCCTTAAGGTTGGTCTGTCCCTTTGTCCCTCGTGAAGCTGACGTCATTGCACTCTGCAGGTGATGACTAAAAAAAAAAAAAAAAACTTAAAGCTGGGAAATTCAGAAATTTCGGGTCTATGCAGGAAATCGTGGCACCCCAATATTTTGCCCTCAAAGCCGGCATTTACCGAGAAATTTGGTATGGTTGAGAGGTATGGGTCTCCTATATTTCCAATAACCATTTCCGATGTATCATTAATTTCCCCATTCCCTACTTGGGATAAGATATCCTTGAAATGATCCCTTTCCCTTTTGTTAATAACCTCAATCATTACCTCATGGACCAATAATGGGGGATAACCTCTCCTCAAAAACATGTCCCTCAAAACATCACATTCATTCAAGAATGATTCAAAAAGGGACACCATGTGGGCTGCCCTCACAAACTGTCCCTTAATGACCACTTTTTTGTGCTTGAAAGGATGTGGACTGCTGAAGTATAACAGACTATTCGAATAGGACTCTTTTCTAAATATTTCTGCAGCAAAGGACTGGGAACTCATGTCTTTGAATAATTTCACAACCAAGTATGAAATTTCATTCCTTTCAACAGTATGTGTGAACTTCAAAAAGGGGATAAAACTATTAATGTAAGATTACAAATCAGATGTTAGGTCAAAGTGGCCATCCCAGAAGATAAAAATAACATCCAGGTATAATCCCAGAAGATAAAATTATCATCCAGGTTTCGGACATACAGTTTATGATAAGAAAAAAATGGGGACTTGTATAAGAATTTCTTCTCCCATTCAGTCATGACAATGTTAGCAAATAAGCCCCCACACAGTGAACCCATGGCCACACCATCAGTTTGAAGGTAAAATTCATTCATAAATTAAAATACAATTGTTCAATGCAAGCTCAAAAAGTTGTTCATACACATTAATTCTGTACTGAGGCACACCTTTAGATAGCATAAAATCACAGGCCCACTCTAAACCAATGTCTTGGGGTATCACCGTGTAGAGGTCTTTCACATCCACAGTGATAAACACACCTGATATACTGATTCACAAAAATCAAGGTTGTTAATTCTATCCAAAAAAATCCCAAGAGTCCCTACACATGTAATTCTCATCTTTTAACAAGGATTTCAGCTTAATATCCAACAATTTGGCTATCTGGTATGTAATGGACCCCTGCCCGTCCACGATAGGCCGCATTGGGGGATTACTCAAACTCTTGTGGATTTTAATCAAGCAAACAATGGTGGGGATTCTTGGGTGCATCATTGATTATAATATATTTTTGTTTTAGGGAAGTTTTAAAAAAAGTCTTGTAGATTGAAGGCAAAGGAAATTAATTGTGTGATTATTTGTTAAGGTGATAATTGGGTCAGGGTTATATATGGGGTGTTTCCTGTTTCTTTCTGTATCTTAAAGTCTCTGAACTGACAGAGACAAAAGTGCTTGCATTTACTGTGTTGCAAGAAAGAAGTGTGGACTCTGACATCAAGGATTCTCTTTGTTTTGGAGTAATTGTATACCTATTCCTTTATTTATTCCTGCTGGCTCCTGGTTTCAGTCCTTTTTGTGTGGATTTAGTATATTTCATTGGTGTTGTGGTTTTTAGATTCTTTACTAGTCAAAGACTTCTTTCCTACCCAAGATACACTTGGATGGCATTAGGTGACAGCTGGAGGGATTCCAAAACCCATAATAGTCATTACTATTTTCATTTAATATTTACTTCATGTTGATGCATACAGTGCTTATACAGCAAAGCTCATAATCTGCCAATCAGAAATCAGTCACACAGTTCTGAAATCCACTAAAAAGAATTATGTAAGGAAAAAAACAACAAAATAATGATGATGCAGTGATTAGTAATGCTGCCTCATAGATCTTGGTTTCCCTGTTTGGTTCCTGACTGGGGTGACATCTGAGCAAAAAGTTAATATCTTCCCTGTATTCATGCAGTCCCTCATTTACTTCATTCCAGTAGGTGACATGGCAATTTTTCCAAATTGCCCATAGGTGTGTGTGTGTGTGTGTGTGTGTGTGTGTGTGTGTGTGTGTGTGTGTGTGTGTGTGTGTGTGTGTGTGTGAGAGCATCGTACTGGAATATTGTAGTGTTTAGGACTGGTTCACTTGTTTTGTGCCTGTTGCTCGGCAGGATAAATTATGGCTACTTAAACCTATGAATAGAATGATGTGAGAATTAAAAAAATGAATGATAATACAGGCCATAAAATAATTATGCAAAAATTTGACACAGCTTAGATAATTTGTATCTGTCTCTTTTCTCTCTCTCTCTCTCTCTCTATGTTCACTTCAATTCACTGAACTTTCAATTCACTGACTTTCATTTCACTGACACCATTTCACTGAAATTCATTTCACTGAAACTTCATTTCACTGACAAGTATTATTACAAAGTAAATGGAATATGCCCCCTTCCCCACTGTAGTGCGACCCTGGAGTTAGAATATATAGTTAGGGGGGTGTGGGGGGCAGAGCCCCCCACATCAGGGGGTGTGGGGGGCGCAGCCCCCCACTTACTTTTCATTTACTAAGCAATATTATATCAAAACCTAAGAATATCATATGAAATGAAGTGGGGGGCTGCACCCCCCACACCCCCTAACTATATATTCTAACTCCAGGGTCGCACTACAGTGGGGAAGGGGGCATATTCCATTTTATTGCTAATAATAGTTGTCAGTGAAATGAAGTTTCAGTGAAATGAAGTTTCAGTGAAATGAAAGTCAGTGAATTGAAAGTTCAGTGAATTGAAGTGAACCCATATATATATATATATATATATATATATATATATATATATATATATATATCTTAAATTTGTTAATTGATTATACCATCTATGCCATAGTCCTTAATCATGAGAGACCCAAGGTGCGCTCAGCTCCATATAGAGGTCAATACACAGTAATGTATGAATTCACAATAAATATAATAATCTATCATTTCACAACAATTCATGCACTTATGTATGGTTTGTACAGTATACATGTTAGGATATGTTCAGCAAATTCTTTGAGTAGCTTATAAAAAGAAAACAATCTCATTTTAAGAAAATTTTGACATGAATTCCTGTTTGCAAACTGCATCACAGAAAAACATTTTTTTCAAAGATCATGGGGATGGCAATTCCTGATGCTATTATTGAATACCACATGTATGAGCAAAGCAAGTTTGAAAAACATCTTGGAGATATATTTAACTGATAGCTTTGAATAATTATGACACTATCCATTAGGTACTTAAAGCCCTATCTGTAGCATACTTAGTGGTTGGAAAGGGATTAAAAGTGGAGCTTTGGAGGATTTTAGTCTCCCGGGGGTATGCCATGACATGATACAAAGGTAGAAATGATAGGAGGACAACCATTTTGCAGTAGAAAGAAGACAAGACGAAGAGTATAGTAAAAAAGTCTGCTGTGATATCATACCCATATGTGCAAGCTGAGGTGGTATGTAGTACTGGATGCCCTGGGTACGAATCCTGTTATTTGATTTTAGACAGGCTAAAGTCTGTCCATATCGGGTGCCATAAATTATCAAAAGAAAAACTTTCACAAATTAGAAGGTGGACCACGAGGGTCTATATTATAACATACAACAAACATACACACAACACAAGCACACCAAAATAAATAATCCACACACACATACTTCACAAAACCCTACACTAAACTATACATACACCACTAGCTATCCACTTACCTTAAGCCAACCCTAACCCTAATGTCCGTCACTATCGCACACTCACCTTACATGCTCCCTAACTCGCCTACCCCACCCTAACACTCACGTCCACACAATCGCACACTTACCTGACCCGTGCCCTAACTCACCTAACCCGTGCTCAGTCGCACACTCACCTTCATCCGCACTCTTACCTTAACCCGGTCCGTAACCTTCGCTCCACAGTCGAGGAAATAGCGAAGCTGCAGAAACGGCCCACCGAATACTTTCCCTAGGAAAGTATTCGGTGTTCTGCAGCTTCGCTATTTCCAGCGTTCGCTCTACTGGGTTCAATATTATAACATTCGAAGTTGTAAGACTTCGATGTTATAATATAGACCCGACCATGATTGCCTTTGGCACATCTGCTGTTGAGAAGGAGATAAGATCCGGTTTACTATGAACTTTTTTAGGTCTTCTTTGACTTATCAAATTTGGTCTCAAAGAAGCCTGACCTACCATCCATACTATCCCATTCCCTCTGCTGGCCATGATAGTGACTCATGATGCAAATACAATTTTAAAGCTTTTACAGGAATTTGCACCCTCTCACATATCTCAATAATGTGGTGAGCTCTGCCCCTATACCCCAAATCTCTAATAATACCCCCTCTGAAGTCTCTGCCTTCTTTGAGACTTTCAGCCAGTCAAGAGTCTTATTAAAATGTAACCAGGACAATGAGCTATGCAGACCCAGACATTCTCTCAAAAAAAATTCCTGTAGCACAGAGGTTAAATGAGCAAGTAGGAGGCAGCTCTGTAACTCACTAGCAGCCAGCATCTGCAAAAATCAGATTTTTTTCCAGCAAACAAGTCAGTTAGGTAAAACAGGCAGTAGTAATGACACTCTGCTATCAGCATGCACACAGTTCTAAATAGGCTGGCACAGTCTTCATTGAAATTCCAGGCCTGTCAGTAAGGTCTTATTAAACCGGTAAAACCATAGTTGGGGCAGGAAGCAAACAAAGCCCAACCACACCGTGCAAGTGCTCTTATAGCGCATATGTAAGACTGAGAACCACCAAACATTAGCTGTAATTCACAAGAATATCACCTGTGTGGAAATTAGAACTTCTGCTGGCAAGTAAATCAATTACCAAGGTAAAAAGGTAGCTACACTAACATCACTGTCTCAGTATCCTGGCTGGTTGCCTCCATTCATCTAGTACACCTGATCTATAATTCCCCATACTTCCCCCACAAGCCCTAACCACTGTTTAATAACCCTTGCTGCCTTCCCTTTATTACTTTGTCTCCTTCCCATCCTCTTCGTCATGCATCTCACTCCTCTCTTCACCTCTTGTTAGTCATCTCTACTTTGCTCTGTCCACATAATATGCATCTCTCCATACCTTTCAAATGCTTACAGCAAGAGATCTGGACGAAGCCATAAATAGTGGGGGACAAAGGACCAAAAATAGGAACAATTTTTAAATATTACTCTTAGAAAGTTAGAAAGTTGATAGAAAGACTAGTCTTGCATTAGCGTTAATTTTCTATGAAGTTTGAAAGTCAAATGTCTGTCATTATTTTCTGACCTCAATCCTCAATAATTTGGCAATAAACCAAAATGTTATGAGGAACAGGCCAAAAATGAGGGAAAATGTGGGCATTCTGCTAAAATATGGACAGTTGAAAGGTATGCCCCACTGCCCTGCTCCTTTCCCTCTCTATTCCTATTCTCTGCCTGAATGCTTCTTCCTGCCCTCTTTCTTTCCCACTGCTGTTGCCTTTTTCATGGCCATTTCATTCTCAGCCTGTATGTCATCACTTGTTACTGCTCTCTGTTTTTGTTGCTACATGTTTGCTTATTTTCCCCTGTAATCTTCCATGTTGCCTCTCCCACTTTCTCTTCACTCTCCTTTCTGCTTCTTCACTTGCTGTACTCTTCTGATGGCCACAGCCCATGACCTCTGAGTCTTTGCCTTTTCTCACCTACCTTCTCCCTTGACATACTCTCTCTGGATCACCTGTTGCCATCCCATGTTCAGCCTGCCACTGCTCACATAATTATTCAACAAACAACCAGCTCTGTTAGCTATTCTCCATGAAGCTCTCTCACTATCCTGCTGACCCTCTGCATCCTCAGCTACCCCAAACTCCATTAACAAAACCTTCTCCTCACACCACCAACACATCTGCTTCTTCCCCGTATTCTCTCCCATATTCCACTCTATAGTGTTTCCTTCATCTTGTCCCACTCCAAGGTTTCCTATTTGTTTTTTCCAGGTATTTTTACTGACTAACATAGCAAATGTTAGACAAACAGGTAGTTCAGTTGCAGGGGGCATGGAATTTTAACTTGACACTTTAAATAAATCTGACCCAGGCTGAAACAATAAAAAAAATGACCAGTAGTTTATTTTGTCTCAACAGGGTGGCCTACGTGTACTCCTCTTCAAATGTAGAGGCCTTTAAGCAGCATATAAGCAATTGACAGCTAATTTTCTCAGATAAGGTTGCTTTTTGCCTTAAACCATGTTTAGAAGCTAACCATTTCAAGTGTTCAAATGGATTAAATATGCAAAGTCTAAAAATGTAAGTTACTGTACAGTCAGCTAGTATACCATACATCAGAATATGAGTTGCATAGCAAGAATTGATGCGGTTATAAATTAATGTATTTAAACCATAGAGGCAATTTGCCAACATGTCATTAACTCAAGAATTGTCAAACTTTAGCTCATTAAAATTAGACAAATGTAGTTTTAGCTGAAGTTGTTGAACCACCAAGCTCACAGTTTGTGGCCTTCCTACTGGTCTCTCAAAGAATCTTCCAACAATGAATTTTGGTCAAACAAACTTTCAGACTCTGAAGTCAGTGTGTACCTTTATGTACTGTGTGTGTATATGTTACTTGAACCACAGACATATACCATGATTGGTAATTGTTCATATAGGTAAGTAACTCAATGTGCAGAAAAATCAGTGATAAAAACATTGATCTGCATGTTGACACTTATCTGGATCGACACCAGCAACTCTTGACAGTAAACTAAAAAAGAAAAGCAATCAGTCCCTTTTTCTAATCAGTCAAAGAAAAATAACATCAAACATACTTTGTTTGAATACTGATTCTGTTAGGGAAAGGGTTTTTCATAAGGCAATGAATAAAATTTGGGTTAGGACTAGGGGTAGGGTTGGGGTTAGGATTAACACATATGAGTAAGGCTGGGTAGGAGCTCTCCTCATACTACTTAGTCATACTTGTTAACCCTAACTCTGCCTCTGCCCCTAACAATCAAACGATTGATCACCTCAGCACTCGACAAAGAGTGTTACCCACAAAAAAAAAAAAAACAAAAACAAAAAAATGCCAGCACACTTTATTGATGAAGGAACCAGTCAATGACCTTAACTCTTAGCATCTATTACATTTATAATTTAAGAGCACTGTACAAGTCCTGTAAAACCACTCTATTCAATAATGAACAACCAGGCAGTCAACTAATATGCTTATGACTGGTATATGTAACGGGATGGGGCAAGGGAAACAAGGATTTTTTTATTGTCTTTCTCTTCCTTGTGCCTGCCAGTTATCAGTTTACCTGTTATTTGACTTGTACATTTGTTCTTCACCAGAGACAGATGGTCATGGGAGGTCCTCAGCAAGCCAGCTAGTGATGGTATTTGCTGGCCCTATCACTCTAATCACTCTGTAGCATTCTGATGTGAGCTGTCCATACAAGCCTCCACTCATGCAGCAATCATTGAATACCATGTGCTACGGTAGTAGTAGATGGAGGCATATGCTCTAGTCCTTCACACTGCTGCTGCTATGACACCCAGTCTCTACTGGGTGTTAGTACTGTAGTGGATGAAGTTGCCTTCCCCATATGATGATGAACCAACATCATACCACTCACTGTATTTTTCCTCTGCAAATCCCCCTAAATCTTGGCTTGCTGCTAATCAATCTGTGGTTATTTAGATCACAGTGAGGTCTTCACCCTCTACACTGTGGAATCAGCAAAGAGGATCTTCAAAGAATGAGTGTATAACAACTACTCCACCTTCAACTGTGCCAGAATTTGAGCTACATGACATAGAGCTATAAAGTCCTGACTATGCTATAGATGAAGTCAATTTGATTAGCATCTGCGGTACCTGTAGGCTCTGGCCAGGGAGGATTGGATTGAGTGACCATTGTTGTCTCACCCATTCTGTGGTAATGGATGTGGCTATGACTATCCACAAGTATAATACCTAGCAGGACTATTATGTGTTATACCCAGTGGATGAGTCTGCTGTCCCCGTGCTGTCAAAGTGTAAATGCACTAAAAGTTGAGGGGACCTCAGCATGTGGAGGTGTGCTTTCCCTTGGGAGATGGCAATAATGGAGCTTGGAGGAGCTAATGGGGAGAGGGGGTGTTCTCACAGGGAGATGGTAGGCCACTTCCCCCAAGAACAGCAAGCTGGCTCACTCCTTGCCATTTGACTCTCTATGGGGAATGGAGGACCAGTCATGATTTCCAGGCAGTAACAAATGGGCCTTAGAGCTCTTGCCTTGCCCAAAAATTCTCAGATTGTGTCCTTACTAAATTAATGTGCTAGTTGGGTACAGACAGAGGAGTCATCAGATGAGCTTCTGTGGAGGATCAAAACAAAAACTATGCCAGATCCTGATTTTATTTGCATTGGGATTATGACAAATTGGGTATTCATATGAGAAGGAAAGGAAGAACACGGGAAATAAGGGCAAAGGTGATCCTGGATAGGGCTGAATGGGTGGTAAGAATGTAAAGAGTCTTCTGCTCTGATGTCCTTGAACATTGACTGCTGTAAGCTGGAAAGGCAGAATCCTAACAGTTTGTCCTCACATTTAATATTTTTACTGTTTCAGTAAGACTAATGCTGCTGCACTAGAAGTCCTTCTACAGACTGTACCATCTTATTGGGTTAGTAATTGATCACTATTCAGGGGTGTGACGATGTGGGGTGTTGCTGTCTGTGCCAGGAAGAGTGGTGCAGTGCATGTGTAAATTATGCCAGCATGGTTAGCTGAAGTTTTTTAAATAATTTTGTGTAATTTGACTCGCAATGACTTGTGCAGATGTTTGTGTTCAGAATGTATCAACAGTGTTATTATAACTGATTAAATATTTATGTTTAAACAAAAAATTCTGGAAGGGAAGAGTAGAAGTTTTTAAAATTGTTCTATAGTTTTCAGATACTCCAACAGATCTTAGCAAAGCTCTGAGTGTGTATTGTACCAGAGTCAGGTGATCAAATGTGATGTCATTCAATAACCAGCACTGAGAGGATGGAACTCTCACAGCAGTTTGTTTTGTTTTTTTTTTTTTTTTTTTGGAACCTGATATAAAGATCTATGACAGTTATCACAGTTAATTCATTTCAGTTAGAA
The DNA here is from genome assembly GCF_019279795.1 of Protopterus annectens. Taxonomy (NCBI): domain Eukaryota; kingdom Metazoa; phylum Chordata; order Ceratodontiformes; family Protopteridae; genus Protopterus; species Protopterus annectens. The sequence continues at coordinate 1,025,284,208 of NC_056743.1, forward strand.
GCTCATCACCTTGCCTTGTAGAAATAAGGATCTCAGCATCTTATCTTGCCTTGCTGTATTCATTAAGTTAGCTAGGGAACATTTATTCTTTAGACAGTCAGGAAACTCAGTGATATTAGCTAAGTATTGTTTTTCAGCATCTGTGTGAATCTGTCCAACTGTATAATTTTTATTTCTCCTGTGAATGAAACTCTGGTGTTTATTGTACTTAGATATTTAGTATTCTCATGTTTTCAATTTTAATTTTTATTATTAACTATGTTTATATCTTTCATTGTGACTGGACTTTTAGAGAATACTTTTAACATCTTGAGTGTACTTGTGCTTATTTTATTGATGCCATGGCCACTCCGAAAAGCCTTGCTCCTTTGTTTACAATCTACCATTTATATTAGTATTGATTTTACTCAGTATAATTGGATACCCTTGTAAAAGCCTGAGAGTGGCTGACTGGTGGCAGAGTAGTTACCTTATAGTCTGGGTAGAAGGGAGCACAAGTGGTTACCTTATATTCTGAGTAGGAGGCACAGCTAGTAAATCTGTGCCAGCCTTAACCAGAAGTGTGTGTGTGTGGTGTGTGTGTGGTGTGTGTGAAAATCAAATACCCAGGTGGGGTGTGTCAGCCACTTGGAACTGGGACACAGTACTCCAAGGTGAGTCTTGTTTGGGATCTGGAGAGACAGATAGTCCAGTCCCAGATCTGGAACATGTTCCCTGTGTGCTCCTGGGGGAATTGTACTTGATGCAGAGAGCTGCATTTGAAAATACTGTGTAAATCCAGTCCTGTTTTTAGTGACTTTTTCTCACCAGTGTCAGTGGTGAAGATTCAGGTTCCTTGATTACTAGCTCGGGGTAAATAGAGGCCGTCTCAAGGGGTGTAAGTTAAGTTACATCAAAAGAAGAGGTTATTTAGAGTTCATGCCAATCAAGTTCTTTGAGTGAAATACAGTGATATTTACTCCACTCAGCATTAGTTATGAATTTGACTACTCTGCATTATTTTGCCTCTAACTTTCTAACCATTTAACAGTCAGAGAGACTGAGCAAAATGGAACAAAACATAGGCTTGATCAGTGGTAGTGCAGAGAAAGTTTTCTGTCTGGATTTTTCATTTGGGAAGTTTCTGATTCTGTAGATACATCTCAATTACTGTTTAGCCTTTTTGATGTTACAGTTATTCTTATCTTCTAACATGACTTCATGGTCAGAAAGAACCCTGAATGGTTTACAGCATCTGTCATTTCAATATTAAAGACATTTACAGAAGTTACAAAGATAGTAGGATGGTGGATTGCCATGTCTAAGATTTTTCATAGTGAATATCATCAGTTTAGTTTTACTTGTTTAGCAGAAGGTGGTAGGCTTTAGGTTTGTCTTCTATGTGGCTGACACTTGCCTGTAGCTTAGTTTGTACTTCAGGAGCCTGTAAAACTGAATTATATATAACAATGTGTAAGTGTATAACACTGGCTTCAGATTATCATGTTTCCACAGTTGATTAAAGAATGTTCAAAGAAGCTGTGGACTGAACTCTGAACCCTCTGCACCTCTGTAATCACAAATGGAAAGGATACAGTCTTCCTATCTGATAATCCGTATTCTGCCACAGCGATAAGCAAGGAGCCAATCTAAGCATTGCCGTTCAATTTCTAGTTGTGACAACATAGTATGCAATAAGAAATGGTTTAGGGTATCGAATATTTTTGAAAAAAAATCCTAAAATATTTTGTCAGACATACTTCTGTGTTTTAGTTCTTTTGGAGTATATGTAATCAGTGACTGCAAACAGTGAATTTTCTGCTCTATATCTTAGTCCAAAAGTAAAAAAGTCACATAGATAAACCAATTGGTGAAAACTACAAGAAAAACCTAGCCAATTTAGAGCTTTCACTGTGTGATACCTTAAACCTCCTGTAATAGAGGCCCATGGGATATATGAAAATGACCCATTAAGGACATCAAGTGTTTCAGCTATATAACTTCTGAATGTCCACAGCTAGTGGTGTTTGGCTTTGCTGGCCTGAATTTGTCCATAAAAACTTAAAAAGGAAAAAGTCATGGACATTCAGAAGCCATATAGCTGAAACATTAGATGTCCTTAACAGGTCATTTGCATATATCTCATGGGCCTCTGTTACAAGAGGTTTAAGGTATCACACAGTGAAAACTGTAGCTTGGCTGTGTCTTAAACAGTACTGTGCTAGTCTGTGAGGAATCCATCAGTGTGCATAAAGCATGATAATTGTGTGGGCACTGTCTTCTGCATGACCATACCAGGGTGCATAGGACAGAAGAATGTCAGCAGTGAGTGTATGACATAAATCTAAACATAATTTAATCTAGTATCTTTTTATTTATTTTTTTATTTAACATTTGTTGACCGGGAAAGTCCGACTAGGTTCCACAGATCCTGTTTTCAGTGGAGGCCCGGGGAGAAATGCTCCAGAAGCATGTCTTCTCTTATAATTCTAGAGCTGTGATTGTACAGTCAGTCATACTATACTGAACTCAAAAGTGAAATTTCAACCATAAAAAAATAAGCATTAGTTTATGTGAATGGAAACTGACGCTATGACACAAAATAAAAATGACAGAAAAAAATAAACTTCCTCAATCTCCACACCTCTTTAACTTAAGGCCACACTACCTCAGAGGTAGAGGAATTTTTTTACATACTAAAATTGCGTTTGAATATAGGCACACAATTAATTTAATAATTTGTTTCCTTTCATATCTATATCCGTAATTACACTCTCATATCTATTAATTGTAGAAGATTCAAAAGGATGATGTCCTTGATAAGAACTGCTGAACCAATGGTACATTTGTATGTTCTTGGTCTACCTCTATTGAGCTGAGGGATGGAGCGCTGACTGTAAACCAATCAAATGAGGGTCCTTCAGTGACTCTGGCACTAGATAAACCAGACAAGGGGGGAGTGAAGGGTTATGACATGCTTGTCTCTTCCTGTTGGGGGGGTTGGCTAGGGAGGGCTGCAAGCACTTGGAAGTACATGAGACAATGTGATTTCTACAGTGTAGACCACAGAAACCACTGTTAAGTGCTTTGGGGGAAGAGACAGGTCTGCTTGTAGGAAATGCTCCTTGTAGAAGTGAAGGGAATATTTCTATGATCAGCTCATTGCATGTCTTCTCCCTCATGCTATGCCAGGTATCTGTATGCAGTATGATTTAAACCAGAAAATCTGAAACCCACTGATGACTCCCTGAATGGTAGCCTCTCCCAGATGACCCTCACCCTGTTGATTGGGGAACAAATTGGCTGACTCACAGACAACAGAGGCAAAGAGAGCACCAAAAAAACTTATGTGTTTTTGATTATTTTTATTTATTTATTTAGGTTTGTTGATTGGGTTGTCAGTGGACTGATCATTTCTGGATCTATTTCAGCTATAGACTGAAAGTTACAGCAGGAAAAGGAAAAAGCTATATAAAACTAGAGCAGTGAAAGCAAAAGTACTGTGTGGTAAGCTATTGAGATTATAATTCTACAGAGCTAATGACAAATGAACCAATAGGATGCTTAGCATGCACAGAGCTGCAAAGTCTAAGTTGGATTCACAAATATAAAACTGCATTAAATATTCTGCTCTTTCTTGTACAGAGAGCCACTTGGCATGGTGGGGTGATAAAGTGATGTTCATTTTTAGGATAGAGTAGCCTTATTCTTTAGATTTTGTTAGCAAGGGTTTGAAAGTCTTTGAGGTTCCTTGAGGAAGAATAAACCTGTAAAGGTAAAGTGTATTATCATTGCTGGAGCCTTCCTATGTCATGACAAAGTGCTCTTCAAACTATCTGGAGATATACAGAGCTGAGTATATTTTTTCTGGCACTTCAGAGTTATGTACTGGTAATTGTTGTTTGACTAATTTTGTATCATTGCTGGCTGACTTCAGAGTTGTGCAGTGTTATTTTTGCTTCACTGTATAGTTTTTCAGATCTCTGCTGAAGGTGTTTTTCCCTCCTCCCCCTATTTCTCTGTGTCTTAAGTTGATATAACTGGTTTTACATCCTGTGTGTTATCTGACCATCTCAAGGATTACTTGCATACAATTAGACCCTCTTAGTAAAAGTCTGCATATCATTGCTGGAGCCTTCTTGTGTCCTGACAGAGTGCTCTTCAAACTCTCTGGAGATATACAGAGCTGAGTATATTTTTCTGGCACTTCAGAGTTGTGTACTGGTAATTGTTGTTTGACTAATTTTATATCATTGCTGGCTGAATTGTTTAAATTTGGAGGCTTTTGCAGTTGCCCGCCCCCACTGTAGATTTGATCTGGGACACTCCCCCCCAGTCCTATCTCTTTACCTCATTCTACCTAATAGACTCCTTCTGCACTTGTTTTCAGTCATTTTTAATTTAATTGCATTTTTTAAACTGTTTGGTCTAACATTACTACATACTCAAGTGTGCTAGCTTGCACTGCATTTGAAATGTTTTGACTGCTGTTTTAGCTACTTTTCTGTGTATGTATGTATATATGTATATATATATATATATATATATATATATATATATATATATATATATATATATATATATATATACCTTTTCTGTAACTAGTGTAGTCCAGATTCAGATTTGCTGTATCCAGGACTGTATGTAAGCTTCTGAGCCCCCCCCCCAAGCTTTCTGTGTTGGAGGGAAGCCTTCTAGCTTATCAGTGGGAGTGGTAAGCACTAGGTAACCTATCTACCACATAAGGAGTGGTTCTGGCCCAGAAATTGTAGTTATTGGCCGTTTGGGCAGTTTTTCCATCTCTCTCAACTTTCTGATTTAAAAGCCCCCATTTGCACTTGTTTTCCCCCTTTCCTGTAACTAGTTTAGTCCAGGTACAGATTCTTAGTTTTAGCACTTGAATTTGCTTATTTGTGATCAGCACTTGTTCAGAACTTGTAAGCACTAAATAACCTACTAATTACTACAGCACTCAACCTTCCTCATTACCTAGAGGAAAACAGTTTTGGTAATCACCTTCCTCACTTGCGTAGAGAAAAACAGCTCTTGTACTCGCTTTCCTCACTTATCTAGAGGAAAATAATTGTAGGAAAATAATTGTTTATTTAGGCATGTCCAAGGGTCAGCTCCCAGTGTTCTCTCCTGTCTATCTTTTGAATCTGGGCATCTTGGTGCAATGTAGAAATTATCTCATGTACACAGACAACCCTCTCCTCCTAAACCCCAACACTACAACCTGTGAGAGATGCACTTATCTAGCTAAACTGGAGGTAAAGCTCTCTCCAATCAAGACTGAACTTGACAGTCAAGAGGAGAAGGTAAACACTTGCACCACACCACAGTCATCACATAGTCTCACTAAATCTACACCCCCAAAATCCACACATAGAAACACAAAAACATTCACGGAGGCTCTCAATAATAATCTGCTCAAGCAAAAGAGACCTCCAAAGCAGAAATGCAAGCAACCTCCACCCCCCAACACAACCCAAATGACAAATAGCCCGCAGACTCAGTGTGCCACTCAACCATAGCCAATAAGGCAAAACAACGTACCCAACACACTAGTCCTAGGTGACTCTATAGTCAGGCACACTGATGTCCCACTCACCAGGCTAAACAAGGAGAAGGTTACTGTCAGCTGCCAGGATCTGCCACATAACCCACGCACTCAGGTCACTCCACAAGTACAAATATGACTCTGTCATTGTCCATGTTAGTGTGAATGACCAGAGACGTACCTCCCTGGACTACATGAAAAGAGACATGGAAGAGCTCTCCGATCTTGTAACCCAGGCAGGTATGACCCTAGCCCTGAGTAGGATTCTGCCATCACCCAGAATGATGCCGCAGTACAAGCACAAAATGATTGACTTCAACAATTGGCTAAGCTTCTGGTGCCATTCTAAAGGGATCCAGTATCTGTCTGCCTGGGATGACATGGTTGACAGACTAAGATGCTTTGCCAGAGATGGCCTGCACCTGTCACTCCTGGGATTCCAGATACTGGCTAAGGTTCCTGCCACTCCTATAGTGCCTTTTTTAGGCAAGGTTCAAATGACAAATTCACCACCGTAACAGGAATAGGCAAGCAAAAACTGAGGGTGATGCTACTAAATGCTAGAAGTCTAAATCTCAAAATGCACTCACTCAAGGCACTCCTTAAAATGGAGAACATTGATATCTGTGCAGTGACTGAGACCTGGTTCAAGGCTCCAGAAAGCACCCCTGCACTACCAGGCTATAACTCATGCCACACTTTTCAGCCATGTAACCTGGACCGGAACACCAAAAGTGGAGGTGTCCATATTCATTAAGGATATCCACACATCCAGGCTAGTTGCTCAGCATAATGCAGCCGAGGTTATCCAAGTGCAACTAACTCTGGGCAAAACTGCAATCCAAATTGTAACTTGCTACAGATCACCCACCATGCCCCAGGATTCTCACTCCTCTTTTCTTGATGTACTGGAAAATCTTAAGGTTCAACCAAACACCCTAATAATGGGCGATTTCAACTACCCCACCATTAACTGGGAAAACTACTCATGTACCAACTCCTTCGCTCAACGCTTTCTGGAATTCATAAACTCCAATGCCCTGGATCAACTTATCCACACCCCCACCAGGGGCAACAATATCCTAGCTCTAGTCATTACCAACATGAGTGGCCGCTGTTCCACACCTGAAGTCAACGCCTCATCAGTCCGATCCGACCATAAGCTAATTACCCTAGATATCCACATCCTGCCCCCCCCCCCCATTAAGGAAACCATGGTAAATTTCTCCAAAGCCAACTTCATGCTTCTTAAGACATAAGTGGTGAACTTCATGACACCCATGCAGATGGACAATACAGTTATGACTACTGAATCCTTCACAATTGCACTTTATAAGCACTTACATGAGTGCATGGATCGTGCTATCCCAAACAGAACCAAGGCACTATCCTCCAAAAAAAGGAAGCCAATCTAGTGGTCCCCTGCCATAAACAAACTGTACAACAGAAGGAAGAAACTGTTGCAAAAGAGAGTAAAATCCCATGAGTGGAGGAGCTCCCTGGTCAGCCTCAGTAAGAAGCTGTGATCCCCGATGAAATCCTCCAAAGCTAGTTCCGAAAACAAAATCATCACTGATTCTAAAGACAACCACAAAGCATTCTATAGCTATGTCAAGAATCTCAATGGCAACACTCATATCTGCTCTGAGTTACAGCACAATGGCACTAAATATACAGACCCAACTGATATTGCCAGCATCCTGGCAGATAGGTTCAGTGCTAACTTTACCCCCCTCTCACCCCCTAAAGACCCCATCTCTATACTGGAAGAATGCAAAGATCCTGTAATCATGGCTGCACAGGTAAAAACCACACTCTCCAAAGCCAAGAACACAACATCCATGGGACCAGATAACATCCCAGGCTGTGTTCTACACGAACTATAGAACAAACTGGCACCCCACCTAAGTACCATGTTCAGTCATAGCCTCACCTTAGGCTTTGTGCCTGCTGAATGGTGCACAGCGATGGTTATCCCACTCCACAAGGGGGGAGCCACCACGGACCCCAAGAACTACTGCCCCATTAGCCTGATGAGCCTGGTCTCCTCATAGAACTTATAAAAAAAGACATTGGTAATCTCCAAACTCTGGACCCCACCCAGTTCGGGTTTGTAAAAGGCAGATCGTGTCTCCTAAACCTAATAGACTTCTTTGAAGCAGTCACCAAAGCCGTAGACAAGGGTAAGGTTGTTCACACAGCCTATCTAGATCCTGCCAAGGCTTTCAACACCATCACCCACTCTGGAATTATAGATAAACTCACTAAACTAGGTATAAATCCCTGTCATAAGATGAGTTGCCAGCTGGCTCAGACAGAACCCACACTGTGAAAGCAGCAGACTCCAAATCAGACTTCAGACCAGTGACAAGTGGTGTACCACAGGGTTCAGTCCTGGGTCCTGCCCTGTTTGGTATCTACTTTTATGAAGTACAGGCTAACACAGAAGGTTTTTGGCTAATGAAGTTTGCAGATGACTGCAAACTAGGAGACCTAACCAAAACTCCTAACGATGTGGACATCCTACAAAAGGGCCTCACTGAGACAGATGCCTGGTGTCAAAGCCATGGCCTCAAGCTCAATGCCAAAAAGTGCATTGTCATCCCCTTTGGTAAAAACTCTGTACCCATGAACTACAACATAGGCGGTAGTATACTTAACACCAAAAGTGTGATAAGAGACCTTGGGACACAGGTGGACAGTAGTCTCTCCTTTGATAATCACATCGCCACAGTAGTCAGGAAATCCTATGTGGCACACCTCATCACAAAAGGTTTCTCATCCAGAAAAAAAGAGGTCATTGTTCCCCTTTACTCATCACTCATTAGACCCATTATAGAGTACAACGCCCCTTTTGGTATGTACCTCGCAAGACATCTACAACAACTGGAAAGGCTGCAGAAATACCTCACAAAGAGGATTACCGGCCTCAAACAGATGCCCTACACAGACCGTCTCAAAAAAACTCCAGCTTTACTCTGTGTCGCATATCGCCTACTCTGAGGTGATCTTTGCCTAACATACAAAGCTATGTCAAACCCAGATCTGTTGAACATGCTCCACTTAAAGAAATCCCAATCCCTCTGAGCTACACGCTCTAGGGACCTAAACTTTGTCACCACAATAAACAGAACATGCCGGAGGGATAGATTCCTGTCCCAGAGACTTTCCATACTCTGGAACAAACTACCTATCTATATCAAACAAAGCTCCTCATTAGCACTCTTCAAGAAAAATCTTGATTGGATGGGAGATAGGTGATCCCAGGGGTGAATTTCCTATGTGGCTCTGTTCAACAGTGGCACAGGAAAATCATTTTCTTGGGTGGCAAAAGCTAGGGTACCTTTTTGGCTGGGCTTGTATAGGCCCCAGGGCCGATAGCCTAGTACCTACCTATGAACCTGTGAACCTATTCTAACTGTGATTGAAGGATGTTTTTCTGAGGTCAGAAATTAAGAGATGTGGTGGCAACCAAAGAGCATCAAGTTTATTTTTCACTTTTTATGTTGATGTGCATAGTCATGTTTAAGCCAGCGTGAAGGGTAACATGCGTGCATTTGAATGAGATGGGTTGTGTGTCATATAATAAAGAGTTTGGAGTGGTGGCAATTACTTTTTGTGATGTGCCTAAGAACATTAGTCTCATCTTTTTGGGGTTCATGGTTAGCTGTTTATGTAGCAGCCAGGACTGTAGATTTTGGTGGCTATATTGTGTTAATTATATAAACTGTATTTATGGGATGCCACTTCATTGATCTGTTTTATTTTAAGTTATGAACAGAAACTCAAGCAGGGTGTTTGGGATCAACCACTACCACACTGGTTAATGATTATCAGAGTTGGATTTCACCACACTGAAGTGCTTTCATAGGTTGATAAAGAATTTTTTTTGTTATATTCCCACAAAACATTTCTGGTTGCTCTAACATATCTAGTTTAGGGACAGGTCCTATAATTTTGCAACAATGCCATATATTGTAAAGGCTATTGCTGATAGGCTGGAAAATGAAAGCCTCCCTACCACTGAGCTTTGTGTGTTTTGAGTCATAAATGTATGATCCAAACTATGGTGACTTTTTGGACTGTAACAAAAATGCTGGTAAGTCCGTGTCACACACACTATAAATAAGGCAGCCAAGATGAGAAGTAAGAGGAAACGCCACCAGCATTTGCTATTAGATTGATATTGCTGCATGCCTAGCAGATAGGAAGCAGTTTGCAAAGTAATTTGATACAGCTAGAGCACTCTGGTAGCAAGTGGTGTAGCTTGCAAAATTATGTGGAGGCTGTGAGCTATGAGTTACTGGTGTATCTTCTTCTATTCTGATATCATAGCTTCATAGGTTTATAGGTAATTGCGAAGTTAATGACCACAGGAGGCCTTTTTAAGCCTAGGCATGTTTCCCAAATATATCTGACAAGTTTTGATGCCTTAGTGTTATTTTAGGGGGGTATATGTAGGCCTGGGCAAGGGTGGGCAAGCATTTACAGGCTGCCTATGTCTACTAGATATATAGATGCCAGATCAGGGGTAAATGTTTGATTCTCTGTCCACTGGTCCAAGTTATGTTTGAATTAGGTTAGGGAAGAACTCTGCTTCACATGGATGGGAAGCCTGTTCCAGAAAAGGGGTTGACTTTAAGACACATACCTGTCCCTCCAACAAGTCCTGTTTATGTTGAAGACCAGGTTTAGGTCACTAGATCATTTAATTTTGATACCATTTGTTTTGTAGATGTGCAACAGGTCCATTATAGTGGGATCAGTGGAGACTGAGTACGGGTATAAGGCTTTGGTGCGGTCCTTGTAGGATATGTTGTTTACTCCCTGTATTATTTTTGTGAGTAACTTCTGTGGGCAGTCCACTTGTTGCATATGCCTGGTCAAGTTCTTACCAAAGGGGGTATTGTACTCAATGACTGGTCAGATAAGGGCTGAGTACAGTGGAATAATGACATCTTTGGACCTAGATGTCATAACCTTGCTTATAAGTTGCATAACATGGAATGATTTCCTTACTACTACAGACACATGACGGTCAAAGGCTATGTTACAGTCTACATGTGTTCCCAAATACCTGACAACTAGGTCTACTCTTAGGGGTGTATTATCATCTAGGCAGTTTCCAGGAGTAGTCCTTTTCCCAAAGAATATGATTATGCATTTCTTGGCACTGAGTTTTAGACTGTGGCTCTAGCACTAATTATAAGGCCACGTCAACCATTCTTGGAGATTATTTGTGTCTTTGGAGGATTGTATGACTGTATCTCATCTGCAATTGTTTGCAAGCTTGATCAGCTAGAGGCCCATGACAATGGCACTGATGTCAGTGAATTAGATGCCAAAAAGAGCAGCCCGAGCTCCAAACCTTAAGGGACTGCACTAGTGACTGGACTGTTTGTGGAAGTAGAATCACCAATCCTAACTAAACAGAGGAACTATTCTTGGGTTCATAGGTAGTTACTAGACATGCAGTCCAGAAGACCATTGAGGAGCCTAACCTAAATTCCCAAATGCCTCAAAGCAGTGTATGGTGAAATGACTTGCTCAGGGACATGCAGTAGACAAATGAAAGCTGATGGAATCACTGTACCACAGGAAGTTGCTGAGCTAACTGCCAGAGTTGAGGGCTACTTTATTGTCCAAGCCAGAAATCTGATGTCCGCTATTTGTCAGATACGTTTTAATCAGTATGCAGAACACCATGACCAAACTCCTTCTCTTATTCCATACAATTCTACAACCACTATCCAAATGTAATTGCAATTCTGTTCTTCTAGTAACATGAAATAACCATGTTTTAAAACACAATCACTTTATTCTAGTGCCTCGGTGTAACCATCTTCAAGGAATTCCTTGAAGGTGGTTACACTGAGGTGCTAGGATAAAGTGATTG